>NW_023270323.1:31028524-31068675 GCF_011800145.1 Mirounga leonina | reverse complement strand
AAATAAATAAATAAATAAATAAATAAATAAATAAATAAATAAATAAATAAATAAAATAATATAAGTAGTCCAAGGAAAAATTAAAGGGATCAAATAAACACAGCAAATATGTTGTAGAACGATTTATCAAGCTTTGTTGAAAAGTAAACAGAGAAAAATGTGTCTATCCTGATATATTCAGATATTAAGTATTTGGGAGAATGTTCATTTACCAGATTATGTATTTTTGAATGGAATTTACTATATTCTATTAGCAAAAAATAAGGGCAGTGTAACTACTTTATGGCAGAGATCTAAAGAAGTTTTATTGACTGTAATATGATAAAATCTGCTCCTCATCAAACAATTATCAAAAGAAAGTTTTAAGATTTTGATGAATAGTTGTCTGGAGGCTCACAACCCCCCCAAAAATATTAAGATGGTCATCATCAATACTGTTCATTGCATTTGTACAGAAGTTTCCTGAATAACATTACCTGGCAAGCGTGATTTGTTTTAATACACTTTCTCCACTTCGCTACACCTCATCATTAGGTACCTTGAGGATAGAAAGAGAATTGGAGAAAGTGGATTAGTTTAAACTGGGACAGAACTGATGAACTGACTTACGGATGTCATCATTGTAAAAAAAAAAAAAAAATAGAACACTAAGTTTTGGTTCTCTGCACTCATAATTTAAGAAAGTATTTCAGAAGGTAATTGATTCTATTACCTCACATAGTACATAAGGATGTATTTAGAGTATATTTTAGTGTCTTCTTGAGGTACAAGTTATCTGTAAAAAATTGTTTTATTGTCACCAAGTGAAAGTGTGTTTGGCCTTCCTGTTTCAACATCTCTTCCTCCACTTTTGGGCATTTTCTTCTTTTTTTTTTTCTTTTTTTTCTTTTTTTTAAGATTTTATTTATTTGTGAGAGAGAGAATGAGAGACAGAGAGCATGAGAGGGAGGAGGGTCAGAGGGAGAAGCAGACTCCCTGCTGAGCAGGGAGCCTGACGTGGGACTCGATCCTGGGACTCCGGGATCATGACCTGAGCCGAAGGCAGTCGCTTAACCAACTGAGCCACCCAGGCGCCCGGGCATTTTCAATATTACCAATGGTACGCTTCTGTAGAAAAAAAAGAATATTTTAATTTTTTTGGTTATTTTAAATTGTTATAAAAAAACCTTTACTTATGAACCAGTGGGAATAATCAATGCCAGATGGGCAAATGAGGTGCTCATTATGATTTAAAATGAGGTTTGTTTATAAAGGTAATAAACCTTGGACTATTTCTAGATTATGCATAATTTTGTCATCCTTGGAGATCTTTGATATAAACAAAAGATTTCTAGCAACATTTATCTATAATATTGATGCAATGTAGATAAATTGATTAATATTCCATAGTGGCAAAAACTTTTGATTCATGATACTGTGATTTAATCATGTATTTAAAATTATTTTGATAAAAATCTAAAGAAAATCTAGGTAGTTTATGTATCTTTGTGCTTGGTCTAACCAGTCCCTTCTTTAATATTAATGGGTAGACATGCCTATTCTAGAAACCTCCCCCACCAAAATAAAAACATAATTTTTAATTGAAACTGGTCAACTGCACTTCACATGCAGATTGTCACTCAACACAATTTTCTGAATATGCATGTACAGGTTATATTTTTATGCATCTTCGGTGATAGGAAAGTCACAGTTTTCCAAATCTGCCTATTTCTTAATTGGACTGTATGACAAAAATTTTGTCTGTATTGAGACAAATTCTGTCCTCATGAAAATGTTCGCTTCATAATTTTTCTACAACTGGTGTTCATATCGAGTAAACTCACTTTTTCTTTCACAGATCATCTTTCCAATTTCCACCAAGGATATCATGCTTGTTTCTCTAATATTTCCATTTCAAAAATCCCTAGTTTTCAAACCAGCCTATAATTGACATTTGAGCTTTGTTACACTCCAAATATTAAAGACCCATACTTATAATATGTGTCCCTGTTAATTTACTTATATTTGGTCACACGATGGTAATGTCTCTTCTTACATTAACAAAAGTAATTAGTTTGGAGGTTAGTGAAATCTATGAAACATTAATCTGAAGACTAACACTAAATATATATTTTAGATGATTTAAGTGCATATATTTGATTCATTTTAATTTAATATACACTAAAAACCTTACAGATATACTTTGTTTTTAAAAGGCTCTATATCTGAAGCTTAATAACAACACATTAAATTTTCTTTATTAATTTCTTCTTGTTACATTTATGTAACCCATTGTTTTTCCTTGTCCAGGTCTTTAGGAATTTTAATTTTGTTGTCATATAATGGACTTGATCTTTCAGCTTCATGGTATGAAATGATAAGATTCCTCGTTTTAAGTTACTATGCTGACATGTAATGATAGTTAATGATTGATATAAGTTATCCAGAAAAGCACAGCCATTGTGTCCTATCACATAAATTAGAAAAACACTCTTATAACTTACTAGATGCATGACCGTGGGCACATTACTTTAACTGCCTGTGTGTGCATTTCCTCATTTCAAAGTAGGGATGATAGTCCATATTCAGGAACAAAATCCGGAATCTGTAGGAGTTCAATAAACATTACTTTGACTAGAGTTGTTATACCAGAAAACTAAATCACCAATTTTTCTGGCTTCCATTTTATTTTTCTAAATCTTGCCCACAAGTATAATTTAGTGTTTTACTTGAGTCTCAATACATTATTTTTACTGTATTTCCTCAACAACTGATCTTGAAATCTAAAACCATATGGATTAAGAACACTGATTGTTGTTCAGGTACATAAGAACTGCTCTTGTAACTATGCATTCTAGAATCTTGTCCAGGATTGGTGACTTGACTTACAAAATAAATTAGTAAAATAAGTTTGATCCTTTACTAAGCTTGAAAAAGAAAATTCTGGAAAATGAAATATAGAGCACATATTACTCCAATACTCATAAAGAGAAATAATGTAAATTCCCCCAATTTTTCTACTTATTAACCTGAATCATAGTTAATTTTGATCTGCTCTGGCAGTAGAATTTTCTATGATGACAGAAATGTTCTATATCTGCTATCCAACATGGTAAGTAGTAGTATGGATGGCTGTTGAGCATTTGAGATTTGGGTAATATAACTAAGGGACTTATTTTTAAATTTTATTTATTTTTAATTAGTAAAATTTAAATTTATATAGCCATATGTAGATTATGGCCAGCACAGATCTAGACAAAGAGATTTACACATATACCAGACCAAAAAAAAAAAAAAAAAAGTCTTCATCCACTTGATGAGTATTAGTATGGGAGCTCACTTTAACAAAGTTTTGTGGTTTTTTCCCCATTTTTTAAAAAAATCCAAATTGCTGTCCCCTTGATAAAAAAGAAAGAAGTTAAATAGAAACTATTTTTTTTTTTCCATTTTGCATTCATTCAGGGTTAAATGATCAGCCTAGAACAATAGGCCTTTTTGTACTGTCAGTTTCTTCCTCTGAATATAAAGCTTGAAAAACAAAACCAAAATCTAATAAACAACAAAGCAACGATAAATGCTAAAAATAAGACCAGAACCAAAACAACAGATCGTTTTGAGATTTATATTTCCTTAAATTTTTTTAGAGATTGATGTCACTTTTTCATTCTTGGTTATGTTCCCTCCATACTTTAATATAATTTTCATATATTTGTCAATGAAAAATCACTTTTACGACCACCATATTTTCTTTTGTTATCTTCTACTCTGCTTTATTCATAAACATAGCTAGAACTCTAAGAGCTTCTCATTCCTCTTCATGGGCTTTAGTTTCCCACTTTGGACTTGCCCTATCACTTCTCTAATATTTTTAAACTATTTTCCAAAGTCTAGAATTCACATATCTAATTATTCTGCAGCTTCACCCTCCCGAAATATAACTTACTCTAAGGTGACCTGACAGGGCCAGTTCGCTTTAAAGAACACCAGCTCTCTCTTCTTCAGCCCTGTCTGGCTCTCAAGAAATGAGGTATCTATTCTGACATCTGAATTTATTCAGTCTAATGATAACAACAACCCCAATCTACTTTAATAAAGTCAAAGGAAATTTAACCTTGAAGGGATAAGAAGGATCACAGTGTAAGAGAATAATTTCTTCAATTGGCAAAATAGAAAAATGGCTAGAATTAGAATCTGAACAGCAGTGTTCTGGTTTCTTTTTCTCCCCACTTGGAGATTCAGTTATCAAAAAGAAAGTAAAGAGCTTATCATTTGAACTATCTTTTGGTGAATGAGTTGCAGCGAAGGTGTACGGATAGTGGAAATCATTATTACACTTTGCTCCTATCTCAGGTTTGAGAGCCTTTATGATTTATGGCAGAAAGACTTCATCTATTCCCTGCATTTGGCAAATAGGTCTGCAGTACGTTATCTATTAAAAACATCACTACTGTTCTTTCTTCTAGTGTTCTTTTTTTTTTTTTTTTAAAGATTTTATTTATTTATTCATGACAGAGAGAGAGAGAGAGGCAGAGGGAGAAGCAGGCTCCTGAGGAGCAGGGAGACCGATGCGGGACTCGATCCCAGGACCCTGAGATCATGACCTGAGCCAAAGGCAGACGCTTAACCATCTGAGCCACCCAGGTGCCCCTCTTCTAGTGTTCTAATCTATATTCTCTTGATCATCTACTGTTCTTCTAAATAATAAGTATTGTGTTTTTGAGAATCAGCCGCCCCAGTATGTGCTCCTGCCAAAGCCACCTTGAGAACACATAATGCATTCCAATACAAGATTAATGACCATGAGTATTAGCAGATAGTATTACTTTGGCATGAATTAGATAAATACACCCATTTATACAAGGCTTTCACAATTATATAAAAACAACAGGAATTAACCTTTAAAAACCTTAAAAAGTGATTATTATCATGGTAGTTAAGAATGGAATAGTAACTTAAAGATACATTCTCTCAGTGATGGTCCTATTTAAGATTTCAGTATGCATTAAATTCCATTTTATCCCAACTTCTCAGTATGTGAATACCATGAAGCTTGGGTCATTGTTGAAAGTGGAGTTTGATGACTAAATTCCCTTGTATAAGGTACAATATTAACATAAATATTTAAAAATTCTATATTCATCATTGTATAGTGAGATTTCTTTGATTTTTGCTGCAAATCTTAATACTTTTTATGTAATAATCTGCATTTGTGGGAAATTCTTAGGTTATATACATATGCAGAAACTGTTCTTCAACCATATATTTTTTATTTTTGCTTTGCTTTTTCTTAGTATTTGCGTGACACCAAGAACACAGTAAAGAAACAAAAAGCAATCAATTAAAATTTTATTATATATATCCATGTATTCCTGAGGTTCTCTGAGCTAAACACTTAACTCAGAGAAAGGTTATTTGATTTTTTAAAGATTGCTGTGAATGTTATCAACAAAAATCAGAGGAAAGAAAAAGCTCCAAGCTGGTGTGATTATAACACACCATCAGTGAAAGTCAAGTTTCCCATCTTTGACTGCCAAAGGTGTAAATGAGCATCTGAGGCTAGTGCTAATTACAGCAATCTAAAGACAGAAACTGCTGTTCCTAAGTCAAGGAAGCAAAGTGAGATCCAACATTGATTTCCAAAGTGTGTAATTTTAGAACTCCTTCCTGTGATACTACGTGTTTGATCTTTCTAATGATGGTTCACATATAAATCACCCATCTAAAGCATTTCATTTAAAGCTCTTAAGTCACTTATAAATACCAATTTGTAATTAATATGTATGTAAAGATATTTTTTAATTATTAATGTCCTTTGTTATGTTATCTGATGGTATAAGTTAACTGGATATTCAAAATAATTTCACTGATAGCTTTTCAAAAAATCAAAATACTGAAAGGAGCTTACAATAAATTTGACAGTGATGTATTAAGTTTCAGATATGGATAATAGATTTGAATTTTGAGGGTAAGGAATTGGCATTGTTGAAGTATGTAAGCATAAGTGCCTCTTTCTTTCTTTCTTTTTTGTAATCTTCTGTCTCTTACAGGTAGAGGAAGCAGTATGCTATAGTATTGAGTAAAACATGGGCTCATGGGGGCACCTGGGTGGCTCGGTCTGTTAAGCCTCTGACTCTTGGTTTCAGCTCAGGTCACGATCTCAGGTCATGATCTCAGGGTCTTGGGATCAAGCCCCATTTCAGGCTCCCTGCTCAGTGGGGAGTCTGCTTGTCTCACTCTCCCTTGTCCCCCTCCCCCCCAAACTTGCAGGCATGGGCTTTCTCTCTCTCTCTGAAATAAATAGATAAATCTTAAAAAAAAAAAAAAATGGGCTCATCAAAGAAACCAAGTTATTCATTCCTTTTGAGGCTCAAGTTTCTAAGCAATAAATAAAGACAAAGGCTTTTTTATTTTATTTATTTATTTTTTTATTTATTTGAGAGAGAGAATGAGAGAGAGAGAGCATGAGAGGGAGGAGGGTCAGAGGGAGAAGCAGACTCCCTGCTGAGCAGGGAGCCCGATGGGGGACTCGATCCTGGGACTCCAGGATCGTGACCTGAGCCGAAGGCAGTTGCTTAACCAACTGAGCCACCCAGGCACCCGACAAAGGCTTTTTTAAATGAGATTGTTATGAGGATGAAATAAATTATTATATTACAATATTGAGGGAAAAATGCAGTAACAGTAAGATAGTAATGTAATAATTGTTTGTTACTTTTATTGTACCATTTGAAACTTTGTTTTTCTGGTTTTTTTTTAAGGATTTATTTATTTGAGAGAGAGAGAGAGTGAGAGAGCACACACAGTTGGGGGGGGGGTACGGGAAGAGGGAGAGAGAGAGAATCTCATGCAGACTCCCCACGGAGCACAGAGCTGGACCTCAAGACCTTGAGATCATGACCTGAACTGAAATTAAGAGCTTAACCCACTGAGCCACCCAGGTTCCTCTGGTTATTGAACCTTTGATAGCTCCTTCTATTCTGACTCATTCTCCCCTCCTTAAAATCATGTTAACTTTTCCTATCTTAAAGCCATGTTCTGTTGACCTAGAAGATGTCTCATCCTCTCTTTTTTTTTCTTTTACAAACTTCTTAAAAAAATAATTTACAGTTTTTATCATCACCAATTTTAATAGGTTCTATACATTTTTACTTATAATTATGTGAATATAATTATATGTAACATATAATTATGTATATTTATAAATATAGACTTAAAATATCCTATTTTTTTGCCCTGATTCTCTTTCACTGAATTGTTTGAATATCTTTACAGATCAGCAAATTTAAAAATGTATTATTGTTTTTCATGGTCTCATAATTATAATGCCATAATTTCCCAGTACATTAATGAATATGCTACATTTTTTGTTTTTATTTATTTTTTTTTCTTCTCTCTCCCCCCCCCCCCCCCCGCCTCCACACATTAGGAAAGCAGTATGGTATAGTGCTTTGGGTCAGAAGCTCTAAATCTAGACTGTTAGAATGCAAATATTGGCCCAGCTATTTAATAGTTGAGTAACCTTGGATAAATTGCTTATTTGTGATGAGCAGAACTTATTATTGGACACCATAATGAAAAACCATATTACTCCATACCATTTTCAAATCTGAACCAGTTCTTCTGGAGGTAATAATTTAAAGGATAGGTCAATCCCCAAGAGGAAGGACTCTGAAATACCAATGCAAATGTATACAATACATGTATCGTATTTTCTATTAGTATACACCGAAAAAAAAAAGGAATATCCAGATTAGATATAGGGGGTTGGATATCAAGTTTAAACTGACACTGATATCAGGCAATTAAAAAAAAAATTATAGGGGCGCCTGGGTGGCTCAGTTGGTTAAGCGACTGCTTTCGGCTCAGGTCATGATCCTGGAGTCCCTGGATCGAGTCCCGCATCGGGCTCCCTGCTCGGCGGGGAGTCTGTCTTCTCCCTCTGACCCTCCCCCCTCTCATGTGCTCTCTCTCTCGTTCTCTCTCTCTCAAATAAATAAATAAAATCTTTAAAAAAAAAATTACAGCCCCTTGTGAGTATAGAAGTGATTGGAGACTGGGTCATAAATAAATCTTAAACTAATTTTGCCTTATAGGGGTTATTTTCCTTCTTTAGGAGTACATATTTGGCATGGATATTCTTACCAACTGGTAGACCCTCCCATAAATCCTTGATCTGAAGAGTAAAGAGCTATTGAGATAAGAGAGGCTAAGTGGAAGTGCTGAATCTATATTCCCCACATGGCCACTATAGTAAGTCAGAACCAGTGATATATCCCAAATGCATGCTAGGTATTTGTAACAATCTCAGACATTCAACAGACACAAGGATGATGGGATTCCATATTCCCTTTTAATTTACTGTTCTTACTACTGCAAAGGGCCTGGTAAATCATGGTGAATACTGATGAACAACTAAAGCAGATCAAGGAGCAGCTCCAGTCACAATTGTTGTAGACGTGATGGTAGCTTTATTTTAATAGATTATAGACCCTTTAGGTCTAATGTATGGATCTTTCTCTGGTGAATGTGTTCCTTATAATCTCCATCAGCAAAGAGGATCGAAAGCAGTTCATATTCACCTGGGATGAATAGTGGTATACGTATATACCATTTTGTTTTACCATTACAATTTACCATTACAATACCATTACATTTTGCCAAGGAATAAGTTATATCTCCTGCTTTCTGTCACAATATAGTTTAAAGGAACCTTAATTGTCTTGACATTTACCAAGAACATTATACTGGTCTAGTGTATTGATATCAGAAAATAGCAAGTACTCTGAATAATCTGGAGTACTCATCAGGAGGTTTAGAGATATCGTATTTTAGATAAAATTTTAGGTTCCCAAAGATCCGGACATTCTAGATACTCCGTCCAAGGTAAAGAATGAATACCTTTCCTAACACCAGAAAAGAAAGACAGTTTCAGCTAGGTCTCTCAGGGTTTGGAATGTCAATTTCTACTATACTTAGAAATACAGCTCCAAAACATTAAGTGAATATGTTACTTTTCTATTGCCACTATAACAAATTACCACAAAATTAGTGACTTAAAGCAACACAGACTTATCTTATGGTCCAAAATTATTCTCATAGGGTTAAAGTCAAGGTGTCAGCAGGACTGATATCTTCTTCGTCTTCTTCTTTTTTCTTCTTTTAAAGATTTTATGTATTTTTGACACAGAGAGAGAGCACAAGCAGGGGGAACAGCAGAGAGAGAGGGAGAAGCAGACTCCCCGCTGAGCTGGGAGCCTGATGCGGGGGCTCGATCCCAGGATCTGGAGATCATGACCTGAGCCGAAGGCAGACGCTGAACTGTCTGAGCCACCCAGGCGCCCCAGGGCTGATATCTTCTGAACCTTCTGAGAGGAGAATGTGCTTCCTTACCTTTTTCACCTTTCCATGACCACCTGCATTCCTTGGCTCCTGATGTATTCCTGGCATCACTGATGGAGCCCAGAAAAAAAGAGCGTATTTAAAATGTACAGACTTCAGTACAAGCTGCTCTTGATTTACGCCACGTGATTGAGCTTATCCTTGCCACATTGGTAAAGTTTTAGAAATCTGATAATTGGAGGCATGAGAGGTTATCCTCTGTGAAATGAAAGGCAAGTTACTATACCTACCACCCACTATCAGTAAAATTCATAGTGATTATTGGGCCTCTCAGAATTTTGGAAACAGCATTTACCCAACTGTAATACCTCTCAGACTTATTTATTGAATAACTCAGGAGCATTCAGATTGAAGGGTAGCCCGAGCAGAAATTTCTGAACAGATTCTTAGCATTACAAATCAAGGCCATGCTCTCTCCATCAAATTATTTAAAAATACATTCCTAGTATACTACTGAAACCTACATGACATTGAGGATCTGAAACAAGCATTGATGTGCCCGGAGCTCTCCATCCTTAACTGGTTGTTATCAAGTCTATGAAACATAAGACTGGATAGGTGTGGAAGAAATCTACCACATGATAGGAGAGGCATATTTTCAATTCAGGTCCAGATGGTCCAGATGGTTCAGATGGCATGAATAAATCACTTGTACAGATGGCACTGATGATTATGTCACCTATGTCTGTTGTAGTGATTCCTTTTAATTTATACCTATTTTCTCCCCAGGAATCCCCAATAGCTAATTAAAAGAAGACAAAAACACAGGTTTCATTCAAAGATGGATCCAAATAATCTATAGTGTCCTGGCTGAATATGTAATGGCTGCCACATTATAAACCCACTTAGAGTGGCCTTGAAAATGAAGGGAGGGGGAATTGGAGGGGGAGACGAACCATGAGAGACGATGGACTCTGAGAAACAAACTGAGGGTTCTAGAGGGGAGGGGGGTGGGAGGATGGGTTAGTCTGGTGATGGGTATTAAAGAGGGCACGTATTGAATGGAACACTGGGTGTTATACGCAAACAATGAATCACGGAACGCTACATCAAACTAATGATGTAATGTATGGTGATTAACATAACATAATTAAAAAAAAAACAAAAAACAAAAAAACAACAAAAAAAGAAGAGTTAAAGAAAATTTACTCAGTGGAGAGAGCTGTGAGTGTGCACTAGGGTATTCACCTTGTATGGATATAAGGATCCTGAGTTATAGAAATACACATGCTTCCCAAACAGTAATGGATGAACCGAATAGTTGTTCAGGAGTCTTAAGAAAACAGCATTAGAAGATCACAGAAAATGAGTTAGAGGAGAATCCTGAAGAAAAGGGCACTAAATATGTAAATTTATGAAGAAGCTGACATTCTGATAGAGAGACTAGATTGAATAAGGTAAACTGGTCTCATTCCTGGTGATCTTCCTGGGCCTAATTTTACATCTGAATAAACATCTCTACAAGTGGGCTAAAAGAACCTGTATTTTAAAATTTCTATATTAACAAATAGTCAGCTAACATGTGGCTAAATGTTTGAGAACCTCTGCCTTATATCATGCAATTTGTTGAGCAGTTCTTATCCTAATTGCCCTCTTTAGGATAAGCTTTAATTGTGGATTTTTGTAGGGCTTTCATTTCTTAACTATGATGGTGAGAACTGTTAGCAGTACACTAGATGTTGTTTGATAAGAGAAAGTAAGTTGGGAGTATTAGCACTTAATTTGAGAAATGTACCTCTGTTAATATAATGGGACATGAATGCATTGTTTTAACAGTTTTATTAATTATAATTTACGTAGCAAAATGTTTCCATTTACTGTACAATTCAATGGCTTTTTAGGATATTCACAAAGTTGTGCATCCATTACCACAATCTAATTTTAGAATATTCTTATCACCCCAGACACAACTTAGCCAAGAGATAAAAGTTATATTAGTGAAAAATCATGTTGTGAGTGTATGGCCCCTTGAGATGGTCACATAATCACTGTGGTATTCTTCCCAATAATGCATCTGATGTAGTCATCAGAAGACATTGGAAAAATCCAAATTGGGATATTCTACAAAATAACTGGCCAGTTACTCTGCAAAATTGTCTAAGATGAAATACAAGGAAAGGCTGAAGAACTGTCACAGATTGGAGGGCATCTAAATTCAGTGGAGGAGCCTAGATTATACCCTGAGACAGAGAGAAAAAGGAAATTAGTGGAAAAATGCATAAAATCTTAGTTCTGTACTTTAGTTAATAATATTGTACTAAGATTAATTTCTTAGATTTGTTATATGTTCTGTGCTTGTGCAAGACATATGTCTTCTTATTGTTGACACAAAAGGAAGGTGAATGAAACTTTAAGATTCACATACCATAAAATTAAACCATTTAAAGTGTGCAATGTGTGAGGTTTCTAATTTTACCACATTCTTGTCAATACTTATTATTGCTTTCTTTTTTATTTTAGCGATCCTAGAGAGTGTGCATTTCATTGAGATTGGGATTTCCATTCCCCTAATGACCAATGATATCGGGCATTTCCTTATATGCTTATTGGCCAGTTGCACATCTTCTTTGGAGAAATGTCTATTAAAATGCTTCTCCCATTTTTTAATTGGGAGTTATTTAATGTCCTCTGGATGCTAATCCCTTATCTAATATGTAATTTGCAAACATTTCCTTCTATTCTCTGGTCATCTCTTTCATTTTCTTGATGGTGTCTATTGAATTGCAAAAGGTGTTAATATTAATGAAGTATATTGTTTTCATGTGTTGCTTGTGGTTTTGGTGTTGAATCTACATAACCATTGTCTAATCCAAGTTCATGAAGGTTTATTCCTATGTTTTCTTCTAAATTTTTTATAGTTTTAAATTTACATCTATCATCCATTGGGGTTAATATTTTTGTATGATGTGAGGTAGAAATTTAATTCATTCTTTTGCATGTAGATATTCAGTTGTCCTGGCACCATTTGTTGACAACATTCTCTTTGTCCATTGAATTATCTTGGTATCTAAACTTGAAAGACTGTATATGTAAGAGTTTATTTCTGGACTCTCAATTTTATTCTATTGATCTATATGTCTATGATACCAGTACCACACTACCTTAATTACTATAGTTTTATAGTCATTTTAAAATTTATTCAACTTCATTCAATTTTTTTTTCAAGATTATTTTGACTATTGTAAATCCCTTGCACTTTACTATGAATTTTAGGATCAGGTTGTCAATTTAATCAAGGAAAAAAAATGAGCAAAGATTTTGATTGTGATTGCATTGAATCTGTAGGTCAATATGGGGAGTGATATTGAGTCTTATGGTATATGAATGTGAGTTATCTTCCCATTAGCTATTCTTTAATTGCTTTCCATAGTGCTTTGTAATTTTAGTGTACAAGTTGCACTTCTTTTTTTAAATTATTATAAATGGACTTGTTTCCTTAATTTTATTTTTGGATTGTACATTGCTAGTATATAAAAATATATGGATTTTTATATATTCATCTTGTACTCTGCCATGCTGCTGAACTTGTTAATCTGTTATAATAATTTTTAGTGGATTCCTTAAAATTTTCTATATACAACATGATGTATTCTGAAATAAAAGTTTTCTTTCTTTCTAATATTAATACCATTAATTTGTTTTTCTTGCCTAATTACCCTTGCTAGTGTATTCAGTATATTCCAGTTTTGAATAGAAATGATGAAAGTGTGTTTCTTTGTCTTATTCCTCATCTTAGGAAGAAAATATTGAGTCTCACTATTAAATATAATGTTAATTGTGGCTTTCATATAGATTCCCTTCATCAAGTTGAGGAAACTTCCTTCTATTACTAGTTTGTTTAATATTTTTATCATGAAAGGACTTTTTGTTTTGTCAAATATATTTTCTGTGTCTATTTACATGATCATGTAGTTTTTGTCTTTTATTATGTTAATATGGTATATTACATCAGTTGATTTTTGGATGTGAAAACAACCTTGCATTTCTGGAATGAATCCTACTTGGTCATGGAGTATATTATTTTTTAAGACATTGGCTTCAGTTTGCTAGCATTTTGTTAAGGATTTTTGCATCTGTATTCATAATGATTATCTTTCTATAGTTTTATTTTCTTATGCTGTCCTTTCTGATTTTGGTATCAGGGTAATACTGGTCTTATCACAAGAGTTAAGAAATATCTCCTAGTTTTGAAAGAGTTTAGGAACGATTGGTCTTAATTCTTTAAATATATTTTGCCAAGCATTTGTAAAACCATCTGAGCCTGGCTTTTTTGAGAGAAATTAATTACTGAGTCTATCTCTTTAATTGCTCTAGGTATATTCAGATTTCCTAGTTTTTCTTAAGTTAATTTTAGCAGTTTTGGTAAATAGAATGTTCATGTTCTAATCCCTGGGATCTAGCAAAAGAGAATCACAAATATAATTAAGTTGAAAATGTTGAGATGGGGAGATTTTCCCAGGATTATCCAAGTAGTAAATACCCAAGTTAATTATAAGGGTCTTTATTAGGGAAAGGAGACAAGAGAATCAGATAAAGAGACATGATGGTGGAAAAAGGAATCATAGGGAAAGATTGGAAGATGTTATACAGCTAGCTTTAAAGATGAAGGATAGGGAACTGAGCCAAAAAATACAGGCAGCTTGTAGAATCTGGAAAAGGGGAGATGGATTTTCCTTGAGAGCTCCAGAAGCAGCATACCTCACATGTTGCATTTTCATCTTATTCATTTCAAGTCAGATCTCATTTCCCTTGTGTTTCTTCTTTGTACCTGGAGTCATTTAGGGATGTGATAATTTCTACATATTTTTGAATTTCCCGAATTTCTCTCTGTTATTGATTTCTAACTTACCTACATTGTAGTAGGAAAACAGTACCTTTGCATCTATTAGCATGGTAATTATTGAGATTAATTTCTCCTTGTTTCTCAGGTTTGCTAGGTTTCCTTGTTTTTGCTTATTGTTTTTATTGTTGTTGCTAATTGTGGGCTGTCTCTGTGCCAGTGATCAGCCTGAGTTGTAAACTTAGGATCTTCTCAGCTATTTTCTGAGCCTGTATGTGATAAGAGGGCTAAAGGCAAGCTGAGGGCAAAACGCAAGTTGACATCCCACAAACATCTGCCCCAAGGTGGGTTATATATAACATTCCTCAGACACTCAGGACTGCCTAAGAACAAAGGCGGACGAGAAACAAATGGTCCACTAATTAAGATCACAGTCATGCAGGACATTAAAATCCACTGTAGTTTGTAACTGTCTTAATGATTTACAAGAAAAACACAATCTTAATAATAGCCTGAACTCTAGGAACCTATAGACTCAATTTCCAATAACCGTAACATCGCCTTCACCTCCACAGGATAAAATCAATCACTCCTTACAATCACAATGCAGCTGCCCCCAGGTCCTGTCCCTGTGTTACATAAAAACACCTTTATGCACCATAAAACATCTCGAGTTCTTTCTTGACCATTTCACTAGACAATCCCGCATCACTCCTTTTCCTGGGTATGCATAGTGACTTTCAAATTTCTCCCATATGTGAACTTGCTTTGAATGCCCTAATTGTTAGTGTCTGATTCCCAAAAGTGGGGGGTAGAGAAGAGAAATGAAGGGGGGAGAAAAAGGTAACTCCTCTTTAAAACCTCTGGATGTCACTTCAGTGTGGGGAGGGGCTTGAAACAGTAGAGGAAATGCAACAACAATGCCTGCCAGCCCCTTAGTCTATGTCTGAGATGAGAAGCAGCATCAACAATCAGAGCACAGATCCCCGATATTGGAGGTCAGGTCCTTCTTGCTCCTGGTGGCTCTCACAATGCAATCTTTGTGCAAGCTGCTCCAGGAACAAGGGCATAGTTACCTGCCACAGGGCTGAGGTGTAGGGAATGGATAGCCATTGCCAAACTGAGAGTCAAAATTGACTAAAATTAACCTCCGTTTACCTTCTAAGCCTTCTCTTGGAAGTTCAGACCTTTAATAGACTCCAGAGTTCCAAAATAGTTACATCAGTCAGATTCTGCTAGTGCAATTGTTGTTCTGTAGCACAGTTGTTGGGGCGACAGATTCTTTGTACTTTCTGCTCTGCCATCTTTCTAGAATTTTAAAGTCTTTATCTTTTAAAAATCGGCAACCGAATTAATTTGCCTAGGAATCTACATTTGTGACCTTAGTACTATTCACACCCAGAAGGACATTTAAAACAGATCACGGAAATAAAAATTTCCTATATATATATATATATTTTTTAAGTATGCTTCATGCCCAGCATGGACCCCAGTGCAGGGCCTGAACTCAGGACCCTAAGATTAAAACCCAAGCTGAGATCAAGAGTCGGTCACCCAACTGACTGAGTCACCCAGCACCCCAAAGACTTCATTTTTTTGTTTTTTTTTTAAAGATTTTATTCATTTGACAGAGAGAGATAGTGAGAGAGGGAACACAAGCACAGGGAACTGGAGAGGGAGAAGCAGGCTCCCCAGCTCCATGTGGGGCTCCATCCCAGGACCCTGGGATCATGACCTGAGCCAAAGGCAGACGCGTAACGACTGAGCCACCCAGGTGCCCCAAGACTTCATTCTTTGAATTGAGGTTGAACCTTATTGCTAATCTTACCACTGAAGATTTTTTTTTTTTTTTACCTACAGACTTTAATTTGTTTAGAAGCCAGAAGTTTCCTTCCTCTTTATTTTTCACAGAACTCAAGTCCCTTCCTCCTCCTTTCCTTGCTGGTTGATTTGCTTAGAATTTGCTCTCTCTAGTTCTGACTGATGTTTATGGAAACTTTTCAATTTATCTAAAGAAATTGCCCCAGGTTATCCCAGCTGTTCCTGATGGGCTTTACATTCTATTCCTTATGCGTTGGAGTAACACACTGGATGGGTGGGAATGTGATTGACTCTTGACTTAGTGACAGGTTTGGTAAAAGAGTATCTCAAAGTGATTTGAATGTTTTGAAACCAGGATTATATCTACAAGTTGGCAGTGCTTCTACTTTTTTTTTTTTAATTGTTTTAAGAAACAGTTATTGCTTAAAAAGTGTTCCAGCAATTATCCATTCATTCATTCACACACACACACACACACACAAATTATGAAAGAAATACCATGTGTGGGACACATTTTGGAGGAAACAGAAATAAGTCCTGACCAATTTTTGCTTTTGGACTGATCATTCAAATTTCTTTCTCATTTCTGGATTATGCTTAGAGACTTGATGTCAACTGAAATATGGGACTATCAATGCAATGTGTGTGTATGCATTTAGTTATTGCAGTTATTTAGCAGTCGCTTGTTCCCTTAAAGATTCTTACAAGCTCTAACAATGGGTAACAACATGCTTTGGGAACAAAATAAAGGTCCGGCTCATTGGATTTAGTGGAAATAATCTTCCTACTGTTGTAGACTTCTAATTCAATAAATTAGAAGTTATTTCTCCTAAAAACTTTACTAGCAAACAGGGTACAGTACTTTCAGGTAGTGACTTTTTAATAACCTGTACTTTGAATGTATATTTATAGTATAAAATGGTACTTATAGGCTGTTAGGATGATTTCCGGTTATAATATTTTTTTCTTACATATTGTCAGTGCAGGCAGAAAAGGAACAAGTTATAAAGAAATTGTCTTAAAAGTAACCAAAATTATATAGTTCTATTTATCCTTCATTCATCTAAGAAATTTATCAAAAGCCTACTATTTATGAACCTTTCTTCTGTGCCAAGAAAAAAATAGGAAAGGCAAGGATAGAAGCTATATCTTAGCTATTTAAAATTACAATGCACTAGGACTGATAAAAGAGGTAAATACACTAAGAATGCAAAGGAAGGCCAGTTAAAAATAAATGCCATAAATATGGTTCAGACAGTAATTGTTAAAAGAATTCAAATGAAGATAAGGCCCTTAACTGTCATCAATTTATCCAAATCTATTATTTTATTTCCAGTCCTTAATTAGGACACTTTTTTGTAACTCATCCCATTTTTCTTAACAAAGTTAAAAAAATAACTTCTTCCTAGGACTTATTCAGGGCAGCTTGATGTCAAAAATCTATGTAAATGAATTTTCTCATCTGTCAAGTGCTTCCTTCCTTTAGATAAAGAGTTTTTTTTTCCTTTCTCTTGAATGTTCCCATTTTAATCAAAGTAAAGCTTTGAATTGCCATCTATAGTTCCATTTCTCTTCTTGATCTTTTTTCTCCACTCATGGAAACAACTCAGCTTTTAATTATACAGTTCATTTTATACAAACTGAATTAGCTCTTTGAATGTGTTTCTAGATGAGAAATGAAGATAACTGATGAACCCTTGCCCTCATTAGCTTTTAAATATTTCCTTCAACTTTTTATTTATTACAAAAAGAATGAAATATGCATTTCATGATCCCTTAGTATGCTAGATGCTCAGTATGTTTTTTATTTTATCAATATTCTCTTAATTTTTATGGAGTAATAAAATATTTAATTTTTAGTTTAAACTATTAACTTTTAAAAACATGGAGTTATGTTTTAAAGAACAAAATAAAGTGGTTTCTCATCTCATTTCTACATTTTTCAGATATCTAGCCAAATTATGCTAATTTTATTTCTAAATGAGGATATATTTAGCACATAAATTAGCATTGTTTAAAAATTCCCCCAATGGATTCAACAGGTGAAGTTGTTAATCAAAGGAGGTTTTTTGTTTTTGTTTTTGTTTTTCTATATAACATTTAGGTTAGTATCAAGTAGAATGATTTCAGGTACACTTCACGTAATTGGTTCTTGGGATAAATGTGGTGAAGTAAGGAAAATAACATCTGTCAAACACTGACCACATGCCACATATTGTTGTCATCATTTATTGGTTAAGATGGCTTTGTTTATCAGCAGTGGAGGCGGCGTGACAGACTGGAAGAGCAAATGTTGCTTAGTGTCCTCATGTTCCGTCAGTTGCCATCCACCACCCTGTTTTCTCCTCTTGCTGCAAAATAAACCATTCTGTCCATTTTTAACTCTAAAAAAAAAAAAAAAAAAAAAAAAAAGGATGGCTTTGTTTGTGAATCATAGCAAATCTTAATTCTATATACACTGAAGAAAAAATTATTACCTCCATAACAAAAGGTTTAGAGTTATGTGGTTCCAGCCAGTGGTTAATTAGATGATCAATGATAAATGGAAGAATCTTAGCCTCTCTCTGCCATTTTTAGTTGGATTTTATCTGTAGGCTCATAGCAAGATGGCTGTAGTATCCACAGGCAATTATATCCAGAAATTTAAACATATCTGGAAATACAATTCATAGAGATTCACTTTTAGGGGAGAAGAAACTTTCTCATAACTCCTCTGCATATTGACCTTTGTATTTGCTGCCCAAATTGGGTCATATGCTTAGTTAGGCCTACACTAATCACTGGCAAGCAAAATGAAGATGCCGTGACTGGATCATACCAATTAGAAATTACCCTTAATTCTGGAAGAAGGATTCACTCCCTCAAAGCACATTTCTTTGTGGAGGAGTGTGGGTATCTTATACAGTGTTGGGCTTCGATGAAAGGAGGAATAACACGTAAATGACATAGGTGCAGTAATAGATGTGTGCTGTAGTAATTTATAATACCATAAATTTCTTCATCCAATCTTCCTTTGAGTTCTAAAATGTAGCTTGTTCACAATGTAGAAGCTGAGACTTGAAAGATATAATTTTCCCCAAGTAATGAAGCTATAAAATTATCAGAAAGGGATTAGACTTTGTTCAACTCCAGAGCTAACCCCAGGTAAAATTCAAAAATTTGTGAAGTTTTTCTGCTTTTCCCAGCTCTTCTTTTCTAAAATCATTTACCAGTTACATCTTTAGGGAGGAGATTTTTCTCTTTTATGCTAAAGCAAATCAAACAAATGACCCTGTATTTTTTTAGATTCAGTTTGTATTCAGAATGTTTATAGGAGAAACAAAAACTCTAGCACCTTAAGTTGTATTGGCAAAGGAATAAAAAATTGATGAAGATAAAATTTTGTTATCTACTCACTGATAATTTAAGAGTGCTCCAGGGATGAGAGGATTAATATCATGCCTAAGTCAAAATAATTAAACCTAGAAAATAATCAAGGATCAGGCTTGCTGAGTCTTTCAAATTGAAAAAGACCTGCCAGGACTGATCTTTTCTATCTGGGAGTTTAAATATGTTGGATCTAATTACAAGCAAAGGCAGGATACAAAGACTGAGGATAAAAGCAATTTAGAGAAGGTGTTTTCTTCTGTAAATGTCAAACCCCAGGAAAGTATAAGAAACATAGTATGAAGTGAGGCCTTTGCTAAGGCATTAAATCAAACATATAACCAAGGATCACATGAGAGATGGAACAGATTGAGGTGGTAAGCATTCATGTTTATTATTTTGAAAATAAGCAGGAGACTGGGGTGTTTGTGTATTTGTGTGTGTGTGCATGTGTGTGTGTGAGTGTGTGTTAGAGAACAATATAAGAGCCTTCCAAACCCTTATCATCCAAACTATAACTTCAAACTTTAAAGATTTATTTATTTATTTATTTATTTATTTGAGAGAATGAGAGAGAGAGCACATGAGAGGGGGGAGGGTCAGAGGCAGAAGCAGGCTCCCTGCCGAGCAGGGAGCCCGATGCGGGACTCCATCCAGGGACTCCAGGATCATGACCTGAGCCGAAGGCAGTCGCTTAACCAACTGAGCCACCCAGGCACCCTAACTTCAAACTTTAAGTAAGACTTCTTACCTGCCTTATTTCTTTTCCTTGCCCCGAAGTCTCTGACTGGAGGACATAGGAGAAAAAGTAGAAAAAGAAGAAAAAAAAAAACAGACTAGATCCATCTTTTCCAATCCCAGGCTTCTAAGCGTAGTTAAGGGTGAAAAAGCGGTTGGAACTTGTTTTACATTATTTTAAATTCTTTCATGCCTAAAAAAGAGACGTTGTTAATTCCGTAAAGTGAAAATAAATGTTATTTGGTTTGGTAGAGATGGCATTAAGGAGAGGAAAAATGAAATAACTACTGTTACAGGAGAAATAAAGCTATGCCATGATATCATCTCACTGTATCCAGCTCATTCAATAAGATGCTTACAGGTACAATGTCTGGCTTTAATGAAAAATGTTGGTTAAATAATGGAAAGAGATTCTTCAAATCAAAGCAGGGTTTTATTTATGTAGGCACAATTTGAGGCTGTTTATCATGTCTACAGAACGATTTATCAGATAAACACTAATACCTAATAAAATCTGATGTTAGAGACAGTTTATATTAGAATAAACGAGGTAACAAATTTCGAAT
This sequence comes from Mirounga leonina, assembly GCF_011800145.1. Classification (NCBI taxonomy): domain Eukaryota; kingdom Metazoa; phylum Chordata; class Mammalia; order Carnivora; family Phocidae; genus Mirounga; species Mirounga leonina. The sequence goes on along the minus strand of NW_023270323.1, from coordinate 31,048,026 downwards.
GTTGACACAAAATTTTCAGGTGAATTTCACCAATTTGAGCTTGTTATTTTCTTCTCCTCTTCCTTTGCTTTCTCTTTTTCTGGATCTCCTGCATCTTGTTGCTCTTTTTCCTTCTCCTGCTTTTTCTGATTTTCTGGGGAAAAAAGACCTAAGTTCTGAATCTGTGTTTGAAGGCAACTTGGTTACTTTAGGGACATGTTCAAAGGCCTAGTCATCAGCACCAGTTACAGTTTACATGAGAGGCCTCAGAGACCAAAACATCTTAGAAGCTAATTTGGAATTTTTTTTTCTCATGTCACAGTTTTATATCATCTAATTTTATATTATATTTTGAGGGAATTTTTTTTTTTTTTTTTTTTTTTTTTACGGTAAGATTTTGAACAAAATTCATTGTGTCTGCCAGACTCCAGGGCTTTTTTTTTTTTTTTTAAGTTTCTATCCCTGAAAGAACATAGAGTAGTTAGGGTTATCATGTATACAAATAAACCGAATAATGTCATTGTTTTAAAAATATATATATTTGTTAGCATATCTTTTTTTAAAATTTTTATTTATTCATGAGAGACACAGAGAGAGAGAGAGAGAGAGAGAGAGAGACAGAGGGAGAAGCAGGCTCCCAAGGAGCAGGGAGCCCGATGTGGGACTTGATCCCAGGACCCTGGGATCATGACCTGAGCCGAAAGCAGACGCTTAACCATCTGAGCCACCTAGGTGCCCTGTTAGCATATTTTTGCACTTAATACCAAATTCACATTCATTACCCCATCCTAGAAGCCCAGTGTGACCTAGCCTCCTCCTGGCTCGCCAGCCTCATCAGACCTGCCTGTATACCTTCCTTGGTAACTGGGCTACATGTATAGATACTGGGCACCTCGAAAGGCTCTAGGAGACATCAATATGCAAATCCTACTCTTTTTTTCATTATTATTATTTTTAAAGATTTTATTTATTTATTTGAGAGAGAGAGAATGAGAGAGAGCACATGAGAGAGGGGAGGGTCAGAGGGAGAAGCAGACTCCCTGCCGAGCAGGAAGCCCGATGCGGGACTCGATCCAGGGACTCCAAGATCATGACCTGAGCCGAAGGCAGTCGCTTAACCAACTGAGCCACCCAGGCGCCCGCAAATCCTACTCTTGCCTTGGAGATTTTATGCATGTTGTTCCATCTGTTTGGAACATTTTTTTTCCCACACTGTTTACATTTGCTCTAGGAATACTGTTCTTGGCATTCATGGAATGTGGCACAATTTGTAATTATGGGTACTGTGTATTTGCTTACAGGTCTATCTCATTACATAAGATCAAACTTGTTTAATCACACAGAGAAAAAAATGGATCCACTATCTGTGAAGATTTATATATTTACATATATATTTATATATTTGTACAGGCACCAGAATTCTAGCGTGTGTGTTTGTGTGTGTGTGTGTGTACATTTACCTTCTGAAACATAAACAGAAATAGGCTTACAAAAGGATAATCAAAAATGTATGCAAACCAAAGTTCTAATACTTTCTTCTATCCCAATAAATTGTGTTATCCTCTGGGCAAACTCTTCCCAATTGAGAGGAGTCTGCCCTCATTGCAAGCAGACTCATTTCTGCTTACTTATTACTGTATTCTCAGTGCCTCTGTTTTACATAAAGTAAGAACTCAGTAAGTGATTGTTGAATACATGCATGAATAAATAAATCAATGACTCTTTATGCCAAAGCATAGCAATAAGAAGGGAGAAAAAAGGTGAGATACTATAAAACTTCTAAAATTAAGATAAATGTTTGTTAGTTTTAATATTTCTATCAGTTCATTTTGTGATGTTTTAGTTAGATTTCCATCTTTGGTCTATAAACAGCAGATGTCAGGGGTAGAATGCTAGTCTTGTGAGAAAGTAAATATTCACTTCACAAAAGCCCTTGGAGTTAAAAGGAAATGCTTGTTTTAGAAGTTGGTTTCCTCATCAAACAAATCATTGAGGGGCAATGGAAAAAAAAAAACAAACACAGAGGCCAGGTTAATTCAAACAAAATCCATTAAGTAAAATGTGTTTGATTGATAAGCTTTATTTTTTTTTTTGTCTCTTAAGTATTTTATTTTATTTAGTTTTTTTATTTTATGATGTTATGTTAATCACCTACATTACATCATTAGTTTTTGATGTAGTGTTCCATGGTTCATTGTTTGCGATAAACTTTATTTTTAAAGCATTATTGAAATCACAGGAAAATGGAGTGGAAAGTATAGAGTTCCCATATACGCCCTGTCCTCATACAAGCACAACACTCCCAGTACTAACATCTCTCACTACAGTGGTGCATTTGTTACAATCCATGAACCTACACTGACACACCGTTATCACTCAAAGCCCATAGTTTACATTAAGGTTCACTCATGATGTTGTACATCCCAAGGATTAGATAAATGTATGATATGTAATCAGAATTATAGTAACAGAAGAGTTTCACTGCCCTAAAAATTCTCTGTACTCCAATAATTCATCCCTCTCTCCCTGCTAACCCTTAGTAACTTATCTTTTTACTGTCTCCAAAATTTGGTCTTTTACAGAATGTTATTAGTTGGAATCATACAGTATGGCTTATTTTACTCAGTAATATGCATTTAAGTTTCCTCCATGTCTTTTTATGACTTGGAAGCTCATTTCTTTTTAGTTCTGAATTATATTCCACTGTATTCCATTGCCTGAACAAACCACAGTTTATTTATCTATCTGTCTGTGAAGTGCATTGTAGTTACTTCCAACTGTGGGCAACTATAAATAAAACTCCTATAAACATCCACGTGCAGGTTTTTGTGTGGACCTAAGTGTTCCATTTTGAGTAAATACCAAGGAGTGTGACTGTTGCATTTTGTGGTGAGAATATATTTAGTTTCAAGAAGCCACCAAACTGTCTTCCAAAGTAGCTGTACCATTTTGCAGTCCCACTAGCGATGAATGAGAGTTCCTGTTGCTTCTCATCTTTGTCAGCATTTGGTGTTGTTAGTGTTTTGGATTTTGTGATATCTCACTTTTGTTTTAACTTGCAATGCAAGAATGACATATGACATTAAAACGTGTTTTCATATACTTACTTGCCATCTGTATATCTTTTTCAGTGAGAAATCCTTAAAATCTTTTCTCGTTTTTCAAAATCAAATTGTTCATTTTGTTATTGTTGAGGCTTAAGTGTTCTTTGTGTATTTTTTTTTTTTTTTAAAGATTTTATTTATTTATTTATTTGACAGAGACAGCGAGAGAGGGAACACAAGCAGCAAGGCAGAGGGAGAGGGAGAAGCAGGCTTCCCACTGAGCAGGGAGCCCGATGCGGGGCTCGATCCCAGGACCCTGGGATCATGACCTGAGCCAAAGGCAGACGCTTAACGACTGAGCCACCCAGGCGCCACCTCTTTGTGTATTTTGGGTAACAGTACTTTATCAGATGTGTCTCTTACAAATATTATCTTCCAGTCCGAGGCTTGCTTTGTCATTCTGTTGACATTATTTTTTGAAGAACGTGAGTTTTTAATTTCACTGAAGTCCAGCTTCTCAACTGTTCCTGTCATGAATTGTGCCATTATTGTGATCTAAAAAGTCATCACTATGCCCAGTATCCTCTAGGTTTTCTCCTGTGTTATCGTCTAGGAATTTTATAGGAGTTTTGTGTTTTACATCTAGGTCTAGGGCCCATTCTGAGTCAATTTTTGTAAAGGGTGTAAAGTCCATGTCCAGATTCATTATTTTGTATATAGGTGTCCAGCTGTTGTAGCACCATTTGTTGAAAAAACTATCTTTGTTCCACTGTATTTTCTTTGCTCTTTTGTCAGAGATTGGTTGGTTATATTTATGTGAGTCTCTTTTGGGGCTCTCTATTCTGTTCAGTGATTTTTCTATCCTTCTGTCAATGCCATATTGTCCTGATTACTGTAGCTTTAAAGTCTTGAAGTCAGGTAGTGTCAGTTTTCTGACTTTGTTCTTGTCCTTAAATACTGAACTGGCTATTCCACATCTTTTGCCTCTCCTACAAACTTTAGGATCAGTTTGTTGATATCTACAAAATAACTTTCTAGGATTTTTTTTTTTAAGATTTTATTTATTTATTTGACAGAGAGAGACACAGTGAGAGAGGGAACACAAGCAGGGGGAGTGGGAGATGGAGAAGCAGGCTTCCCACGGAGCAGGGAGCCCGATGTGGGGCTCGATCCCAGGACCCTGGGATCATGACCTGAGCCAAAGGCAGCTGCTTAACGACTGAGCCACCCAGGCACCCCTCTTTCTAGGATTTTTATTTGGATTTCATTGAATGTATAGGTTATGGTGGGAAGAACTGACATTCTGACAATGTTGAGTTATCCTATCTGTGAACATGAAATGTCTGTCCATTATTTAGTTCTTTGACTTTGTTCATCAGTGTTTTTTAGTTTTCCTTGTATAGATCTTGTACATAATTTGTTAGATTTCTATCTAAATATTTAATTTTGGTGTGCTAATACAAATGGCATTTCATTTTCAAATTTTAGTCATTCATTGCTGTTGTAGTTCCAGGCCTTTTTTTTTTTTTTTTTTCTTAATTCTTTCAGATATTTTTGCATAAATAATTTTTGTCATCTGTGAATCAAGACAGTTGTATTTCTTCCTCTCTGATTTGTACACATTTTATTTCCTTTTCTTGTCATATTATATTAGCTTGAGCTTCCAGTACAATGTTGAAAAAGTGTGGTAAGAACATGGGTCTTGCTTTGTTTCTGATCTAAGTGGGAAAGCTTTTATTTTCTCACCACTAGGTCTGACATTAGCTGTAGGTTTTCTGTAGATGTTCTTTATCAGATTGAGGAAGTTCCCCCTCTACTCCTAGCTTACTGAGATAGTTTACTTGGATTTTGTCAAATGCTTTTCTACATCTATTGATATGATCATGTGATTTTTCTCCTTTAGCCTATTGATGTGACAGATTACATTAACAGATTTTCAAATGTTGAACCAGCTTTGCATACCTGAGAAAAATCCCACTTGGTTGTGCATGTATAATTCTTTTTTTTTTTTTTTTTTTAAGACTTTATTTATTTATTTGAGACAGAGAGAATGAGAGAGAGAGAGCACATGAGAGGGGGGAGGGTCAGATGGAAAAGCAGACTCCCTGCTGAGCAGGGAGCCCGATGCGGGACTCGATCCCGGGACTCCAGGATCATGACCTGAGCCGAAGGCAGTCGCTTAACCAACTGAGCCACCCGGGCACCCACATAATTCTTATTAAACATGTTGAATTTGTTTTGCTAATATTTTCTTGAGCATTTTTATACCGGTATTCATGACAGCTATTGTGTAATGTCTTTGCCTAGTTTTGATATTAGATTAATGCTGGCCTCATGGAATAAGTTAGAAAGTATTCCCTCTGCCTCTACCTTCTGGAAGAGATTGTAGAAGTGGTATAACTTCTTCCTTAAATGCTTGGTAGAATTCACCAGTGAACCCATGGGCCAGATGGTTTCTCCTTTGGAAAATAATTTTTTATTTGATTTCTTTAATAAGCATGGCCTTCAAAGTGTTTATTTGTTTTTGTGTGGATTTTGGCAGATTGGGTCTTCAAGGAATTGATCCATTTCATCTAGGTTACAAGTATGTGGGCATAGAGTTTTCATAGTATTCCTTTATTATCCTTTCAATATCCATGAGATCTGTGGTGATGTCCCCTCTTTCATTTCTGGTATTAGTAATTTGGGTCTTTTCCCTTTTTTTTCTTAGCCTGGCTAGAAGCTTATTGATATTATCGATCTTTTCAAAGAATTGGTTTTCGGCTTTGTTGATTTCCTGTTTTCAGTTGCATTGATTGCTGCTGTAATTTTTACTACTATCTTTTTTCTGCTCACTTTGGATTTGATTTGTTCAGTTTCAGTTTTCTAAAATGAAAGCTCACGGGCACCTGGGTGGTACAGTTGGTTAAGCACTCAACTTTCTTTCTTTCAGCTCAAGTAGTGATCTCAGGGTTGTGAGATCCAGCCCACCATTGGGCTCTGAGCTCAGCTTAAGACTCTCTCTCCTTCTGCCCCTCCTCCCTTTCTAAAATAAGTAAATAAATCTTAAAAAAATAAAATGAAAGCTTGGACTATTAATTTTAGATTGCATTACTTATTTAGTGAACTGATTGCTTTATTTGGGAGAATGAAATAAATTTAAGCATGAGCAATATCTTCCCAAGAAATTTCTAAGGAAAGCAAATTATATATGCATGTCTTTTAGAAACAATAGCTTACATTTTCATGCATACTCTTAAGTCACTTGCAAACATTTCAGCTCATTTGATCAGTTTGATTCAAAACAATGTGGATAAGATGACATTATCTTTTGCTCTTATCTCTGAGTCTTAATATCTCTGTTTACTCCAAATATGTAAAAGATAAAATAACCAAATAAAAGATTATGTTTGACTTACTCTGAGGTAAGCATAGTAGAGTATTTCATTTGAATTTCATCTGACTGCTCTTTTATTAGCTATTGAGAAGATCATAGAGAAGATTTTAGATCTCATTAAATACTGCTTAACTTTGATGACATACATCCTTCCAACCAACTTCTGCTGCCAACTACAGTCTAGGCTACTAGCCTAGTTATGCAGATTAAAAGAGAGCAGAGCTAACATGAAAGGAAAACACCTTTGATTATTTTACTTATTAAGCTGTTTGGAGTTTTGTACAAAGTAGAGAATGCAAATACTTGCCAATTTGTGTTGAGATGATTGTAAGTGATGAATACACATGCATATGTGTGCACGCACACACACACACACACACACCCCATTTAATTAATAGGTTTGAAAAATTATTTTAAATTTTAGACTCAAATTTGCATTTCAACATCTCTAATTGTTTTACTGGCTTGGGGTTTGCTATAGATATTTTGACACTACAATCTTTCCTCTTGCATTTCATTCAAAATACACATTTCAGTTAAAGTTATAAAACAGGTTAAACATATAGACAACATTATTGTGTCATATTATTTAAAATGTCTTTGTATCTATCAGCATTCAACCAAAGAAGCAGGACTAACAGAACTATCTCTAGCTCTAGCTCTAGCTCTATTTATCTTTATCTATCTATCATCTATCTATCATCTATCATCATCTATCATCTATCTATCATCTATCTAGCTAGCTAGCTATCGATCATCTATCTATCAATCTAGCTATCATCTATCTATCTAGCTAGCTATCTATCATCTATCATCATCTATCTATCATCATCTATCATCTATCTATCATCTATCTATCTATCTAGCTATCTATCATCTATCTATCAATCTATCATCTATCTATCATCATCTATCATCTCTCTATCATCTATCTATGTAGCTATCTATCTATCATCTATCTATCAATCTAGCTATCATCTATCTATCATCATCTATCATCATCTATCTATCATCTATCTATCTTTCTATCATCTTTCATCTATCATCTACCCATTTAAAGGGACTTGATAAAGGGAAATGACTCACTCAACTGTGGAAGCCACTGAACCTGCCTCTGAAAGACTGTTGTCTCCTTGTCCAATTGTGGAGCTTAAAGCTCTCAGGATAGATAATTAGGAAGGGAAGATCAGTAGGGGGCAATTCAGCAACAGATGCTTGAAGCACACCAGAATGAACTGGAACCTTTATCTATCCTTGTTGCTTCTGACCTTGCTGATAAGGATACCCTGCAGAAGCCATAGAGCTAAACACACACAAGGGGCTAGGGATCAGAGAAGCCAAAGGTCTAGCTAAAGCAGTTGCAGGCCCAGCTGTTGTTTCACACACAAGACATCAGCAACCACGTGCATGCAGTAGAAAATAGCTGTGACTGCCCTCCAACTTTTCTTTCTTTGGGGGGGTGGAGAATGTGCCTATTGAGGCAAAAAAAAAAAAAAAGATTTTATATATTTAAGAGAGAGAGAGACACAAGCAAGGGGAGGGGCAGAGAGGGAGACAAGCCAACTCCCCACTGAGCGCGGAGCTTGACAAGGGGGCTTGATCCCAGGACCCTAGGATCATAACCTGAGCCAAAGTCAGATGCTTAACCAACTGAGACACCCAGGCTCCCCCCTTCCCTTCCACTTTTAAAATCTTCCACAATTTGACCTTGTGACCCTTGTGGCTCACCCCAAAATAGAAACATATGAGAGAGAGAGAGAGTAGCCAGAAATATTTAGTACAAATTACCACATCCTATCAAATTACAACATTACAAAGCCATTTTACACTATTTAATACTTGTTTTGGAAAATGGTCAACTATTGGTACCACTTTCTATATATCGTGTGTGTCGAAAAAAATGGTACTGATTTTTATTGAATATACATATAAGGTGAAGTAGAAATATACAGAAACAGAAATCTTCGTATAATGTTTGCCTCCTTTCTTATCTTAGATTTTCTTTTCCATTTTGTTTTATCCTAAAACCACACACTTTTTGAGAAAATCTTTTCCTCAACTTTTTATTTTGAAGATTTCAAACTGCAGAATAGTAGAAAGAAGAGTAGAAAGAACACAAGTATTCCTTATACCTAAATTCATACTTGGCATGCTTACTTTATCATGTTCTCTTAATTGTCCACCTCTCACTACATACACACACACACACATTTCTTCTTGTGCTTAAGTTGAGACATGAATTTGTATACATGATACTTCACCTCTAAATACTTCAACATTTGTCTCATAAGAGGAAAGGGCATTCTCTTATAACTGTATTGTCTTGTCTATTATCTATCTGTCATCTATCTAACCTATATAATATACATAATCTTATAAGTATATAATTATCACCCATTTGAAACTGAACATTATTTAATATTGTTTCTTTATATATAACCCATGTTAAATATCCTCAAATTGTTCCTAAATGTCCTTTATAGCTTTATTTTACCTAATTTTTCCTGATCTAACATCCTATTAAGGATCATGTATCACATTTAATCATTATGTGACTTTGATTTTCCTTAATGTAGGACTTTTCTCCTGCTTCTTCCTTTTTTTTCTTTTTTGTTCTATCATGCAAATTTTTAAAAGTTAAGGGCAATTTTTAAAAAGATCCCTCAATTTAGATTTGTGTGATATTTGAATTTTGGGGGAAAGTATATTATAATGAGGCATTTTTGTATGGTATCAGACTTTAGACAAATGTAGGTTTTTTATTGATGAGTGAGGGCATGGAAGTCCCATATAATACATTTCTTGGAAAGTGTCTGTCTTTGTCCTCTGGCTCTATTCTATTTTTCCCTCAACTACCAGGTTTGCACGGGACAACAATAACTAAATATTTTCCATTTCTAGCTATATTTAAAAAGGTAATTATAGCTATATTTCTATATGATTTTCAGCGTTTTCATTGGTGATGCCATTGTTAAGGGGCTGACTTTTCTCCCATGTCTTATATCCTGTAACATTTACTTTGCATTTGGAAGTAGATTCTGAACAAAATTATATTTAGGCTTGTATTTAGATTTTTTGGCCATTATAAGTAAAATGTGAGCAATCAAACCCATCAATTCTCCTTTACAGATAGGGCAACTAAATTGTAAGAAGATTAAATAATGTGTCAAGAGAAACATATTAAGTAAAATGTTTAGCATCATCTTTCATAATAAGGATTTTTATTTATGTTTTAAGATTTTCTAATTTTTGTCTCAAAGAGAAATGTGGGTGTTAAAGTTTATAGAATATAAATTAATGTGAGAGTACATAAGTGAAATCAAGTCAAAGTTAAGCAATATATTTGTTTTACCCTTGCTATAGCATCTATTATGAGAGCCTGGAAGCAGAAAGGAAGAAGTGGTGCTTTTAAAAGATCAAATTAATAATGCATTATATAATAATATTTGTTAGGTATATGTTGATTTTTAAGACATTTTAAAAGATTCTAAATTCATAATACACTTTTGTACCAATGAACATAGAAAAAAGAAATTTAGAGAGATGGTAAATGTTTTGCCTTTAAGAAAATATCTATTTGCAAAGTCTGCGTGACCTTTTCTATATTAATTTGTAAAGGGTCAGGTATTTTGCTTTATTTTGATTTAAAACTATTTATTTTTATACAGGTAACATATGAACATCCATGAAAATCTCCAGGGTACAAAAATGGTATTTTTTTAAAACCCCGTTTGCCAGCCATCTCTTTCTCCCCAGAAGTAACCATTTCTGTTTCTTACATATCCTTCCAGAGATAATTAAGCTTTTACAATCACATATATTTAACTGATAAACCTAGGAAAGCCTATACGATGGATTGAAATACTGGAATACCTCTCACCACACTGGCTTGAAAATAGTGCATGCCTTCAGCTTCTCCAATAGCTCCCCCACCTTCACCTCTTTGGTCTTCCAAGCCCTGGTACACCCCCATTTCCTATTAGAACAGGAAATGAAGCATTTATGTCTGGCATGGAAAGAAACCCAGGATCCTTCTCTGGTGAGCTGATGGTACCCATCTTGATTGGTCACCTATGTCCTGTCTCTACATCCCCTAAGCTTTATCTAATATCAGCTGAAGTTGATAGCCATTTCTGTGAAATCTTCAATTCACTTCAAGCTAATACCATTTTGCTTTATTGCTTCTGTATTTCTTCTGTTTTGATCAATCTTATGATTATGAAATGGGTTATATTTATAAAACATTTAGAAGACGATTTGGTATATAGTTAGTACTATGTGTTTGTTTAAAAATAATTTCAGGGGCTCCTGGGTGGCTCAGGTGGTTGAGTTTGACTCTTGATTTTGGCTCAGGTTATGATTTCAGGGTCATGGGATCAAACCCTGCTTCAGGCTCTGTGCTCAATGCAGAGTCTACTTCAGATTCTCCCTCCCACTCACTCTCTCTTTCTCTCAAAAAAGTGAATAATTAAATCTTTAAAAAAATAATTGCAAACACTGAAATTCTTTTATTAATTTAGTACTTTTGTTGCAGAATAAAATCTTGTCAACTTTGAACAATTTTGAGTCATCTTATCTACTAACTTTCTTCGTTCATCTCTTTGGTTTTAATAATTGGAAACTTTTAACAGCAGGCTCTTATATAAAGACTTGGAAGGAATGCTCGTTTATTAGGTGACATTGATTAAATGAAGATACAACACAAGCCAACTAAACATTCATGTAATATTCATCTCCTCCACCCAATATAGGATACATCTGTGGTCCAGACATTCTCTTCAGGCTGATATGACAGGCCATGGATATGATTAGTAACTCCTCTCTATAGGTTAAATAACATTTGGCTCCTTTTCTTTTGTTCATTTGTTTATTTTTTTTTATTAGAGAATTGATGGGGCACAAACTTAGATTTCAAAGTGTGATCTAAGCAGCCAAAAGGTGCACCACACAGTCCAAAACTTGATCTTCTTACTGTACTCTATGCTTATGGCTTGTTTACTGGAGACAAACATAGTTCTAAATAATAAGGCTATTATATCCTCAGCTGGTTTTTCCTAGGACTCAATCAGAATGACAAATGTTTGTGCATATGCGTGTGTGTGTGTGTGAGAGACTGCATATGTAGATGTGGGTTGTTAGCATCTGAATCACTATATCTAAGTAAGTGTGCAAAGTTGTCTGTGATTTCTGATGTATTTTATTTATTTATTTTTTAAAAGATTTATTTTATTTATTTTAGAGAGAGAAAGAGAGCTAGAGCAAGTGGAGGGCAGGACAGAGGAAGAGGGAGAGAGTCCTCAAATAGACTCCCTGCTGAGTGAAGAGCCTGATGCAGGGCTCCATTCTCATGACCCTGAGATTATGACCTGAGCCAAAACCAAGAGTTGGACATTTAACCAACTGAGCCACCCAGGCACCCCCTGACATATTTTAAACAAACACTAACAAACTAAATATAGGTTTGTTTTTTGTTTTTTTTTTCATTCATTTCTTCCAGGTAATGTGGCAGATATGGTTCCAGGCACTCTTCTGAGATCTTTATAAATAATAACTCCATATATTTTTCATTACAATCCTTTAAGGTACACTATTATCATCTCCATTTTACATCTGATGAAACAAGCACAGAGAGGTTAAGTATATTTCCTCAAATTAAGCAGCTGGTAAGACATTACAGCTAGGCCTTGATTCCTTGCAGCTTACTCCATAGTTTGCCTTCTTTGATTAAAAAAAAAAAAAAAAAGTAGAAGAAGAATACGAGCTTATCACAGGGCTACACCACCCTCCTCTTCCTGCCTCCACCCCTCCACCAATACATTTACAGTCTCCCTTACAGCTAATTGGGACCATAGGGCCAAATTTTGGCCAATGGAATGGGAGAAAAAGTGATATGTATACATCAATAAAGTTTCAGTTAAGGAAGATGAATGAGCTCTAAAGATCTGCTGTACAACATTGTACCAATAGACAACAATAATGTATTGCACACTTAAAAATTTAAGAGGGTAGACATCATGTTAAGTGTTCTTACCACAATAAAATAAAATAGTGCTATTTCTGGGTCCCACCTTCCATTAGAAGGAGTGCACCCTTGTCTTGATTTGCCTGGTCCTTTCTTCTTCTGGAATTGATGGTGGGAGTTGAAACATTTATTATGGATGATAAAATGGATGCCACATGTTGAACATGAAAAAGCCACAATATATAAATAATCTAGGACCTTTATGTTTGTCTATTGCTTACCTAGCCTTTAAAAATAGGAGTCATAAAATTTGGTCAAGTTTAAGATGGTCTTTTATGAAGCTGAGCTTAGGCCCTCAATAATGAAAAGGTAATCACAAGAGTTTCTGCAGGAACAACACATACTCTAGTAATCATTTTACCATATCCTAGGCATGCAAGTTATAACATCAGGTTTATCTGGCTTGCTTTGCAATTCTGCTTCCCATATTTAAAAGATTTGAACAATCTTAGGAACAATCCTACCAAATGAGCACTGTGTGTAGGTAATCTTTGCTTGGCTTTTGCAGCTTTGATCATAAATCTTTTCTTTTCTTTTTTTTTTTTTAAGATTTTATTTATTTATTTGACAGAGAGAGACAGCGAGAGAGGGAACACAAGCAGAGGGAGTGGGAGAGGGAGAAGCAGGCTTCCCGCAGAGCAGGGAGCCTGATGTGGGGCTCGATCCCAGGACCCTGGGACCATGACCTGAGCTGAAGGCAGCCGCATAACTGACTGAGCCACCCAGGCGCCCCGATCATAAATCTTTTCAAATACATTGCTACACATCGTTGAAAATTACTCTTTTTTTAATAATTTTTGTTTATTTATTTGAGAGAGAGAGAGTGTGTGAATGAATGAGAGAGAGAGAGAGAAGGAGCAGGAGGAGGGGCAGAGGGAGAGGGAGAAGCAGACTCCCCACTGAGCAGGGAACCCAATGTGGGGCTCCATCTTGTGACTCCGGGGTCATGACCTGAGTCAAAGGCAAACACTTAACCAACTGAGCCACCCAGGTGCCCCTGTTGAAAATTATTCCAAGTTATATGTTTAAAAGCTTACGAAGAGTTCATACTCTACTCTTGGTCCTTCTAAATTACTTAGAGAGTTTGTATACTAATTTAAACTTGTATCTTCTCATGTTGAATCACTTTCTTAGAATGAAAAAGAATGATTTGGTTCTCAGTGCTTCTTCCATCTCCACTTTTAGCAGAAATTCCTCTGAAGATGCTGGTCTCTGAATGACATCTATCTAAATTTTCTAAACAATGACACAGACTTTTCTGCTCTCCCTTGTGTTTTTATACCATGTTCATTATTTTAGTTTGGACCTGGATGGGTATCTCTGCTCCACTATCATACCTAGAAGTGTTTTATTTTTGGGAGAGGGAGGTTTGGGGGGCAGCAAAGCAAGGTTTATTGAGCGATAGCAATGTGATAGTATAAAGCTCCAGAGGAGAGAGGGGACCTGAGAAGTTTGCCTACCCAGAAGTGTTATAATCATACTTACTAACACAATTTTATTTCATTTTTAATTGTTATTTTAAAGATAAACTCATGGGGCGCCTGGGGCACTCAGTCGGTTAAGTGCCTGCCTTCAACTCAGGTAATAATCCTCGAGTGCCAGGATGGAGCCTGCTTAGCAGAGAGTCTGCTTCTCCCTCTACCACTCCCTCTGCTCATGCTCTCTCTCTCTTTCGAATAAATAAAGTCTTTAAAAAAAATAAAGATGCACTCATTCTAAGAACAAGTAGAGCCTCATACTGATAGCAAATGTAGGCAAGAGAAAGATTTAATTATGTTTAAATATAACATTTTACTATTCAAGAACAGGTATAATATAGCATGCAAAAGCATAAGCAAGACAAGAGTCTATTAAATTTCATTTAATTTGTAGTAAAGGAATGAATGTTTGGATCCCAGTGACTGTTCAGTTTTAATTAACCTCAAATTTCATAAAATTGATGTCCTAGGTTTAATATCCTGAAATAAGTAAATGTGTTTCTATACTCTTGTATCTGTAAATTTAAAGAGAAAAATAATTTTTTTCACATCCAGGAAAAATGCTCAAAATATTCAAATTTGAAAATTATGCCTTTAATATCACAAGGTTTAATGGTTTTAATGTCATTTTAATGACAATAATTATCCTTATTGACTTCAATGCAATGTCACATACAATTATCTTCCAATTATAAATTTGATGACCTCTGTCTGAATTTTCCTATCCAAAGTTCTATAATTATAATCAAACTGCTCTATTATAATTGAGGAACCCTCTGTTAGCACTTTAAAGAAGAATTTTGAAAGCTGCTCCACAGGAAGTATCATTCCAGTAAAGTAATTGACATCAACAAACCTGCTGCTAATATTATTTTATTCAGGTTTTCATTCTAATGTATATAATTTTGTACTTACCTGTTTAAAGTGCCATTTCTCCTTTTTATGATTTATTTATCATCAAATGGTGAGAATATATAGATCAATGCTTTTGGTCCCAATTTTTCAGTTTAGATGAGCCTTGTCTAATAATGTTTTCCATTCCTTTCTCCAGAACTCACACTAGGAAATGAATAAAATTACTTTTGCCCTCTTAACTTTCTTAAATTTTATTATAGTGTAGAATTTTCAAATTTGGATAAAATTTAAATTGTATAACAAAATTCTATATAAAGTGCAAAATTTATCTGAACTAGTATATTTTTTTTCTGAAATTCTCTCTTAATTTATGATCAGAATATATTCCATGCTGCCATACCAATTCTCACTTTTTAAAGAGCATTGAATTTTTTTTTTTTTATATCTCCCTGACTGTAGTATATGTTAATATAAATGAAGTTTGTCATACAATTCTGGAAGAAATATAAATTGCCTCAGTAATTGTGAAAATTATTTGATAGAATCTATTAAAAATGTATATACTTTTGACCAAGCAATCACTATATAACTAATCTAACCTACATAAATAAATAGAAGTATGAATACACACACTTGTATGCACACACACATACATGGTTTATTTTGCAGCACTGTTACAAATTTATTAAAAATCAATAGAAAATGTATTAATAGTAAATTATAGAATATTATACAGCTATAAAAAGGATTAAGTTGAATGTATTAACTGTAAAAATTTTTCATGTCACTATATATAGTTTGATCCTATTTTTGTTAAAATGCAAATAATCCAGTCAAGAAATGGGTAGAAGACATGAATAGACATTTCTCCAAAAAAACATACAAATGGCCAACAGACATGTGAAAAATGCTTCACATCACTCATCATCAAGGAAATACAAATCAAAACCTCAATGAGATACCACCTTACACCAGTCAGAATGGCTAAAATTATACCCATCAGGAAATGACAAATGTTGGTGAGGATGTGGAGAAAGGGGAACCCTCTTACACTGTTGGTGGGAATGAAAGCCACTCTGGAAAACAGTATGGAAGTTCCTCAAGAAGTTAAAAATAGAGTTACCCTATGACCCAGCAATTGTACTACTAGGTACAATTGTACTATCTAGGTACCCCAAGATACAGATGTAGTGAAAAGAAGGGGTACCTGCACCCCAATGTTCATAGCAGCAATGCCCACAATAGCCAAACTGTGGAAGGAGCCAAGATGTCCTTCAACAGACAAATGGATAAAGAAGATGTGGTTCATATACATAATGGAATATTACTCAGCCATCAGAAAGGATGAATACCCACCATTTACATCAATGTGGATAGAACTGGAGGATATTATGCTAAGTGAAATAAGTCAATCAGAGAAAGACAATTATATAGTTTCACTCATATGTGGAATATAAGAAATAGTGCAGAGGTCACAGGGGAAGGGAGGGAAAACTGAATGGGAAGCAATCATAAAGGGAGACAAACCATGAGAGACTCTTGACTCTGGGAAACAAACTAAGTGTCTCTGAAGGGGAGGTGGGTGGGAGTAGATGGGGTAATTGGGTAATGGGCATTAAGGAGGGCACATGATGTGTTGAGCGCTGGGTGTTATATGCAACTGATGATTCATTGAACACTGCATCAGAAACTAATGTTGACTAGTTGAATTTAAATAGGAAATCTCCTCTTTGTTAAAAAAATACAAATTTAAAAAGCCCAATATATGTGTTATATGTATATTTTACTTTTGTATATACATAGAAAAAGTAGAAAATTATGCATCAAATTATTAACACTAATTACCTTAGGGGTAGGGAATTGAAGAGGAGGAGAAAAAGACTACCTTTTTATATACTTTGGTTTAATTTGAATACAAAAATCTTATTTTACTTTGAATTTGAAGACAACATAGAACACAATGACCGGTGTTGCAGTTTGAGGGATTAACGTGTTTAAATGCTCAGAAGCATGTGTTAGAAAAGCAGTGTTAATAAATAATAAAAATTAATTGATAAAATTTATTTCAAATGACTTCTTATTTTAGTTTTTTCATTTCTTAAATAGTAGAAAGCTAGAAACTTTAAACCTGTTACTTCATTCTAGGTAATATTTGTCATGGAATAAGCCATTTTATGGGGCTTAATATGGAGAAAAATATTTTTAATATATAAAATTGTCTAAATGGATGCTTTCTGGGAATTAGTTAAAGAAGCATCTAATCCATCTATAAATCCATCTATAAGTCGGTGTGCTTAAAAACATGATGAACATAAAAATAGTTAATCCAAAGTGACAGATACTAATGGATATTTAGTAGATTAACAGCTAGCACTGTGTCTTGCTAGATCTATGCTATTTATTTTGATCCTGGGCTGGAAAGGATTCACAAACCACAGTGATGTCTCTAAACACATTTAATTCAAATGGACAGAAACACATGATTATATATCCGAGCCGACTATTGAACTCACAAGTTTCACCTTTCAACCGCTCTACTGCCTCAAGTTGTGGAGATATAAAACGCTAGCCTTGGGACAAGTAGTGGAGCCTCACCAAACTTTGATGAACAAAGAACTTACCCAGCACTTTTTTTTTTTCCCTGATGACAAAGAAAATTTTTCATTTTTATAACACAGTCTCCCCAGTTCTTAATTAATATCATGCACAGGTGGTATAAGGGATAACCACAGTAAATCACAAAAAAGATTATGAGTGTCCAAAGAACTATTACTAAATATAGGCACATCATAAAACAGTACTTTAGAATGATGGGACTGTCAGGTGCCACATCTTCAATCTATATTTCTGAAGCCGGTTCTACTTCTGCAAAAGGAATTTTAGATTAAGCTATGGAGCTTACTTTATTATAATTAGGAGAAATGCTCATTCAATCTTTAATTAAGTATGATTTAACTATTTTAGTGATTTGCTTTCCCCATATATTTTTAATTTTTTTAAATTAATTTAAGATGCAAAATAGGAAGAGCAATTTCAAGCTAATAACAGAAGTTCCTCAAAATATAATAAAATATCAAGGTGTTTCTCTTTCGCTTTTTATTTTTTTGAATATGAAACAAATCTCAGTGAATGCTGAAAAGTGTTGTTAATTATATTCTTACATTGAAAAACATGGTCATCAATCATACATATACCTGAAAGCATTTTCACACACTTATGAAAATCTTAGTATCACTTTCATAGATTAATCCAGACGTTTTTACATGGGTATTAATTCTTCTCTTATATTCCTAATCCTGTAATCATGACCTGTCCCTGCCCAGTGTCTTAGACCTGATTCAATTTGCTGTACTGCACTCCTAGAAGACAATGATGTTGACTCATTAAAACATCCTAAGATTCACACATAGATCTGATAACCTGATGATCTTTCCTCCATTTCCTTGACTTTTGCTTTGACCTTTCCCTTGAAGGCATCTTGGACCATCCCCAAACCTGAATTTTACCTTCTAAAGTGTCAATCTTTCTTTGATGTTTAGCAGCAGTTTCAGCATGGTTATATGTGCCTGCTATCGTATGTCAAAGCTGTTTGTTTGAACACAAATATAAATGACAGAATGGAGATGGCTAAAGATACACCACCTAGAAATGCTTTGTCATTTTCTCATTTTCACTGCGTGTTTATGTGGAATCACACCAATATTCAGTACCCAAGTATATAGAGACTGCTCATTTGTACTGATGACCAAAATATGAAAAGCATACTAATACATTGCACACAAAGGCTTTCTTTTCTTTTCTTTTCTTTTCTTTTTTCTTTTCTTTTCTTTTCTTTTCTTTTCTTTTTTCTTTTCTTTCTTTCTTTCTTTCTTTCTTTCTTTCTTTCTTTCTTTCTTTCTTTCTTTCTTTCTTTTTCTTTCTTTTTTTAACACACAAAGACTTTCTTAGGTAAATATTTCAGAACTAACTGATGTTATAAGAAATCTGAGTTGAGTGAAGCATTTGAAATGGAGTATGAATGTTCCTGATTAGAATATTTCACCTCAACCAAAATGTAAGAAGGCCTATTTAGATCTCACATTTTGATAACTTTCTCATCTACTACACATCCCAGAATTGTAAATGTTTTAGTGTTTTCTGGGTATCATCTAGACTGTTTTAACTGAAACATTATTTTGGTATCTTTTACCATAGTGGTGATCCGTCCTTAAATATGTGACACTAAAAACAAAACAAAAAACAAAACAAACCCTCCCAATCAGTGATGCATAGTGGAGATTGGCATTACTGTAACTTAAAATGAATTATGTTACAAGGAAAGATATATTTTGTCTTAAAACTGGTTTTATATAGGGGCACCTGGGTGGCTCAGTCGCTAAACGTCTGCCTTCGGCTCAGGTAATGATCCCAGGGTTCTGGGATTGAGCCCTGCATCGGGTTCCCTGCTCCATGGGGAGCCTGCTTCTCCCTCTTTTTTTGCCTTTCCCCCTGCTTGTGCTCTCCCTCACTAGCTCTGTCACTATCTGCCTCTATCAAATAAATAAAATCTTTAAAAAAATGGTTTTATATATTATATATAAACATTGATCTTGCACATGTGTAATGTCTTAGGATAAAGAGGAAAAAACAATTTATAACCCATCTCCAATTCCTATCTTGATATATATTTTATATTTCCTTTCTTCCTTCCTTCCTTCCTTCCTTCCTTCCTTCCTTCCTTCCTTCCTTCCTTCCTTCCTTCCTTCCTT
>NW_023270323.1:30997486-31028514 GCF_011800145.1 Mirounga leonina | reverse complement strand
CTTCCTTCCTTCCTTCCTTCCTTCCTTCCTTCCTTCCTTCCTTCCTTTATTTCATTGATCTATACATCAATCTAGACATCAGATAAATAGAATAAGTAACGTATTTTTAAAATTGTAATTATACTATTGATATTTTTAACATTTTTTTAACATTTTTTAAGTTTAAAAATGGACTATGTAGTAATTTGCTAACATTTAACATTTTTTAAGTTTAAAAATGGACGGTGTATTACTTTTCTCAGGCTACCATAACAAAACATAACAGACTAGGGGGCTCAATCAGTAGAAATGTATTTTCTTATAGTCTGGAGGCTAAAGATTTAAGATGAAGATGTTGGCAGATTTGCTTTCTTCTGAGGCCTCCCTCCTTGACATGCAGATGGTCACTTTTTCATTGTGTTCTCACATGGCTCTTCCTCTGTGTGCATATCTCCCTGGCATCCCCCCTCTTTTTAGGACACTAGTCATATCAGATTAGGGCCACTTATCTTATCTTATTTAACCTTAATTGCCTCTTTAAAGGCCCTCTCCAAATACAGTCACATTCTGAAGTATAATGGGGACTTCAAGTATAATGAAGTATAATGGGGACTTCAACATAATGTGTCTTAGGAGGACACAAATCAGTCCATAATATATTGTAAGCATTTTCCCACATCATTAAATATTTTAAAACTGTAGAATATTCTGAAATATTGATATACAGTTGTTTAACTTACATTCTATTGTTAAACATTTATTATTTTTCTAATTTTTCATGATTGTGAAGAGTGTTATATATAACTACCTTAAAGATAAATAGTTGTGTGCATCTCAGATTGCTTACTTAGTTTCAAAATCCTACAGATAAATTTATTGGATCAAAAATTATAAATGCTATTGCTAAATTTTCAGAACTTTTCTCCCAAGTTTAATTGCCTACCAGCAACTTGTGAATTGTGTGTGTATGTGTGTGTATATGTTTGCATAATCTGACCAAAGTAATTCATTAAAAGATTATTGTTCATTAAGTGTGCAAATAATCTAATTTTAAAATGTTTTGTTTACTACTAATTGCATAATATATTTAGTATTCCTTTGAAATTTTCTCAATAACATTATTCATGTAATGTGCATGTATTTATAGCAAGATTTTCATTTTCCTTATGGTTTTTAAAAATATTTATTTAAGAGAAAGAGTGCACACAAATGAGGAGGTGGGGGGGAGGGGCTGAGGGAGAGGGAGAAACAGACTCCCTGCTGAGCAGGGAGCCCCATGGGGCCGGGGGTCTCGATCCCAGGACATTGAGATCATGACCTGAGCTGAAGGCAGACGCTTAAACAACTGAGCCACCCAGGCACCCTGTCCTTATAGTTTTAAAAAGAGTTCTCATTAGGAAAGATGTTAATATATTATTTGCCATAAAAGTATGCTAATTTACATTATTATTTCTGTTGTTATTTCCATTTTTTTCTTCAAACAATAGAAAATGTGATTTGTTTTATAATGTGAACCAGATTTTAATGTTTAATGGTTGATTACATTTCCCATCTTATTAATTAAAACTTTACTGACATCATTAAACACATCTATTTCATAGTGATAAAAATCTTTATTTTATCCACTATTTTTATTTTTGAATGATGACTTTAACTCATGTTTAATTGAGAACTTCTTCAGGTCTCTACCACCACATCTTCCTAATCAGTACCTGTGCCCCACGTTCTACCTTTTCTCCTATTATTATGGGTAGATTATTAAAGCTACCACCTTATCCAGTAACTTTCGTTTTGTCCACTAGATCTCACCTCCCTTGACTTCTCCTGAAAATGCTCCTAGCAATTCTACCTTGTTGTCATGGATCTATAAATCTTCCCCATCACAGGTTCATCTCCATTAGCATACAAATATGTATTTATATCATCCATTTGAAAACAAACAACAAACCAAAACAAATGTGTCTGGATCCCACCACTCCCTTCTTTTGCTACCATGTTTCTCTTCAGTAAAACTCACTGAAAAAGTTGTCTAATCAGAGGTCTAATCGCACATCTGTTATCTGAATCACAGCTTAGATGTGCTGTCTCATCTGATACATGTTTTTTCCAGGACAAAAGTTGCCTGTATTAAGTAATAAAATGCAGACTGACCCTGATTCTCAGTTTTCATGGCTCCCACCCATTCTTTCTTCAACCCTTTCCATTCAGACTTTTGCCCCACCATTCCAGAAAAAAGTATTTTTATAGATTTCATACCTCCATCTCAATAAATCCTCAATATTATTGAACTATAAACAGCATTTGCTGTTGATCTTGCTTCTCTTTGAAATCTATGCCTCAGTTATATCGTCAGATATCATACTGATGAAGGATAGTTGGAAGGCAGGCAGGCAGGGACAAGGGGTCCCCCACTCTAAGAAGAAACCACCCTTAAAAGGATTTTACACCATCCTGGAAGGAGACCTCAACCCTTTCCCATGTGACAAAAACCTGATTGGATGACAGGTGCAGGGAAGGTTAATCAGATTAAAATAGCCCCCCAACCAACCCATAAAAACCCCTAGACTTAGAAACTCTGGTGGCAACCCTCTCGGGTCCCCTCCTTCCTTGGGAGCTTTGTACTCTCACTTTACTATTGCTCAATAAACCTTGCTTTGCTGCCCACCACTCTGTCTGGTATACCTCTTCATTCTTTGAAGTGGCGTGACCAAGAACTGCAGGCATCAACATGGAACAATTCCTGTAAGAATACTCTCATGCTTTCCCTCCTTATTGCCCATTCCTTCTCCAATTCCCTTTCTGGTCTCTCCAAAACTCCTCAAGCTCTAAATGTTGGTGTGTCTTGTTTCTTAGGTCTTGGATCTCTTCTATTTTACATATTTACTTCTGCAGATAATGCCAGATTTACTAACCCTTTTATGATTGTTACAGTATTTCTTTGTCTTCATTATTACACTGGCCAGGGTGTCTAGCAAAATACTGAATACTGATCAGAAGTGTCAAAATGGGCATCTTTACTTTGTGTTTTTTTCCCTTCATTTTTGTTTCCCTGAGGTTGCATCCTCTGATAAAGAATTGATACCTAAGATTTTCTCAGTCTTGGGTTTTAGGGAAACCAGATTAAGACTGACATCTTTATATGTAGGCCCTAGAAATTGTTTAACCACACCAAAGATCCCTGTTTGTTACCATCCTGAATGCCACTCTTACCTAGATGTTGATTATGGTCATCTCCTTCCTCTTGTTACTGACAGTTAATTGCTACCACTTTCTCGTTGATGGTCTGGAATTCTGCCATCTTCATTCAAATTAGAGAGTCCCTCTCAATAGCAGCATCTCCCGTCTTAATTCTACCCTACAAACAATCCCTGTGGTACACTTCAAAAAGACTGATACTTCTCTCACCAATGCATACTCAGTGACAGTACATATTGCTCAATATGTACTGAGTCCTGTCAGACATAATTTAAGACTTGATGATTTGGTAGAGCACTTTAATTCTGCTTCATTTTTTCTATCTTCTTAACACTTGATAATATTTATATTTATATTTATTAAAGACTATTTTGCATCATTGCTTAAATTCACATAGGCTGCAACTAAATGCAAATTCGATCAACCAGCTGACTAAAAAGTAAGAGCTACCTTTTGCTGAATTGGCTAGCACATAAAAACCCAGGCTCACTACCAAATGTGCTATATCAGTTAATTCAGTCCAATTGAAATTCATATTTTTCCCCTCCTTGGTCCATTTCCACACAAATTTCTAATGTTTGTTTCTACCACATTAATCACAAAAATCTTACACATATTTTCATATACAAATCTTGCCAGAGTTCACATTTAATATTTGTCCATCTGTAGGCTGAGTGTTGACACTAGTTTGGAGATTAAAAATAAAGTTGGTAAAGATTAGGCATAAAAAGATGGACATTCTCTTGCAAGGTGATTACCTCAAATGAATTTCCTTATAAGGTATTCAGTGCTAAAACAACTTTATTCAGAATAGAGAAATTGTTTTTTTCTGCTTCCAAGGAAGACTCAGTGGCATTTAGAATTCACATTATTGAGAGTCAGTCAATATCAAAAAGTCCCTTTTCTATTTCTTGGAATTCTCAATACATGCTCCCCCTTTCACATAATGACCTAAATAGATTGTGAATTTAACATATGCTGTAATACTACAAATTCCAAGATCGGATTCTACCTGGGATTTTCAACAAAGTCTTCCCTAAGACTTTAAATTTTCTTCTAGCTAGAATATGGACATGATGACCAAGCATCTTATATTCTGCTGATCAAAGCAGAATTTTAGAGATGGATTTATAAAGAGAAGAGCAATGGGCCACAGGAAATATGTAAAGCTATATTATCTTGGTCTTTTAGTGAGAAAAGGAGAACAATTTTATTTTTATTTTGTTCAGGCCACTTTTATTTGAGTTTCTATTTCATCAGGCTGAATTTATATCTTGATACTGTATCCATAATTTCCATAGATATGCATTTCTTTTCATAAAGAAAAAATTATATCTATTTTTTTATTAGATGATTTTATTATGCATAATTAAGCACAGCACAGATTGCATGCCAATTGATTATTTGAAAGTAGATTTCTATTATAAAAGAAAGTATTTTAAAGTGGCTCAAAAATAAACTAGTCCCTCTTTCACAAATTTCTGCTAATGTGGCTTTAATGAACAGTTCTCTTAACAGTTTCTCAAGTTTGCTGGCAATAAAACAAAACAAAGCAAAACAAAACCAGAATTAGAAGAAAAACAAAACAAAATGAAAAAGGCCTACACATTTTACAGATTTCATTTGACTAAAAGCACTAGTTTTTTATACACAAGGTATCTCGAAGTAGCATAAAATACAAGTGTTCTGTTAGTTTTATAAATAATTTTTTAAAGTTTTATTTATTTTTTTTTGTAAAACATACAAAATAATAAGAAACCCAAGTGCATTATCTATTTCAAGGCAAAGTGCACATTTTCAGTAAAGGAATTTGAGGATCGTCTTCTATTTACTGAAAAGGGCACCATTGAGCCTGGGAATGGAGCGCAGAAGTAAACATGCTGGTGACTTGTCTGGTTGGCAGGATACCAAACCCAGCGGCGCTCAGCTGATCTACCTGATTTTTCTGTTGAAAGTGGTGTTATTAAAACTCTAAGGAACATTCCAGATATCAGTCTAAGAAAAACAGCTTGACACTCAGTATGCATCACAAAAACAAAATAACAAAATATCACTATAATGATATTTTTATGAATCCTTTGGTGCAAGAAAATATTAGCCAGACAACTTTTTTTACATAATAAATTCTGAAGATACAAGAATAATGATTGCAAAGGTTTATAAGGAGAGACAGTATATATTGAAAGAAATATAAATGTAACAATGAAAAACTCAAATGGGAATTCTAATATTCATGAGGCCTATTATTTATTTATTTATTTATTCATTTATTTATTTATTTATTTATTTATTTTTAGTAAATTGAAGTGTATTGTACAGCTTTTGGATTTTGAAAATTATCTAAGCTAGTCACTCAAAATTAATCCTTCTTTGTGAACATTACTTAGGTTTCCCTATAGTTATGAAAGATGACTGATAATAATCACTTTGAAACTTTTTGGCTACATTCTTCTCTGATCATAGTCTCCAGGATAAAATATGTGGTAGCTAATTGAGCAAAATATTCAGAAGCATCTTGTGAAAAATTGTTATTTTTCCTGATATTACCCTTGAACTTCTGGTACCAAGTGAACCTTTCCTTTAATAAATGAAACATTAGGTTCACAATAACGTATCTTTGTCTTTGGTCTCAAAGAAATTTGCTTTCCATCAAGGATGTAGAAGAGCAGAAGTTCTGATTTTCTCAGAGACATAGCTGCAAACTTTCCTTCCATAAACTTTGGGAACAAAATTAAGAGAACACTGGAAAAAACATTCTCACTTTTCATTGTTCTAGGCAGTCTAAATTTTGTGTTGAATCAAATAAGACTCCTGAGATGACTACATTTAAATTAATAATTTAGTCCCTTATATGTCAATATTTTATGTAAATAATAATAAACAAAAGTAATATATAAAAATACATAATGGATAAAAGTATACCTTATTCCTTATCCAGAGACAATCATCAATAAAATATCATTATTAATTTGTGTAAACTTTGATATGCAAATATTTTTTATAAATTTTTATCAAATTCTACCAAAATTTTTAACATGCTTTCTTTTTTAAAATTTTTTATTGTTATGTTAATCACCATACATTAAATCATTAGTTTTTGATGTAGTGTTCCATGATTCATTGTTTGTGCATAACACCCAGTGCTCCATGCAGAATGTGCCCTCTTTAATAAAGATTTATTTATTTTTATTATTTTTTTGTTTATTTTTTTAAGATTTTATTTATTTATGAGAGAGAGAGAGAGCACAGAGGGGGAGAAGCAGATTCCCTGCTGAGCAGAGAGCCAAGTGTGGGGCTTGATCCCAGGACTCTGATATCGTGACCTGAGCTGAAGGCAGACACTTAACCTACTGAGCCACCCAGGTGCCCAAGATTTATTTAGTTTTAGAGAGAGAGAGAGAGAGAGACAGAGCATGCATGAGCATGCGGGTGGGGGGGGCAGGTGGGCACAGAAGAAGAAGAAGAGAGAGAATCTCAAGCAGATGCCCCACCAAGCAATGAGCCCAACGTGGGGCTCCATCTCACAACCCTGAGATCATGACCTGAGCAAAATCAAGAGTCTGACACTTAAATGACTGAGAAACCCAGGATCCCCTGTTGTGGATATTTTGTATGCTATCATATTCCTCCATAATTATTTAAAGGTGATTTTAAGAATTGATTATTTGAATGCTTTTTGTTGCAAAAAAAATAGAAAATTAATGTGACTGTAG
The DNA here is from genome assembly GCF_011800145.1 of Mirounga leonina. NCBI lineage: Eukaryota > Metazoa > Chordata > Mammalia > Carnivora > Phocidae > Mirounga > Mirounga leonina. The sequence continues at coordinate 31,021,627 of NW_023270323.1, read as the reverse complement.
AGGAAGAAAAATTTTCCTTTTTTTAGTTTTAGGTTCTTTTGCTGGTCTAATTATTAAATTGACATAAGACAGATTAACAGGAGAAAGCAAATTTAATTTTATTCATACAGAAGCCCCATAAAAATATGAGACCCCAAAATAGGCAAGTGAGGTTTATATGCCCTCTGAGGTAAGGGATGAGAAAGGGGCCTGTGGCTTCGAAGAAAGGAGGGCAATTCACAGGAAGATAAGAGGAGTTTGTTAATCAGATGTTTTCCCTGCCAGACAGATAAGTTTTTCAGATAAAAAGTTATCTCTAGTAATAGCTCTCTCTCTGGGATAGGCCGCCTATCTAAATTCTCTTAGGCAGGTAAGGGAGAGGTAAAAGTTTTTCCTGAGTCCCCTGGCCCTTGATTGCCTTCGATACAAAATAATCCACATGCCAAAGTGACCCAGTTTGGGGTGGCATATTCTGCTCCCCTTCATTGTTTAATCAAAAGGAGAAGGCTTTAAGTTGTAGAATCCAACACAGAGTTAAACAACCAAGTTTTGTTATAGACTGAAAAATTGAGAACCAACAAATCAAGTATTTTTAGAGCTCCCTCTCGATTCTTATCTGAGTTTCTTTTTGCACGGTAATAACCATTTTTTTTTTTTTTAATAATATAATCAGCTTTCTCCACATGGCTGTATTATGACTGCTAAAAGTTTTAAATTTTACATCTTAAAGATTTAAAAATCTATGAAAAAGCAGATTAGGCGTCTCAGTCCCAAGACCAAAGTTTTTAAGGGGGGCACTTATTGTCCCAACTTGGATGAGTTTTCAATCCTGAACCAACCAAATGTGGCCATTATGGTATGGGCATTTATAGACTTAGAGGAAGAAAATACCTTTTTTCTCATTTTTTTCTTTTAATTCACCTTTCATTGATAATTACTGAACTGAACATTTGTTTTCATTGAACATTTGTTTTCATATGTCAATTATCACCTTATGCATCTCCTTTGTTATGCTATTAATAGCTTTAAATTTTTTGCATTTAGTATTTTATAAAATTTCATATAAATTTTCAAATGAATTTTTAGAGTGCATATTTTCTCCAGGATTTCAGATGTCTTTTATTTAACACATTCAATGGTGTTATCATATATAATGTTTAAATTCTTTACTGAGCATAAAATAAAAATTAGTAATCAAAATTCTCTTGGTTATTTATTTTCATAAGTTGCAAGGCAGGGCAGTATCATCTCTCAATGATTCTAATATATTTATTTTTTCTTCATCATTTGAAGAGGCACTTTCAGTTAGCCATTCAAACTGATCAATGATCAATGTCTTTAGGTCCATGTCATTTACACAATTTTTTTTTTTTTTTGCATCTATAGCTCCTAAAATCACCTTCAGTTTTTTTTTTTTTTTTTTTAAGATTTTATTTATTTATTTGACAGAGAGAGACACAGCGAGATAGGGAACACAAGCAGGGGGAGTGGGAGAGGGAGAAGCAGGCTTCCTGCAGAGCAGGGAACCCGATGCGGGGCTCCATCCCAGGATGCTGAGATCATGAACTGAGTGGAAGGCAGATGTTTAAAGACTGAGTCACCCAGGTGCCCCCACTTTCAGTTTTAAGAGATGCTCATACTATGAATCGTAAGGGGGATTGTCTTACTAGGTATCGTAGGCTGTTTGGGCTGCTATAACAAAATACAATGGACTGGGCAGCTTATAAACAACAGATTTATTTCTCTGAGCTCTGGTGGCTGAAAGTCCAAGACCAGGGTGCTGACATCATCAGATTCTGGTGATGGCCCTCTTCTGGACTGCAGACTGTGGACTTCTCACTGTGTCCTCACATGGTGGAAAGAGCTAGGGAGCAACCACAGGGTCTCTTTTACTTTTATTTATTTTATTTTTTTTAAAGATTTTATTTATTTGACAAAGACACAGCGAGAGAGGGAACACAAGCAGGGGGAGTGGGAGAAGGAGAAGCAGGCTTCCCGCGGAGCAGGGAGCCCGATGTAGGGCTTGATCCCAGGATCCCCGATCATGACCTGAGCTGAAGGCAGACCCTTAACAACTGAGCCACCCAGGCACCCCCAGGGTCTCTTTTATAATAGCACTAATTTTGGGGTGCCTTCGTGGCCCAGTTGGTTGGACGTCTGCCTTCTGCTCGGGTCGTGGTCCCAGGGTCCTTGGATCAAGCCCCACATCAGGCTCCCTGCTCCACGGGAAGCCTGCTTCTCCCTCTTCCACCCCCCTGCTTGTGTTCCCTCTCTTGCTGTGTCTCTCTCTGTCAAATAAATAAACAGCACTAATTTCATTCATGAGAACTCCATCGTCATGGTTTAACCAACTCTCAAAGGCCCCATCTCTTAATATTATCTTATTGGGCATTAGGATCTCAACATATGAATTTGGGGGAAACATAAATATTAAACCATAGCAATAAGGAGCAATAAACTCATACCTCAGATCTCACTCTCCAGGGAAAATACTTATCAAGTAAAATGAGGAGAATATGTTCAGTTTTTAATCTCTCCCTCCCTCATTTTCTTGTTCTTGATCAATAAGTTGAATTCATGTGACTTATCCTCTAATTTTATTCTTTAAATAAGGAATTCTGTTATTTTATTTAAACAAAATATATTCCTCTTTCAATTTTTCCTTTGTATGCATAAATTGGCCTACCCTATCTTAAAATTAAATCTGATTTAATTTTTTATATTTTTATATTATATATTTTTAAATTTTTTATACTGTTTCTATTTCTCTTACGAGATTTTTTTTTACAATTCAAACTATAAACCATTTGCACATAGCTGAATATAACATGTGATATGGTTTTATTTTTCCACTCCCAAGTAAAATTTAGTAGAGAGTAAAATAATTTATATAAAAACAAAACCTGCTTACAAAATATAGTAAAAAAAAATCTTTCATAAAAACAAAACTATAAAATCCCAATGTATACCATTGGTAAACATGAGGAAAGGTTTTATATAAATAAAAAGGTAAGATTTATTTAAATAGCTAAAGTTGTGAAGTTCATGTAGAGAGGTACTAGTTTTTTGAACAGGAGGATTTGATATAGTACATATAGTTAAATCCTCTGATATTGTAAGTTTTAAAAAAATTCTAATTAGTGCGTGCTTGGGTGGCTCAGTCGGTTAAGCATCTCCCTTCAGCTCAGGTCATGATCCCAGGGTCCTGGGATTGAGTCCTGAGTCCGGCTTCCTGCTCAGCGGGAAGTCTGTTTCTCCCTCTCCCTCTCCTCCTCCCCACCCACTCCTGCTCTCTCTCTCTTTCTGTGTTTCTCAAATAAATAAATAAAATCTTTTTAAAAAAATTAAAAAATTCTGGGCGCCTGGGTGGCTCAGTTGGTTAAGCGACTGCCTTCGGCTCAGGTCATGATCCTGGAGTCCCTGGATTGAGTCCCACATCAGGCTCCCTGCTCGGTGGGGAGTCTGCTTCTCCCTCTGACCCTCCCCCCTCTATGTGCTCTCTCTCATTCTCTCTCTCTCAAATAAATAAATAAAATCTTTAAAAAAAATTAAAAAATTCTAATTAGTATTCCAATTTTAAAATTCTTGAGATGACTAGTAGATAATTTGAGTTAAGTTAATTTTGTACTTTTGGACTAAGCTCTTGATAAAGAGTACAAAACAATCAGTACAAAATATGTGAAAGCAGCCTTTGAAAAGCATCAAAGAACTACTAATGAACTGCAAGTCTAGGATCTGAAAGAGCAAAGGAACCAAGGATCTAATTTGGGTACCTGAGGTCAATATTGCAGTTGGAATAGATATCAGTGGCAAACCATATCTGACCAATGGAGTAACAGCTACTGAGTGAAGAAGAGCCCCAGCATTAGCCCTCCTTACCACAATAGGGAACCAAAAGCAATATTGTGAATTAGAGAGATTCATGCCCCATGGGTGAATTACAGAGATTGCTGCCACAATCAAAGACTAAAATGCAACATCAGTGATTCCTTTTAATCCCCTTTTAATTAATTGGTTTCTCCTGAGCAAAAGACAGAGTGTTCTGGTACAAATGACATTGGATTATAAGCCTAATCAGACAGGGACTCTAAACGGAATGCTGTTCAAAACATGATTACTTTAATGAAGAAAATTGAAATAGTTCTTGATAACAACTGGTAAAAAGTCAGTAAATCTGACAATACTCTCCTACCCTGACTCCCTGCAAGCAATAAGCAGATAAAGGTAGTAAAGTTTGTTTTTACTCAGCATGCATAGCAATAAAATTTCACTCTCCTATCTGTCTACATCAACTCCTCTGCTGTCCTGTTTGAATTCACAAGGAAGGTGATCATCTCTCAAGACCAAGTCCACATACTGTTCTATTATATTGATGACCTTCTGCTGATAGAATATGGTGGGCTTGAAAAACAGGTATCATAGATACCTTAAGAACATACAAAATACCTGAGGTTTCAGAGAAAACCAATTAAATTTCAAAGGCCTGTACTTCAGTGAAGTTTTTAAAGTCTGAGATGTATCAGAATATCCCCTTAGTGAAAGGTGAATAAACGCATCTTATATCACTACCACTAAGAGACTAGCATAATCTTGGTAGGCCTTATTGGATTTTGGAAGGAGCATCTGTATTTATGTGTGCTATTCTGAATATTTATTAGTAATGTGTGTTAAAGACAAATTTGAGTACTGACTTAAATTTTTAGGTAAGGGTGCCTGGGTGGCTCAGGTGGTTAAATATCTGCCTTTGGCTCAGGTCATGATCCTGGGGTCCTGGTATGGAGTCCCGAGGAGGGCCCCCTGCTCAGTGGGGAGTCTAGTTTTTCCTCTCCCTCTGCCCCTCCCCTCTGCTCCTGCTCTCTCTTTCACATGCTCTCTCTCTCAAAATAAATAGATAAAAGCTTTAAAAAAATTTTTTTTTTAGTTGAGTCCTTACAAGGGAGACCAATTATTATATCACTGCTTCTCTGAATAAAAATATTCAGGCAGAATTTACAGGCAAAACCTCAAGTTCAGCTTGTTACTTGGAAATTATAGATTCTGATTATATGAAATTTAAGTTAGATTTGATAAAACTAAACACAAGACATTTTTACTCAGTTTTTCTCAGGATGCAAAGGTTTTAGCATTTTCTGTTTTTCATGACATCTCAATATTCAAGACTTGAGGAATTTAGCATCCTTTTTGGACATTAGTGTGGTATAATATGTTTTATATATGATATGTTTTTAGATATATCATGTTAGTCATGATGAAAGACAGGAGAGATGAGGACAAGATGACAGTTTTTCACTTTTTTCTTCATTCCTTCTATGGTTTATTTCTGTTACTCTCTGCCTTAGCACAGATTTAATCAAATATAGTTATTCAACAATTTTGCGATTTTTTTCATTACTTTGATATTTTTCTATTTTTGACTGATTTTATTCACATAAGTATACAAGACGTGCTGATTACGATTTTAATTAATTTTAACAATTAATTGTTAACACCTCTTTGCTATGTAGTTATCAAAACTTGAAACATAAAATATTAGGACTAAAAATACAGGTAGACATTTCCTGGAGACTTTGTAAAGACTTGTTGTCTATAAATTAAATCTATACTTCTCTAAATATTTTTACTGCCCCTAATAATTTCTCTCTTTTGAATCCAGGAAACAAGGAACATCTATTCACTGCTATCAGATTTTGCCTAGGATATCAAATATTAACAAGTATCTTGTATTCTCAATATTTAAAAAAAATTGATATTTGATTTACTTTAACTTCTTGAATATTTACAGTTATTTAAGAGTCTGTGAGTAATAACACTAATATTTGGATCTCCTGTGGGCAGGAGATCCTTTTGTCTTTCACTTAATTACTATCCTTTTGATGTTATTTTTGAGTCCCAGATACAGTATATGAAAAACTGTAGAGATAATTTTATCCTCTGGATGATGTTGTCTTTCTTTGCCTATAGAGAGATTGCCCTTTCCCAGCAACCAGGGGAGATTCCCTTAATCAAATCACAATTAATCTGACTTGAATCTGGACCTAAACCTGTGAATATGGTAGAAAAATAAAAAAAGAAAGAAGAAGGAAGGAAGGAAGGGAAGAAGGGAGGAAGGGATGAAGGGAGGGAGGGAGGAAAGGAAGGAAGGAAGAAAGGAAGGAAGGAAGGAAGGAAGGAAGGAAGGAAGGAAGGGAGGGAGGGAGGGAGGGAGGAAGAAATGCCGGCCATAAACACTTTGCAGCTCATGTAGAGACTATTTCTTTAAATTTTGAATCTGGGCTTGACGATATGACTTGCATTTGGCCAGTGTTAGCAAATGGGATACAAGGAGATCTGGGAATGTACTTGCACATTGGCATGACTTTCCTTGCTAAAGGGAGCCCAACCTCAGTGTGAGTAGCCTGTTACAGAAGACCTGTGTAAAATAACCAAGACACCCTGGCTGACAGCTTACCAACAATCAGACATATGAATGAGGACATCTTGAGATCATGGAGCCCCAGCCAAACCATCCACTGACAGTGGTGAACCAAGGCAAGAACAGACCAAATTGCCAAACTTCAGAATGATTGTTGCTTTAAGCTACTAATGCTGGGGGTGATTTGTTACATGTCTTAGGCTAATTGATACTAGTCAATTTCTGGCTTACTTTCACTCTTATGGTTATTTCTTCATGATTACAACTGAAAGCATGGGCATGTTTACCAGTGAGTCTCCGTCTTGGCAAGCACTGAAATCCAATTTTTGTCCCCCTAGATGCATGATAGTATCAAAAACTCAGCTGCTGTGATTCTCAGCACATTAATCATGGCTCCTGAATAGGCCAACACCTCAAGGGAGAAATTAGCATCAAATATTGGCTCTCTCTGGGATTTTCTTCTCCCCAGGATTTCACTCAGCAAATTCTATCTATTATAGCAGCAGTCCAGTATCTTCAAATTATATATATATTTTTTAATGCTTAACTTTATTCAGAGAATGTTACTTTGAAACAAGCCAAGTCTGATACTGAAAGAAATTGAATTACATGCATTAAATTGTACAAGTTTCTCTTCTCTGTGGATTATAAACTCCTTGAAAAAAGGGCTATATGATTTATTTACCTTTGAGTCCCAACATAGAACATCATGTCTGAAACAGAATTTCTTAACATTTTCCTATTGGGATTAAAGTAAGTTTGTTATCAAAAAATGAAAAAAAAAAGAAAATAAAACGTGGTGATTGGGAATGCAAGTTGAGATTTATACGTAAGGGCCAAGGAAAAGCTTTTGTTACAGGTAAGTTTTGATGTTTATCATCAACAACAAAGCATTCATTTTTTAAAATTTTATTATGTTATGTTAATCACCATACATTACATCATTAGTTTTTGATGTAGTGTTCCATGATTCATTGTTTGCATATAACACCCAGTGCTCCATTCAGTACGTGCCCTCTTTAATACCCATCACCAGACTAACTAAACCCCCAACCCCATCCCCTCTAGAACCCTCAGTTTGTTTCTCAGAGTCCATAGTCTCTCATGGTTCATCTTCCCCATCCGATTCCCCGCCTTCATTTTTCCTTTCCTGCTATCTTCTTCTTTTTTTTTTTTTTACATATAATGTATTATTGTTTTAGAGGTACAGGTCTGTGATTCAACAGTCTTACACAATTCACAATGCTCACCATAGCACATACCCTCCCCAGTGTCTATCACCCAGCCACCCCATCCCTCCCACCCCCTCCACTCCAGCAATCCTCAGTTTGTTTCCCGAGATTAAGAATTCCTCATATCAGTGAGGTCATATGATACATGTCTTTCTCTGACTGACTTACTTTGCTCAGCATAATACCCTCCAGTTCCATCCACGTCATTGCAAACGATTTCATTCCTTCTGATGGCTGCATAATATTCCATTGTGTATATATATGTGTATATATATATATCTTTATCCATTCATCTGTCAATGGACATCTTGGCTCTTTCCATAGTTTGGCTATTGTGGACATTGCTGCTATAAACATTGGGGTGCACGTACCCCTTCAGATCCCTACATTTGTATCTTTGGGGTAAATACCCAGTAGTGCAATCGCTGGGTTGTATGGTAGCTCTATTTTCAACTTTTTGAGGAACCTCCATACTGTTTTCCAGAGTGGCTGCATCAGCTTGCATTCCCACCAACAGTGTAGGAGGGTCCCTTTCTCTGCATCCCTGCCAACATCTGTCATTTCCTGACTTGTTAATTTTAGCCATTCTGACTGGTGTGAGGTGGTATCTCATTGAGGTTTTGATTTGGATTTCCCTGATGCCGAGCGATGCTGAGCACTTTTTCATGTGTCTGTTGGTCATTGGGATGTCTTTGGAAAAATGTCTGTTCCTGTCTTCTGCCCATTTTTTGATTGGATCATTTGTTCTTTGGGTGTTGAGTTTGATAAGTTCTCTATAGATTTGGGATACTAGCCCTTTATCTGATATGTCATTTGCAAATATCTTCTCCCATTCTGTTGGTTGTCTTTTGGTTTTGTTGACTGTTTCTTTTGCTGGGCAAAAGCTTTTTATCTTGATGAAGTCCCAATAGTTCATTTTTTCCTTTGCTTCCCTTGTCTTTGGCGATGTTTCTAGGAAGAGGTTGCTGTGGCTGAGGTTGAAGAGGTTGTTGCTTGTGTTCTCCTTTAGGATTTTGATGGACTCCTGTCTCACATTTATTCTTTGATCCATTTTGAGTCTATTTTTGTGTGTTGTGTAAGGAAATGGTCCAGTTTCATTCTTCTGCATGTGGCTGTCCAATTTTCCCAACACCATTTGTTGAAGAGACTGTCTTTTATCCATTGGACATTCCTTCCTGCTTTGTTGAAGATTAGTTGACCATAGAGTTGAGGGTTCATTTCTGGGCTCTCTTTTCTGTTCCATTGATCTATGTGTCTGTTTTTGTGCCAGGACCATACTGTCTTGATGATGAGAGCTTTGTAATAGACCTTGAAGTCCGGAACTGTGATGCCATGAGCTTTGCTTTTCTTTTTCAACATTCCTCTGGCTATTTGGGGTCTTTTCTTGTTCCATACAAATTTTAGGATTATTTGTTCCATTTCTTTGAAAAAAGTGGATGGTATTTTGATAGGGATTGCATTGAATGTGTAGATTGCTCTAGGTAGCATTGACATCTTCACAATATTTATTCTTCCAATCCATGAGTATGGAACGTTTTTCCATTTCTTTGTGTCTTCCTCAATTTCTTTCATGAGTATTCTATAGTTTTCTGAGTACAGATCCTTTGTCTCTTTGGTTAGATTTATGCCTAGGTATCTTATGGTTTTGGGTACAATTGTAAATGGGATCGACTCCTTAATTTCTCTTTCTTCTGTCTTGTTGTTGGTGTATAGGAATGCCACTGACTTCTGTGCATTGATTTTATATCCTGTCACTTTAGTGAATTCCTGTATGAGTTCTGGCAGTTTTGGGTGGAGTTTTTTGGGTTTTCCACATAAAGTATCATATCATCTGCAAAGAGTGAGAGTTTGACTTCTTCTTTGCCGATTCAGATGTCTTTTATTTCTTTTTGTTGTCTGATTGCTGTGGCTAAGACTTCTAGTACTATGTTGAATAGCAGTGGTGATAGTGGACATCCCTGTCGTGTTCCTGACCTTAGGGGGAAAGCTCTGTTTTTCCCATTGAGAAGGATATTCGTTGTGGATTTTTCATAGATGGCTTTTATGATATTGAAGTATGCACCCTCTCTCCCTATACTCTGAAGAGTTTTGATCAAGAAAGGATGCTGTACTTTGTCAAATGCTTTTTCTGCATCTATTGAGGGGATCATATAGTTCTTGTTCTTTCTTTTATTCATGTATTGTATCACATTTATTGATTTATGGATGTTGAACCAAACTTGCAGCCCAGGGATAAATCACACTTGGTCATGGTGCATAATACTTTTAATGTACTGTTGGATCCTATTGGCTAGTATTTTGGTGAGAATTTTTGGATCCATGTTCATCAAAGATATTGGTCTGTAATTCTCCTTTTTGATGGGGTCTTTGTCTGGTTTTAGGATCAAGGTAATGGTGGCCTCATAAAACGAGTTTGGAAGTTTTCCTTCCATTTCTATTTTTTGGAATAGTTTCAGAAGAATAGGTATTAATTCTTCTTTAAATGTTTGGTAGAATTCCCCTGGAAAGCCATCTGGCACTGAGCTTTTGTTTGTTGGAAGATTTTTGATGACTGCTTCAATTTACTCAGTGGTTATAGGTCTGTTCATGTTTTCTATTTCTTCCTGGTTCAGAGTTGTTAGTTTATACATCTCTAGGAATACGTCCATTTCTTCCAGATTACCTAATTTGCTGGCATAGAGTTGCTCATGATATGTTCTTATAATTGTTTGTATTTCTTTGGTGTTGGTTGTGATCCCTCCTCTTTCATTCATGATTTTATTTATATGGGTCATTTCTCTTTTCTTTTTGGTAAGTCTTGCCAGGGGTTTATCAATCTTGTTAATTCTTTCAAAGAACCAGCTCCTAGTTTTGTTGATCTGTTCTACTCCTCTTTTGGTTTCTATTTCATTGATTTCTGCTCTGATCTTTATGATTTCTCTTCTCCTGCTGGGTTTAGGCTTTTTTGCTATTCTTTCTCCAGCTCCTTTAGGTGTAGGGTTAGGTTGTGTACTTGAGACCTTTCTTGTTTCTTGAGAAAGGCTTGCATTGCTATATACTTTCCTCTTAGGACTGCCTTTGCTGCATCCCAAAGATTTTCAACAGTTGTGTTTTCATTTTCATTGGTTTCCATTAATTTTTTTAATTCTTCTTTAATTTCCTGGTTGACCCATTCATTCTTTAGTAGGATGCTCTTTAGCCTCCATGTATTTGAGTTCTTTCCTACTTTCCTCTTGTGATTGAGTTCTAGTTTCAAAGCATTGTGGTCTGAAAATAGGCAGAGAATGATCCCAATCTTTTGGTACCGGTTGAGACCTGATTTGTGACCTAGGATGTGATCTCTTCTGGAGAATGTTCCATGGGCACTAGAGAAGAATGTGTACTCTGTTGCTTTGGGATAGAATGTTCTGAATATGTCTGTGAAGTCCATTTGGTCCAGTGTGTCATTTAAAGTCTTTATTTCCTTGTGGATCTTTTGCTTAGATGATCTGTCCATTTCAGTGAGGGGCATGTTAAAGTCCCCTACTATTATTGTATTGTTGTTGATGTGTTTCTTTGCTTTTGTTATTAACTGGCTTATATAATTGGCTGCTCCCATTTTAGGGGCATAGATATATAGATGTATATACCAACAATTTACAATTGTTAGATCTTCTTGTTGGATAGACACTTTAAGTAGGATATAGTGTCCTTCCTCATCTCTTATTATAGGTCTTTGTTTTAAAATCTAATTTGTCTGATATAAGGATTGCCACCCTGGCTTTCTTTTGGTGTCCATTAGCATGGTAAATGGTTTTCCACCCCCTCACTTTCAATCTGGAGGTGTCTTTGGGTCTACAATGAGTCTCTTACAGACAGCATATCGATGGGTCTTGTTTTTTTTATCCAATCTGATAGCCTGTGTCTTTTGATAGGGACATTTAGCCCATTTATATTCAAGGTAACTATTGAAAGATATGAATTTAGTGCCATTGTATTGCCTGTAAGGTGACTGTTACTGTATATTGTCTGTGTTCCTTTGTGTTCTATGTTGCTTTTAGGGTCTCTCTTTGCTTAGAGGACCCCTTTCAATATTTCTTGTAGGGCTGGTTTTGTCTTTGCAAATTCCTTTAGTTTTTGTTTGTCCTGGAAGCTTTTTATCTCTCCTTCTATTTTCAATGACAGCCTCACTGGATAGAGTATTCTTGGCTGCCTATTTTTCTCATTTAGTGCTCTGAATATATCATGCCAGTCCTTTCTGGCCTGCCAGGTCTCTGTGGATAGGTCTGTTGCCAATCTAATGTTTCCACCACTGTTGGTTACAGATCTCTTCTCCCGAGCTGCTTTCAGGATTTTCTCTTTGTCTCTGAGACTCATAAGTTTTATTATTAGATGTCGGGATGTTGACATATTTTTATTGGTTTTGAGGGGGGCTCTCTGTGCCTCCTAGATTTTGATGCCTGTTTCCGTCCCCAAATTAAGGAAGTTCTCTGCTATAATTTGCTCCAATATACCTTCTGCCCCTGTCTCTTTCTTCTTCTTCTGGGATTCCAATTATTCTAATGTTGTTTCATTTTATGGTATCACTTATCTCTCAAATTCTGCCCTCGTGATCCAGTAGTTGTTTATCTCTCTTTTTCTCATCTTCTTTATTTTCCATCATTTGGTCTTCTATATTACTAATTCTCTCTCCTGCCTCATTTATCCTAGCAGTTAGAGCCTCCATTTTTGATTGCACCTCATTAATAGCCTTTTTGATTTCGACTTGATTAGATTTTAGTTCTTTTATTTCTCCAGAAAGGGTTTCTCTTAATATCTTCCATGCTTTTCTTCAAGCCCAGTGAGTATCTTTAAAATCGTCATTCTGAACTCTAGTTCCGACATCTTACTAATGTCCATATTGATTAGGTCCCTGGCATTCAGTACTGCCTCTTGTTCTTTTTTTTTGAGGTGATTTTTTCCATCTTGTCATTTTGTCCAGAGGAGAATAGATGAATGAGAGAACAAAATGCTAACAGGGTAGCAATGACCCCAGAAAAATATACACTAAACAAGAGACCTGAAACTGGGGGAAAAGAAAGGGAAAGAAAGAAAAAGATAAAAAAAGAATATGATCAAATATGATCAGGCTGGTGCATAGAGTAGTGCCACACACTAGATTTTGGGCATATTTTGGTCTGTTAGGAGAAACTGCCTCCCAAAATTTTAAAGAAAGAAAAAAATATATATGTACAAAAATAAGGGTTAATATGATAAAGGGATGGACTATGAATGTACAGATGAAAATTATTAAAGATTTTATAAAAGGAATTGATAAGAAGTTGCTTGAAAAAAGAAAGAAGAGGAATTAAAAAAAAAAAAACTGGAGGGAATGTGACCAGGCAGGAGACTAGAACAAAGCCTTACACTAGAGATTTAGGGTATATTTTGGTCTGTTAGAAGAAACTGTATCCCAAAATTTTAAAGAGAGAACAACATATATATATATATATATATATATATATACCAAAAATAAGGGTAACTACTATGAAGGGTTAGAATATGACTCTAAAAATCAAAAATAAAAAAAGATTTTATTAAAAAGGGATTGATAAGATGTTGGTTGAAAAAGGGAAAAAGAAAAATTCAAAAAAAGAAAAAGAAAAAGAAAGTTAAAAAAAATTAACTTTGAAAGAGTAAAGAATCAGGGGGAAAAACGCTATGAATTCTATGTGCAGTATTCCCCTAGCGCTGGAGTTCTGCTGTTCTCATTGATCGGTAAACTTGGTCTTGGAGGGCTGTTCTTGTTGATCTTCTGGGGGAGGGGCCTGTTGCAGTGGTTCTCAAATGCCATTGCTGGAGGCAGAATTGCCTGCCCTTGCTGGGGGCCGGGCTAAGTAATCTGCTCGGGTTTGCTCTCGGGAGGTTTTGTTCCCTGCAAGCTTTCCGTACAGCTTTGGAGGATGAGAGTGAAAGTGGCGGCCTCCCAATCTCTGCCCCAGAGGAGCTGAGAACTTGGGTCCCCACTCTGCAGTGTGCCCCCAGAGAAAAACAATCAGTCCTGTCTCCCCAGTATCTGGCTGCACTCCGGGCTCACCTGGCCTGTGACTGAGCATTTCTATCTCTGGAGCACGACCCTGTGTGGAGTCTCCAAACCCAGCAGATTTCTGTGGTGTGCTCCCGTGCCACTCCTCCCAAGGGAGGAAGGGGGGGGTCTCCCCAGATCTGCCACTTGTTGTGTCCCTGCTGGAGGAGCAGTGTCCTGACTGTGTCGTGGATCAAGGTTTATGGCAACCCCGAGCTGAGAGCCCACTCCTCGGCTCTGTCTCTGCAGCCATCTTCCCTCCTCCAATCCCTGGGAGCTCTGCTGCACTCAGGCCCCCCTGGGTCGGTCTGTGATCCTGAGGGTCCTGAGACCACACTGTCCCGCTAGGGTTCCACCCCCCCTAGCCACTGGAGCGACATCCCTTGGCAGAGCCGACTTCTAAAAGTTCCAATTCTGTGCTCCACGGCTCTATCACTTGCCAGAAGCAGCCGACGGAGGCCCCCTCCCCTGCCATCTAGTCTCCTGAATATCTCCTTGGATTCACTTCTCCACACGTCCTACCTTCCAGAAAGTGGTAGCTTTTCTGTTCAGAGATTTGCTGCTATTCTTTTCTTCGATCTCCTGTTGAGTCCGTAGGTGTTCAGAATGATTTGATCCCTATCCAGCTGAATTCCTGAGACCAGACAAAATTTAGGTCTCCTACTCCTTTGCCATCTTGCTCCTCTTACCAGCATTCATTTTTTTTTAAAAAAACAGTCTTTGAACACTTTTGTCAGCCTGTACTGTAGCATTACAAGATAGTTAAAAAATGGTCCATTCTCTCAAGGAGCTCAATTTGTATGTAGAACAAAAGAACCATTTAAACTTCACAAAATTATATCATTTTTACCTCTAAAATATATCTCAGATAGTCTCTTTTATATTTATGCTCCTTGCACTGTCTCCATCCTAGTTCTAGCTGCCATTTCATCAGCCTAGTTTAGAGCTACAGCTTCTCAAAAGTCTCCTTTTCAACACACACCATTTCCTCCAATTCATTCAAATGATGAGGTCAGAGTGATATCTTTAAAATTGTAAATGAGATCACAAGGCTTTTATCTCTGCTTAAAACTTTTCATTGTCTCTTTAACTTTCATTAGAATCCAAATTCCTTAGCCCAAAATTCCGGAATGAACGTGCTTCTGCTTTCATTCCCAACCTCTCATCTCATGAATCTCTCCATCCGGCTTAAATGTTTGCTGTTTTCCAGGTTTTTTTGTCTTCTATTAGTTAAAAATTCTATCAGACTCTCTCCTGCCTCTGGGTTTTGTGCTTTCTGTTCTCTTTAACAGCATGTCCTTACCTGTGTTTTCTCCTGTGAGCTACTTATCAAGCTATAGGACTCTGACAAAGCTGTACTTTAGGGAAGATTTCTTTGACTCTACTCTCTAAAAGAGGTCCCCTTTACCTCCCCATCCTCCATCTCCCAGAATATAGCCACAACATGTTTATCAGGTCAACTCTTGACATCTGGTCATCAATCTTTCACCACACCCCTGACAAATTTAAAAATTTTGTTGATACCAACTTATTTGAAGAATCAACTTAGTATATGCTAAGAATATAGTTGGGTAGCTCAACTATTAATTTGTTGATTTGTCATTTCCACTAAAGCACAAGGCCAGCAAGTACACAGGGATTGCCTGTTTTGTACTCTATTTAATTCCCTATGCCAACCGTATTGTAGACAATAATATGCACTAAATGAATTTTTATTGAATCAATAAATGAAAACATGAATGTGTAACAGGTGGCCTGAAAAGTCCTGGGGATCTAGAGATCAGCACAAATTGTCCTGTTAAGTAGATTTCAGTGTTGTGAAGAAATACCTGGGCAAGATAACAATATAATATAAATCTATTGAGATAAATGTCATGCAAGAGGAAAGAAATGCTCACTTAAACTTGACCTTAGTAGAGAAAACATTCTATTCATATTAGAAATAATGTTCCACCTTCTACTTTTCATCAAAGCACATTTTCCTAAGCTTTAGATCATAAAAGCTCTAAGAGACATTTAAACACTTAGTATAATGGCTAGCTAGTAGCAACATATTTAATTTCTTTCAGAAAAGTCAAATTAGTGTAGAAGTAAGAACACTAGTCACTAGGAGTAATGTGCAATGATTTCTGGTAGCTTTGACATAAACTTGTTTGTATCTTATTAAAATGTTTTTATGACCTTAACATATAAAAATATGTATTAAAATATGCCTAAGTATATAAAATTAGAAATTCTGGATTAAGCCTCCATAGATCCCTCAGTTTCCAGGTATAGTGCAACATAACCATGGGCCAACTGTTAACACTCTATGCTGTAGCTTTTTTTAAAAGTGGAAATAAGAATAATACCTATCTCATAAGGTATTTTACATGTTTAATAAGGGAATTTATATCAAATTATTGCAATATACAATATTAATATAAATTGTATGTAAAATATTTAGTTTTATTGACTTTATTTATAATTTTAAAAGAAGAAAAATTTGAAACCCAAGCTAGAGATTAATTGGTAATATGTTTGAAAAGCTGAAAAAATATGTATACCTTTGCCCCAGATTTTTATACTTTAAAGAAGGTACTCTGAAGATATATTTGCATTTCTTTTTTTTTTTTTTTTAAAGATTTTATTTATTTATTTGACACAGAGAGAGACAGCGAGAGAGGGAACACAAGCAGGGGGAGTGGGAGAGGGAGAAGCAGGCTTCCCCACAGAGCACGGAGCCTGATGCGGGGCTCGATCCCAGGACTCTGGGATCATGACCCGAGCTGAAGGCAGACGCCCAATGACTGAGCCACCCAGGTGCCCCTATATTTGCATTTCTTAATGAAGGATTAGCTGCAATAAAATTAATTAAAATATTCATAATATAGAAATAACATAAATATTGAATAATTTAGCATGTGTTAAACACGAAGCACTTATATATATAGCCATTAAATCATGTGCTAGATGAATCTTATTTTTAAGGATAGATGTTATGTATTGTAGGTTGTAACATGTTTTCAAGAGGTATATTTATTTATTCCTATATGCATCAAATTTAATCTGATAGGATATACATCAGGTGATTGTTGAAACATATGGTTTCAACATATGGCTAATGAAATAATGGGCATTTTTATTTATTTTATTTTATTTTATTTTTTAATTTAATTTTATTTATTTCAATTTTCCAGTATTTTCACAACATACTTATTTTATTTATTTCAATTTTCCAGTATTTTCACAACGTACATGGGTTTTGTATATTGATTTTTACTTTATTTTAAGAAAACAAAAGCTTTAAACTATAAGAAGATAGTTAAATAAAAATTCTGCAACTGGGAGGTAAAAAAAAAAGTATAAAATCACTCATGTGGGCTCCTTCTTATGTACTTATTTTGGAAATAAATTAACAGAAAAACATATTAACAGGAAATCATCTCTGCTAGAATGTTCTCATTACTTGGCTGGTTGTGTATATCTTTTTTCAGTGGAATTTTTAGATTTTTTTCCAAGTGTCCTAACAAAAAAGATCTACTTTAAACTAATATTGCTCACTTATATCTATCAGGCTTTCATAGAGTTCTAAAAGACTACTTAGGAGACTTCTGAGGAAACAAGTAACTATAAAATAATAAGTTTTTTGTTTCATTTCTTTGTTTGCTTTACAACTTCATGCAGAATCTAATGTCAGAGGTAGAGTAGTCTGGCAGAGTAATATAAGGGATTGATGACAAAGCTGGTGCTGAACATAAAAGCAGCACAGCAAGTAAACACAAGTATATGGAATCAGAAAAGGATTTCATATGGGCAAATAAAGTTTAAGACCTTTAGTTCCACAACACACCACTCTGACATCATGAAATACTGCATAACAAATAAGAAAGTACAATATTTAAAGGACAAAGAAACTTTAAATATGTTCATGGCTGCACATAATTTAAATTTGATAAGTTATAGTTCAAAGTCAATTGGGTGGAGCTGTTCAAAGGCAATGTTTTCAGCTACTCATTTGAACTATATATTTTTCTCCTAGAAAATACAGTTTACATTTCCAATGAGTGTATGTTTGGTTAATATGACCCTTGTCATGTTTTGATTTATATTCCAATTTCATTCTTATTTTCTTAGCTGTAACAGAAGCCTCTTCCCATGCCTCTGCAATTTAAGGCTTTTACTGAAACACAAAGGAGATGGTCATAATAGTTAAAACTGTGATACATTATCTGGCTGCTAAAAGGTGATTTTAACATTAATTGAATATATTTAAACTGCTTTTAGTGTATCACGGGGAGTATGATTACTTACTAGATAACTAAGTCTACATACTTTTAAGTTTATGTACCAGCAGGCTTTGCATATAGTCACATGGACCCCACTTTCTATAGGACCCTGCACTTGGTTTAATGCCCTACTGTTGTCATCTTAAAAATTTTAATAGTCTTCAAATAAGCATACCCACATTTTCATTTTCTGACCTGAAAGCTATATAGCCAGTTCTATGCACAAAAAATTAAAGTTTACTATTTTAATAGTCATAATATACTAATAGTCATAATATCCAATATATCATTCCATTCAAGTTTGCTGTCATCCCTTTATATTTTCTAAACTAATGTTTTTCAATTACCTCTTGATGCATAACTAATTATTCCAAAATTTAGTAACTTAACAAAACCCATTTCATTATACCTCATGATATTTTGATGAGGCCAGAGCTTTCACGACTGTGACTGGGATCATGTGGCATTATTCATCCGGCAGCTAGAAGGTCCAACATGGTGTCACTTACAATGCTTGGTACTTTGATGAAGTACCCCCTTTCATTTTGACTCAGGATCTTTCTATGTAGTCCCTTTAGCATGGTAGTCAGGTTTCTACAAGTCTCAGAAAGAATGCAGTGGGAAAAAAAGAGGAATGGGAAGTTGCCAGCCAGTTAATGCTTGACTGGATATTGTTAAAACAACATTTCCACAATGTTCTATTATTCAAAGTAGCCAGAGTCCACTGGTGACAGGCACCACCTCCCACAGGAAAAGTATCAGATTATTTGCATCCTTCTTTAATCAGGATTAGGCTAATATAGATAGAGAATTTATTTTTAGACATAAATTACTTTGTACATACTGCTTTTATGTCACTTAAGTCATTTTATAGACAGATATAGTTATGAAAAAAATATATATATACACACATAGATATAACAAAATAAATGTAAGTAGGTAGAGATATTGGTATATATGTTTAAGGGTAGAGAAAAATGTGTAGATGTAATTTCTACATATTTCCTCACTAGACTGAAAATTCCCTTGGATCCATATTGGTTTCATTATTCTGTATGTTGTATTTGCCTATTAGTCCCTATTAAAGTGTCTTAAACTAGATTGGATTTTGTAGTCTGTTCTAGTATGAGTTTCTGAAAAAAAAAACCAAAAACTTGTATATATTAGGTAAACATGGACATGATGTCAGTATAACATAAATGTCACATTTGGTTTACACATTGTTAATATTTGCATTACTAGGTAATGGTAACTGAAACAAATTACATGAATACAGGTGAGTTCTATGAAGGATTTCAGTATAGTGTATGAAAGCCATGCACCCTATCCACTCCCTCCTGTCTCAGTTTAGTTTTATGCTGTCATGGAAGTGTTTACTATATGGTTCTTTTCAATATCTGCCCTTGTATCTATCTCAGCATATGTGAGTATTCCTTACATTCTTTTGTATCCAGCTGCTTTTACATTTTTTAAAAAGTACACTTCAATTTGGTGGAGCTAATTTATTAGGATTTTAATATACATATTTTCAAAAATCTACAGCTTATTTTGTTAAATCATTAAGACTTTTGTAATTAGTTGCAGAAATTTTGAAAGGTGTGTTTTAACACTACTCTTCTTTTATCATTTTTAGGATGAAATGCTGCAGAATGAGAGGTTTCCCAATATGCATATATCGTGTCATAGCAGAAACATCCATTTATTTTTGTTGAGTTAAATTTACTTTGCATATATAAGTGGCATCACATCAACAAAATTTACTTTGTGTATATAAATGACATAATGACTTTATTTCTGTCATCTGCTTTTTAAATTACAGTAAATATGATAAATACTTAAATGATTGTCACTTGACTTTATAGAAGCAAGAAAGAATTTTTATAAGCAGAGAGTGATTGAAAACAATGTATTTTAACCTGACTTTAAATATTTTATTATTGAATATTTAATCTCCTCTTTAATGATTCTTCTATGCAAAGAAGCCCAATTACACTTCCCTTATGAATACCAGTTAAATATGAAACAAGGCCACCTCTGGAAAAGAATTCACAGGTTGTATCAGATTATCAAATGCTTTTGCCAATGGAGCCTAGTAATTTAAAGGAATAAAAAGAAATATAATTTTAAATCATCTCACTAAAATTGAAATTTCTTAAAATTAGAGTTGTAGATGTATTTTCAAGAAAAGAACAATGCTTTTTTACATATGAAATATAACAAAGTCACAACCAGGAAGTAAATAAATACAATTAAAAACAAAACAGGGCATACTTTCATGAGTTTAAGTATAAATAATATGTAATGTGATCTTTGTGACTTCCAACAATAGAAAAGGGAAAAGCTTTTTTTTTTTTTTAATTTGGATGTTCTGCCTCCAAATTTTCATTTTCTCTTTTTTTTAAAGATTTTATTTATTTATTTGAGAAAAGCTTTTTTTTAATGATAATCTTTTGTGAGATTTTTAAATTCCGACTTTATTATTTTTTAGAGCAGTTTAAGATTCACAGAAAAATTGAGCAGAAGGTGCAGAGATTTCCTACATACTCTTTGCCCTTCCCCCACCCCCAACATGCAGTCACTTCTATGATCAACATCTCCCACCACAGTGGTACATTTGTCACAACTGATGAATCTACATTGACACATCATAATCACCCAAAGTCCATTGTTCACATTATGGTTCACATTTGGTGTTGTACAATCTATGGATTTAAACAAATGTATAATTATATGTAACTGTCATTATGGTATTATACAGAGTAGTTCCACTATTCTAAAAATCCTTTTGTGCTCTGCCTATTTATCCACCCCTTCCCCAAGCAACCACTGATTTTTTTTTAATTGTTCATAGTTTTGCCTTCTCCAGAATGTCATATAGTTAGAATCATGCAGTGTATAGCCTTTTCAGATTGGCTTATTTCACTTAGTAATATGCATTTAAGTTTCCTCTGTGTCTTTTCATGGCTTGATAGCTCATTTCTTTTTAGCACTGAATAATATTCCACTGTCTGGATGTACCACAGTTTATTTATTCATCCACCTACTGAAGGACATTTTGGTCACTGCAAGTTTTGTCAATTTTGAATAAAACTGTTATAAACATCCATGCATAGATGTTTGCGTGGACATAGTTTTCAACTTCTTGGGGTAAATACCAGGAACATGAGTGTCAGATGGTATGGTAAGAGTACGTTTAGTTTTATAAGAAGCTGCCACACTGTCTTACAAAGTGGTTGTACTATTTTTTGCAATCACATTAGTAATCAGTAAGAGTTCCTATTGCTCCATATATTCACCAGCATTTGGTATTGTCAGTGTTCCAGATTTTGGCCATGCTAATAAAGGTATAGTGGTATCTCATGGTTGTCCTTAATTTTTTTATGCAAAAAAGTCACACAACTTTTCAAAAATTGAGCAATGTAATAAGGGAGATATTACTACCATTGGGACATGATAACAAAAAGATAGATTGTGTCGATAGTTTTAGTCAAATTTATAACAAATATTAAACAGTTAACACTTTAATAAAACTAAATATTTTGCTGTCATACTGCATTTACTTAATTACTACTAAATTGTATCTTTTCCAAAGTAATCACTTGCTCTTAATTATCTGGTGTGGAAGTAGAACTGATGCTGGAAGGAGTGGCTGAATTAAATAAAAACAGTCATTTATGTCATTCATTCTATTCATAAATTAAACATTTATTGACTATAAAAATACTTAATGTTCTGGATGAAGAACATAAACTGGTAGGCTATTTTAAAAATCAATCTGAAATATCTGTCAAATAAAATGAGGTATATAATTAAGAAAGTTGAGAATACTAATGTATTTTAAGTGGACTTAGTTTTGGTATTAATATATCTGAGTCACATATAATGGAGAGTTAAAGAATGTCAACTATGGAATCAGACTGACTTGCATTCCTATCCTAATATTTTTGACACCATTTTGTTGCAATAAGGAATATTTAATCTCCAAATTCCTAACAGAGAAAATACCCATGTTAATACTTAAAAAAAAAAGTGTGGGGGTGCCTGGCTGGCTCAGTCAGAAGAGTGTGAAACTCTTGATCTTGGGGTTGTTAAGTTTGAGCCCCACGCTGGGTATAGAGGTTACTTAAAAAGGAAATGTTAGGGGTGCCTGGGTGGCTCAGTCGTTAAGCGTCTGCCTTCGGCTCGGGTCGTGGTCCCACGGTCCTGGGATCGAGCTCCGCATCGGGCTCTCTGCTCGGTGGGAGGCCTGCTTCTCCCTCTCCCACTCCCCCTGCTTGTGTTCCCTCTTTCGCTGTGTTTCTCTCTGTCAGATAAATAAAATCTTTAAAAAAAAAAAAAAAAAGGAAATGTTAAAGAAAAAGTGTGAACAACAGGCATTCCGGATACAATATCTTAGTAATGTATACAATTATTAGTATCATTAGTCCATTTTTGAGATGAAGAAATTGGATATTTCTACTAGATTTAACAGCTTGTTCATATCCATCTAACTAGTAAATGATGAGGTCATAGATTAAACCCATATTTAGTTAACCCTCAATGTCTGATCGTATCTATTTTATAGTATAGCACTATATTATGGATAGCAGATAAATGTATATTGGATGTTGTTTCTTTGGGCAATGCCAGTAAAAAATACTTTAATATAGTCCCCTAATTTTTATTTAGATCCTGAATTTCAAGTCCACTATGTGTTCTAATCAACCAATTAAAATCATAATGTAAACAGAAGATTTTTTTTCTTCAAGAATAATTTGAGTTGTGCATTACTGTGACTTTCAATTTGACTAATTTATTCAACAACTATCCATTAAACACCTCATTTCTATGAAATTAGGAACAGTTAGGACAGAGAAATGTGAATTAATTTCCTTGCTGCCAACAATAAACTCAGAGCTTATTAGAGAAAACAGATATACAAATAAGGTTACATAATAGTTTATTGTTTGTGTTTACTTTAACTATGTAGTGATTGTATTATCAAAATGCAAAGGGTATATGCAAATCGTACTCAATGAGGTCTTACATTTGTCCAAAATAATGCATCTAATAATCTTTTGAGTATTTCTCTGAAAACTTGTGCATTATTCCTATTTGTTATTTTTTATATTTTTGGAAAAGCACCTTCCAGATTAATATTAATGTTATCCAGAAACTTCATCACTTAGAAAGCAAAACATATAGTCCTTCTTTGATTGTTGGGGTGAAAATTTTAAGTTATCTCTTTCATTACAAAGGAAAAAACTTAAAAATCTGAATCTCAAATTTTCTTAAAAATCATAGATATTAAGATCTCAGAAGCTGACATAAGAAATTCTAAAGCAAGAAGTAGTGAAAGGGAAAACTCTTTCTTCACAGAAGTCCACAGGAGGGAAAGGAGAGTGTGAAGAACAAGAATTCTCACCACCTCTGAATATTACTAACTATTGAGATGGAGTAGGCTATGGAAAACTCCAAATAGGATAAGAAATGAGCCTGTAAGTAAAAGGACTTCTGTTCATCTTTCTCCTGGGTATCTAGAGAACTAACTCAAAATGTGTTCCTGAGCCAATAAGGTTGTGCCCTCCTTGATTTGGAATGACACCTTGAGGGACGCCTGGGTGGCTCAGTCATTAAGCGTCTGCCTTCGGTTCAGGTCATGATCCCAGGGTCCTGGGATTGAGCCCCACGTCAGGCTCCATGCTCTGCAGGAAGCCTACTTCTCCCTCTCCCACTCCCCCTGCTTGTGTTCCTGTTCTCACCATCTCTCTCTGTCAAATAAATAAGTAAAAAAAAAAAAAAAAAAAAAAAAAAAAAAAGGAATAGCACGTTGATGTCTTAAGGCAAAAAAGAGACTCTGTGTCTTTTTTGACTCCTCTGTGATGGGGAAAGGATCCAGGTATTGGAGAGTATCCCCACTGAAGGAGGCAAATATAATTTAATTTAATCCATTGGGCTTGGCAAATGGTTATAAAGAAAGAAAGAAAGAAAAGAAAGAAAGAAAGAAAGAAAGAAAGAAAGAAAGAAAGAAAGAAAGAAGAGAAAGAAAGAAAGAAAGAAAGAAAGAGAGAAAGAAAGAAAGAAAGAAAGAAAGAAAGAAAGAAAGAAAGAAAAAGGAAGGAAGGAAGGAAAATAAAGAAGAAAGAAAGAAAGAAAGAAAGAAAGAAAGAAAGAAAGAAAGGAAGGAAGGAAGGAAGGAAGGAAGAAAGAAAGAAAGAAAGAAAGAAAGAAAGAAAGAAAGAAAGAAAG
>NW_023270323.1:30993658-30997476 GCF_011800145.1 Mirounga leonina | reverse complement strand
AGAAAGAAAGAAAGAAAGAAAGAAAGAAAGAAAGAAAGAAAGAAAGAGAAAAAGGGAAGGAAGGAAGGAGGGAAAGGAAGGCAGGAGGGGAAGGGAAGGGAAGGAAAGGGAAGGAAAAAGAAAAGAAAAGAAAAAAGAAAAGAAAAGAATGTGATTTCAAGACAGAGCTTGCAACATGGATTACTTGGGCAAGTGATGAGATGGAGAAAGCAATGGAGACTCAGAATCTAGCACAAGTCAAAACTAAGACTCTTCTGAATAGACGAGCAGTAAGTTACTTGACCTTAACAATACTGAGAAAACTGACCACTGCATGAAATATCCTGGTTGTGACCAATCTCTTTTAAACTGCTTTTTATACTGTGTCTAATTTTTAGCTATTACAAAAAAAATGACAGGTTTGACAATAATGCATATAACTTTTTACACTTGTCTAATTATTCCTTTTCATAAATCCCTGTAAGTAGAACAAATCGATCAAAGTTTATCAGCATTTCAAAGTTTTGAAATATTATGCATATTTTCCTCTAGAGAGGTTGTTACCAATTAGTATTATCACAAAATGTATAAAAATTCCTGTAATGTATATACCGTTAGAATGAAGACATCATTGAGAGATAGATGAATAATTTTTGTATGGGTGTTTTTGGATTATTATGTCTATTTCATATTATTTGTCCTTTTTTTTCTCTATTGACATATAGCTGGCATTTACAGTTCCATTTAATTTGGAGCAGGCATTTGAAAAAATTAAAAGAGTTCACTTACTTCAGATTAGGTAAAACGTTAATAAAACTTTGAGAAAACACACACACACACACACACACACAAGGTTTATTATTGAAGATATGTGAAATTACCTGCAGCTATAATCCTTATACCAAACTGAATAGGAAAAGCCCAGAGAGGAAAAGACTAAACACAAACACTCAACTCTGAACATCAACCACCAGTAATTTGAGAAGTTAAATTTTGCCCTGAATGAATATGGATAAAATACAAGCCAGACAATGTTTTCTGTTCTTGTAAGTTTTTTTTTATGATTATCTACAGAGCACTCCAAAATTCTTTCCAGACCTTGTTATAGGTAAATATACTCTCAATAATAAAACTTATAATTAGCTAAAAGGTGGTAGGTTTTCTCTCAGCAGTTTGAAGGGACATAAGTCATAGGTCATAGGCTACCAAAGAGAAAGTGGCTTATTTAAAGAGTGCTGTTTCTGTCTAATGGCAAACTCAAATGGTTGTTTTGTCGTATGTGAGTGACTTGTTGTTACATTATAATACCATATAAAATTTCAAAGATACGGGTGTTAGGTTATTGAGTACAGATTTATATTTGATTTATGGGAAAAAGAAATTCCCTCATGGAAACAGCTCTTATACCAATTTTACATAACTGATGGGACTTTCTATATATCTAAGATATTGTCACTTATAAGAAATATATATTATATACTTGGTCATTCAGATAACCAAAATATATTTCCCATATATATTTGGTCTTTGTCCATGGTTCCAGGATCACAGCTCCTAAAACTCTTGGAATTCCCTGTGATAGAAGCAATAAAGGTGTCTTTTGTTATCTTAATAAAGCCACTTTTAGAAAGCCTTTAGGTAACCTAAGAGTGGGGGCTGGTGGCCAGTGACACCAACCTTGTGATTAGAAGGTTGGAACTTACCCAACCCCTGCCCAGTGAAGGCAGGAGGTCTGGAGATTGAGTATAATTATCAATGGCTGATGATTTAATCATTTGCAGTAGTCTCCCTTATCCACTGTTTCAATTTCCACAGTTTCGCTTTTCAAGGTTTTGGTCATCTGTGGTCAACTTTGGGCAGGGAGGAATTGGCAGAAGGTCAAAGTGCCTACGTCATTCACCTCATTTCTTTCCCCATGCAGACATTTTATCATCTCACATCATCACAAGAAGAAGGGTGAGTACAGTAAAACAAGATATTTTGAGAGCGAGTAAGACCATATTCACATAACTTTTATTAAAGTATACTGTCATAATTGTTCTATTATTAGTTACTACTGGCTATCTCTTTCTGTGCCTAATTCATAACAAACTTTTCATAGGTACGTATGTATAGGAAAAAGGATAGTATATGTAGGATTTGGTACTATCCTTGGTTTCAGGCATCAACTGGGGACCTCGGAATGTACTCCTTGAAGATAAGGGGTAGAGGCTATACTATAGGCCAATGTAATGAAACGTGGAAATTTGGGGAAAGTGGTACTTGCACAGAGAGGATGGAAGCTCTGCACCCTTTCCCTATGCCTTGCCCTACGCATCTCTTCCATAAAGTGTTTCTCTGAGCTCTGTGAGCCACAATAGCAAATTAATCAAACCCAAGGGTTTGGGTCCTAAGACACTGATTTATAGCCAGTTGGTCAGAGGTACACGTAACAACCTGAACTCGTGACTCATGTCTAAAGTCCAAGGAGGGGGCTTACTGGAACCTCCATCCTATAGCTGGTTGGTCAGAGATGATGCTTGCAACTGGTGTCTGAGATGTGCACTGTGACAGTACAGATTTATAGGACTGATCCTTGAACTTGTGGAATCTGATGCTATCTCTGGATAAGTAGGGTCAGAATTGAGTTGAATTGTAAAACTCCTAGCTGGCGTCTAAGCATTGCTTGTTGGTGAGGAGGAACTCCTCTCCCCACTCTCACATTAAAATTGGGTTCAGATGGGGCGCCTGGGTGGCTCAGTTGTTAAGCGTCTGCCTTCGGCTCAGCTCACGATTCCGGGGTCCTGGGATTGAGCCCCACATCGGGGTCCCTGCTTGGCGGGAAGCCTGCTTCTCCCTCTCCCACTCCCCCTGCTTGTGTTCCCTCTTTTGCTGTGTCTCTCTCTGTCAAATAAATAAAATCTTAAAAAAAAAATGGGTTCAGAAACAAATTAATATCTATAATTACTACTTCTGTGATTTTTTAGGGAACGTTAGAACAATTAATGAAAAAGGATAGAATATTCACTGTGATTTCCAAATAACTGTGAATCTCGAGTACTTTCCCCATCAAATACCTTAGTTCAAAAGAATAATTTGTTTTTTACCAGCTTAAAACTAAGGTTAACTAGAACAGTATTATTAGTAATAAAATAAAACTTCAACAAGTTTTTTAAGAAGCATAAATATAAGCTATCACAAATTGTATTTGTTTGATTTTCCTGAAGAACAGTCACCATGTTATTTTCTTTAAAATTCTCTTCAGGTATTCAAATAACAACAACAACAACAACAACAACAACAAAATTAACAATTTTACTTTGAATTCATCCTGTGACAGACATCTTATAAAATGAATTTTGAAAAGTGGCTTCATGAATTTGAACAATTCCCAGTGTGACTTTTTTAAGTTGCAAGTAAGCAAGCAAATATATTAAGGTCACTTTACTTTTGATTATATATATGTGTATATATATGATTTACAATGCAAACATAAGAAACTAAATAATGAAAATAATGGAAATCTTAAATCATTAGAAGTTTAGTAAATCACAGGGATTGGAAGCTCAAAAGCAAACAGAATATAGGATATCTGGTAGAGAATTATCTTCTGGTTAGGTGCTATTAAAAATGGAACATTTTAGGGGCACCTGGGTAACTCAGTTGGTTAAACATCTGCCTTCGGCGCAGGTCATGATCCTACGGTCCTGGGATTGAGCCCTTTATAGAGCTCTCCACTCCCTGGGGAGCGTGCTTCTCCCTCTCCCTGTGCCTGCTGCTTGTTCCCCCTGCTTGTGCTCTCTCTGCCAAATAAAATAAATAAATAAATAAATAAATAAATAAATAAATAAATAAATAAA
>NW_023270323.1:30917517-30993648 GCF_011800145.1 Mirounga leonina | reverse complement strand
AAATAAATAAATAAATAAATAAATAAATAAATAAATAAATAAATAAATAAATAAAATCTTAAAAAAATGGAACATTTTAGAAATGTTCAAAAACTGTTAGAGAATCATCAGTTATCTGGTAGTTACATAGGACATAACCTTAGCTATACAGAACACAGATGCGAGAAATTTTGCAGATACCCATAAAAGCCTATACTTTAGTTGTAGTTATATACCCCTTTTGTTTGTTCCCCACTTGCCCCAAAACATGGCAAATTAGAAGCAAAAAATTAAAACTATTTGAAGGCACACATATCAATAAAAATGGCTTCTGAAATGACAACAAGAGACAGAAGTACGATTTAAGCTAATCCCTGAACTCAGCAAACAGACGAATGTGAAGGAATAAATTATAGGGACAAAAAGAGGTTCTAGAGTAGAAATTCTTCCAGCGTTTGCTCTTAATCCTCAAGGATTTGGAACATTGTAAGGATGAAAACTAAAGGCAACATCTCAATCTGACTGTAGTACTAGATATAATAATTTTGCAGGACATATGAAGAATTTAGAATTATCTGTGTGTGATTATTTTTATTCAAATATTTAAAAAATTCTTAGTTCTAAATATATCATTCAGATATTTTTCCCTCTTTTGTACTTTATCTCATTGTGGTATGTTTGGAATAAGACCTTCTTGGGATTGTTCTTGTTTGAGATTTTTTTCCCACGAAATGAAGCCAATATTAGTGAGTTTGTTGAGTAAGGGAGATATGAAGCTTTGTATTGGAGAGGGAGAAGTCATTTAACTTATCCTAATATCTAGGCACTCTCATCAAGAGGCTAAGGGTTCTACCTCAAGTTTTTGTTTTTGTTTTCTTTTTCTTACTTATAGGCCACACAGGGACGCTTCTGCAGCCATGTTCCCTCTCTGCCACAGCCATCCCTGCTCACTAGGGCTACCTAAAGATTTTTTTTTTAATCCCATAATCTTAAATATGGTATATTTGACTCTCATTATTGTCAGTGACACATTGCCTCATATCTCAGAGAAAGTGACAAATGCCATGTAGGATAGCAGGTAGTATTCCAGCACTAACTGTCTCCATTAAACATTTAGTTCTCTCTAGTTAAAGTGTTACAGTCTTGGGTTAAAACTCAGGACAACAGGGACACCTGGGTGGCTCAGTCGGTTAAGCGTCTGCCTTCGGCTCAGATCATGATCCCAAGGTCCTGGGATCAAGTCCCGCATCGGGCTCTCTGCTCCACGGGGAGCCTGCTTCTCCCTCTGCCTCTGTCTCTCATGAATAAATAAATAAAATCTTAAAAAAAAAAACCTCAGGACAACAACTGGTGTTTATAATCCCTGGGCTATAAAGAAAACTTAAAAAAAAAATTTTGTTCAGATGTTCAGGATGTAAAATATGTTGTTATTAAGAATAGTTAATATTAGCACAGTGGTTAAGAAGCCCAATGAAGCCAGAGGGCTTGGACTAGAATTCTAGCTCTGCCATTTTTCAGCTGAATTACCACGGTCAAGTTATTTAACATCTGTGTGCCTTGGTTTCCTTACCTGTAAAATGAGCATAATTATAGTATGGACCTCCCAGGCTTATGCTAAGGATAAAATTGTTAACACACGTGAAAAACTTAGAGAGCTCTTTATGGTATTGTGTTATGTCAGTATTTGCTGTTACTACAACTTGTTCAATTGAACTTTTCTGAAATGGTCACTCATTTTTTCAGGTTTATAAAATTTACAAATTTAACCTACTGTTTTACATCATTTTCATAGCCATCACTTCTATTAATAAGTTAATTTTTCCAAAGTAGACTAAAGTGATAATTGTTTGAAAAAGGAAAAGTTGAACTCTCCCCATTGCTATATTAATGAAGTACAAAGGAAGATCTGTTAATTTTTGAGCAGTTTATTTAAAAAGTCCATGGAGGTGAGAATAATGTTAAAACACAATACAACAAAAAGCCAATATTTGAGCTTTTGTTTGCCAGATTTATTTATCACAAAGTATTTGTGATAAGTGTTTTGCAAATATTTAATCATTACAAGAAGGTTACAGTTATAACTCATCTGTCTTAAGTTCAGTAAATTATACCATCTCAAGTTCAGAAAGTAGAAGGAATCAGGATTTGAACTCAGACAGCTGGATTCAAGAACCCATCCTTCAAAGGATCTGGTGACTTGGCCATCTGTGAGAAGGAATGTTGCCCTAATTGTGGAGGCAGAAAATATGGTAGCAAGGTCAGAAGTACTAAGACAAGAAGATTCCATGTGTTTTCCCAGAAATATAATTGCTATAAACAGATATTTAAAAGATTGAGCTTTGTAGGATTTTTTGCTTTGATTTCTGATCCTGCCACTTATCAGCTTGAGACTTTTACTACATGACTTAACATCTTAAAATTTCAGTTTTGGTTCCTGTAAAATATGAAAAATAATTTATCTATCAAGAAGCTATTTTATAGAATAAATAATGTAAAATACAAAGTCTAGTGCAGTGTATATTATACAAAAAGCACTCCAATGATAATTATCATTATTTTTACTGTTATTGCTATTTTCTTAGCAATTATCATTTTTATTCAGTTAAAAGAGCATGTATAAGTGTGGAAAATGTGTTAGATGTGGTGGCAGAGTAAGAAAAATGAAATAAAAGATCTCTCCAAATGTTCCAGCTACTTGTTCACAGATAATAATAAATATATCACATAGATATATTTATATAATATGTATTACATAATATGTATTAAATATAGAGCATCTTTATCATGTTAATATCAAAATCAAAGTTATGCTGGAAACATAATTACAAATAATATTTTTTTGTATGTTGAATTTTATCTGAAAATTTATTTATTTCTTCAACATTGAAAGGATATTCCCAGTAAGTATAGACTTCTAGATTACTCTTTAAGGACTTTGAGAACATTTCATTCTTTTTCCTTTCTGGCATCCATAACTTCTTTTGAGAAATCCACAAAGAATCTTATTTAGCCCATTTGAAGGGAATACATTTTTATTTTCTCTCGCTGTTTTTCTTTGTATTTGATTTTTACCAGTTTTTTTTTATCATACACTTGGAAGTGATTGTTTTCTATTTCATATTTTAATTTATATTTCATATTTGTATATTTCATAGATTTCTCTGAATCTGTGCTTTTCCTTTCTTTGAAAAATCTGTAGGCATTATCTCTTAAAGTAGATTTCTCTTCCATTTTCTCTTCTGCTTTTCATAGATTCCAAACTTTAACTACAGATACCTAAGGCCTTTTCTCTATATTTATTTTCTGTCCATTTACAGTTCTCTGTATGCTCCAGCCTGGACATTTTCTATTGACCTATTTTTTAGTTTACTAATCTCTTTTGTCATTTCCAGTTAGCTGTTACAACTGTTTTTAATTTTAATTTTTTATTTTAAAATTTTTATTTTAAAATTTTATTTTTTAAATTTAGATTTCCACTGGATTCTTTTTTATAAGTTCTTAGTCTCAGGAAAAAAAAAAAATCCATTTTTGCATCTGTGGTAGGCTAAATAATGGCTCTCCAAAAATGTTCATGCCCTAATCCCAGAATTTGTGAATATATAGTTTTACATGTTCAAAGAAATTTGTAAATGTGATTAAAATTCTTAGAAAAGGTAGATTATTCTCTGTTATCTGGGTGGACACAAAGAAATCACAAGGCTATGGGAGGTCAGGGAGGAGAAGCCAATGTAAGAACAGAAGCAGAGACTGGAGTTTTGTGGTCATAAACAAAGGAATGCCAGAAGTATTTAGAGACTGTAAGTGACAAGGGAATGATTCTCTCCTGAAGCTTTTAGAAGGAACCTCTAGAAGTCTCTGAAGCCTCTAAAAGGAAAATGACGGACATGTTTATTTTAATCTCATAAAATTGATTCCAGACTTCTGATCTCCAGAATCGTAAGATAATGAATTTGTGATGTTTTAAGCCACTAAGTCTTTGGTGATTTGTCATTGCACCAGTGGGAAGCTAACATGTACGAATTTTTGTAAACATAATTATTTATAAAGAAATTCATTTTAAAGTTTGTGTTTGATAACCACAATCATTGGATCATCAGTGAGTCAATTTATATTATCCGTATTCTGGGTTTTGCTTAATGGTGTGTCTGGTAGTTTGGGTTTGAATGTTTAACATTGTATATGAAAAATTATGCAGATTATGGATAGCTTTTATTTTCCTTCAGAGAAAGTTCACCTTATACACTGTTAGACAGCCATAATGGATTAATTTACCTTAACCTAATCAATTCTCTAGCTGACCTAGCTCTTTGTTTTATTATTTATTTTTTATTTTTTAAAGATTTATTTATTTATTTGAGAGAGAGAATGAGAGAGAGAGAGCATGAGAAGGGGGAGGGTCAGAGGGAGAAGCAGACTCCCCGCTGAGCAAGGAGCCCGATGCGGGACTCGATCCCAGGACTCCAGGATCATGACCTGATCTGAAGGCAGTGGCTTAACCAACCGAGCCACCCAGGCACCCCCTAGCTCTTTGTTTTCGTTTTTGTTAAGCCTTAGTCTACATATGGTCTTCCCAGGGTGGGATGTAATTCTCCAGTGGAGAGCCTGAAGATGTTTACTACTGCTTCTCCTCCTTAGACAGTCTGAAACCCCTCAGGACCATGATTCCACTAAACACTTCACTCTAATTTTCATTCAATTCTGCTCCTCTCTTTGTTTTTTTTACCTGCACAACTCAAGGACTCAACAGTGCATTGGACTCACTTCTTGAGTTTCCCTTCTTGCTGAGATTTTTACAATGCAAGTTCTGGCTTCCTTGGCAGTCTCAAATTCTAATTTTCCTTTCTTTTTTGTTAAGCTCCGTGAGATTCCCAAATGTTTTACTGGCTTCTCTGACCATTGGACAAAACCCTCTGCCTAGTTTTTTGGTCTCACTCTATGCCAAGATTCATTAAACATTTTGAAAGCCCAGTTTTATAGAAATAATCTGGGTTAACCTTTCTAGCTATACCAGAGTTAGAAATATGACTTTCATTTTACGGATGTGAACCTTGAGCCTCAGACAGGTCACATAACTTGTCTAACATGACACAGGTAGAACTGGAAGCAGATCTCTCTAATCTCTATACTCATTCACTACACAGGAATGCTGCCCAGATGTAATCTAAAATAAATTGAGAAAAAAATTGGTGACAGAAATGTAAATAGGAACTAAATTTATGAAGGTATTAATGAAGTTTCACTTTTTCAAACATTAGTATATTTTACTCTCTAACTGAAAGATGTAGGACATGAGGTGTTTTTGAATTTTAAACACTTGATCTATTGTTAAAGTTATGGATATAAGCACTAGCGGTAAACAGTTTTGCAACAAGACTTTTTAATATAGATGACCTAAGTAGGAATTAATAGAATACCTCAATTAGAAGGGAACACAACTCAACCTACAGCTCCCATGGAAATTTTTATAATAGTGCCCACCATAGTTGGTGACCATTGCATTTTTGTACCATCTCTTGACATTCCAATTGAGGACAAATTTATTTTTCTTATGCAGAGCAGTAAATAAATCTATGTTTATTTCTTTTGGTTGTTTTTCTGGGT
The DNA here is from genome assembly GCF_011800145.1 of Mirounga leonina. Classification (NCBI taxonomy): domain Eukaryota; kingdom Metazoa; phylum Chordata; class Mammalia; order Carnivora; family Phocidae; genus Mirounga; species Mirounga leonina. Next base: position 30,988,068 of record NW_023270323.1, on the reverse strand, counting down.
ATAGAAAATAGATTTGGACAGATGAACATATTGGGGAGGTACGTACATATGTGAGGAATATAAAAGCAAGCAAAGTATATTAAAAGGTTAAGATAAGCTCCCAAATAATAGGGTGATAATTTTAACCAGAATAAATAAGAAAGAATCAGTGGGGGAGGCAATAATACTATGCTGTCATAGTTAAGATTGTAATGCAGTGAGCAAACAAATAGTTCTATGTGGGAATTTCAAAGAAACTAAACAATAAAGCAGGTCTTTGTGAAGTAGAGTACAAGAGTAGTTGGTTGTTAAGTTTCATATTAATATATTTCCAAACTTTTTCTATAAAATATATTAAAATGCTAACAAGAATACTAATATGAATACATTAAATAATTATAATAACTCCAGTAACATATCAAATATTGTCATTGTTTTAGACAAAATGATACTGGTTAACTTGGATTTTGAAGGATGTGAGGATGAGAATTTAATAAGGCTTTGTATAACCAATTTTTTCCCCTATATTCCTTATGTTTGCAAAAAACAAACAAAGAAAAACAAATAACCAAACAAAATAAAAATTCTGGTACTTGAAAGCCACTGAACTATTTAAAATCTTTATCTTGCTTGATTTCTTGTTATTTGGCATGGCTAGTAATTCTTCCTAAAAATCTTTTTTCTAGTCTCCTGAACACCATGTATTCCTGGTATTTCTCCCACATCTTAGAGCCCTTATTCTATTCTGATTCTTCTTTTCTGCCTTTACTCTTTCTACCCAGTCCTTAAATATCTGTACTCCTTAGAATTCTCTAGATCCTCTCATTTAACAATGTCTCTATGGTAAGTATGATATACTTTCAAATGTTTAAATATTTGTTTTATGTACCATTATTCTCATGTAATGATTTTAGAGAGCCAAGGTCTGAAATCAGTTAGATTTGAGTACAGTTACTGAATTATTAAGTATGGGAGTCAAGTAACTTAACTTTGTCAGTAAAAAAAAAGTGTTATTTTAAGAGGAAGACCTCTTCCTCTTCCCTTGGAGGAAAAACTAGCAATCTTCATTTGATCAGGTTGTAAGACAATAACTAGAGTATGAAGACGTGTGAGTTGGATCACTAAGCACATAAAGAAGAGATGTCCCTTTTCACACACTTCTGTCCAAGGGAAGGCAAAGACCAGCTCATCTTGCTTTTTTGTTCACCCCATTTTTATACATTGACAATAGTAGGAATGATGCTACCTCAAATTTTTTGGCTTCCACTTTGTTCATCAGTCATGTTATGACCTGTGAGAGAGTCGCTATGTTAGCTTAATTCTGCATTACCAGTATAATGCTATTTGTTAATAAAATAGTATCTTGTTTAATATCTGCATTGCTTTATAAACATTATGAGAGAATGTAAAAAATGGGGCAGAATAGGGCTATGGCAGAATTTTGGCATTCTAATGTGTCTGAACCAACTACCAAATTACAGTGGCAGACCTTGAAGACAAGTAATAATAGTACTTGCTTTACAAGTTTATTCTGGCAATTAAATGATATTATCTTGTATAAAATACTCAGCATATGCTGGCCTATTCTAATTTACCCCTGAGTTTTTTTGCTCATTTGTGAATGCATTCATCTTTTCATGTTTTACCATGAAATCATAAAAATATATAGAGGGGAAATCTATTTTGTGACAAATGTGTACAACACTCCAACATTCAGAAGTTTTTAAAGGATATAGGGATCTAAGCAAGAAAACTGGCAAGGAGGATCATCAGTTTCATTGCTGATCAGAACAAGACAACACGACTTCAGATTTTGTGAAGAGATATGGGCAAAATATGGATTCAAGTATATTCAAGAGAGAAAACGTAGAGATAAATTTTTAACAGAAAGCATAGGTATTCTAAATTTCAATCTAAAAGTTTAGCAGGGAATGAGGTGGTAGCTGAAAGACAATATAGGACTGAAGGAGAATTGTTTTTTGTTTGCTTGTTTGTTTGTAAGGGGGATAGCTGGATAGAGGGAAGGTGGGCAAAGGGAACACAATTTATTCCCATGGCCTCAACCGATCCCCAAGGTTTGACTTACACTGCAAAACAGACTAACACTCAAAAACAGACTCTTACTTTGGACACGTGGACAAATGTGATTGTAGTTGTACATTTTGTTGGGGTTATTTTTGTGGTGAGCAATATCAGTGACAAATGATGAACCATGGCTCATGGTTCAGTCAAACAAGGACTTCTACCCTTGTTTCCTCAAATGGGAGAAGTGTAAGAAGTCCACGTTGGTCTCAAAGGTCATCCTAACAAGCTATCTCACCAGAATTATTGCAGCTGGGTCTTGTACCTCATTTTGTCATCAGGAATAGGATTTGTTCCCCATTGTCTTAGCACTCCTGTAGAGGGTTACATCAAAAGCAGAGTCTTTTTTCCTACAGGCATGATTACTTTAAAGTTACTCTCCTGGGAAGTGACACCTTATTTCTCTGCTTTAGCCGTGTTACATTGAATAAGCAGATAGTTCTGTACCAGCAGTGGGTAACACAGTCTTATGATGTGATCAGTAGTTGTAATTTTTCTTTCTTATATAATACTTTCAATTCTTAACAATTTCCCATTCATTCTTTATTTCAAAAGTGAGAAACTCCCTCTCTCACTCAAGCTCCCCATACAATTGATTCTATAAATACTGCTTCTTACATATCTCTCCAAAACTTCCAATTCCCTGGACTGTCATTGCTTCCATGCTAGCTCAGTGTACAGTTAGGTCTCACCTCATGTATGACAGTAGATACTCTTATTCCTCTGTGATTTAACCTTTGCTCTAAGTTGAGAGAATGATTTTTTTAGAATGTAACTATCTTTATGTGATATCCCTTTAAATCTTTCATACTGCTCTTACTAAAAATTCAAACTCCTTAAAAACTCTTAAAATTCTGGGGGGCACCTGGGTGGCTTAGTCAGTTAAACATCTGCCTTCAGCTCAGGTCATGAGCCCAGGGTCCTGGGGCTGAGTCCCGCATCGGGCTCCCTGCTCTCTGGGAGCCTGCTTCTCCATCTCCCTCTGCCCCTACCCCCTTCTCCTGTGTGTGTGCACGCTCTCTCCCTCTCTCTGTCTCTCTGTCAAGTCAATAATAAATAAAATCTTTAAAACAAACAAAACTCTTAAAATTCTACCTAGTTTTCTTGCTCCATTGGTAACATGCCACCACCTCTTCACTTCTATTTTACAGATGTAGGGACCCTTTTAGATCTCCGAAATAACAATGAATACCAGTGTTATTCCTAGCTTAGTGTTATTGACAGATCCTTCCTCCCTATGGTAGAGAAACTCTTTCCATTCCCATTCTCTATTTATGTGCCAACTTTTATTCATATATTCATACTTCAGGTCACACCTTGAATGTCTTTTTTATTTTTTTAGGAATTTAGATTCAAACTTAGCATTCTTAGATTCAAAAATAGCATTCTGTAATATTTTTTTACTGTAACTGTTTAACTTGTTTTAATGTCTTTTTTGTACCCCAAATTTGAGTTGCATTGAAGAAGAGATTATTCTTTCTTGCTCTCTAATTTGGAATGTAGCACTCACTACTCTACTCTTGGCACAGAATGATTAATAAGTAATCACTGACTGAATAAACAAATGTGCCAACAATTAAAACATCCTCAAATTATTTTATCATAGTGTAAAAATCAGTTATTTTTCCCCTTGTAGTTAGGTGAGTCTGGGAAGGAATGGGTAGTTATCAAGGAAGAAAAAATTCAAGGGATGAAATGAATGCTTTTATATTGCTTTTAGAAACATTGTGAATGAAACAGTCTTTAAACATCGTTGACCTCAAAGTAAATTCTTTATCAAATCCAAGACAATGTGTGATTGTGAATTCACAGTTTCTCAAAAACCACAGGGAGAAAATAACTTCAATTATATAGGGAGAAAAAGGTAAGTATTTAAATATATAGGTACCATACATTGAATGTATCAGTAATGTTCTCCAGTGTTAGTACTTCATAATTTACCTCTTGTATTTCACAACATAATACCAAATGTGCATTATTATCCCCAATTTGTACATAATCAAAATGATGCCTAAACAAACATAACTAATAATTACTAAGTGACAATATTTGTTCCTGGGTCTGTCTGATTTCAAAGCTTATGATTATAATATGGAAATCAAAGTTTTTTCCTCAAGACAAGTTTCCAGGAGTACAGATTCTTGATACTCAACTACAATGCAATTTGCGGTAGTTTTTGTTTCGTTTTAATTAGGAAAACTGATATGGTGACCTTTTCCATTATCTGGGTGGAATACACCAATCCCATTTCTAATAATTGTTGCAATGCAGGTAATGTTTTTTCTGCACATAGGATAAGAAATATAGGGTTATCATAATGCTTTGACAAAGGGACAAATAAGACCTTGGTACTTGTAGAGAGGGGATTCCTGTTGGAATGATGCTGACTTCCCTCTCTTTGTGGTGACAGAGAACTCCTTTTCCCTCAGTAGGGAGGGGATGCATATACTCCCCAATTCCCAAAAGGTCTCCAGGTAAACCATGCAAATATGTAACTCCCCTGACTTGCCTCAATTATGTTTGTTTTCTAAGTAGGTAGAAACATAAAACAAAGTTCTTCTTTTGGAATAAAGCCTACAATGAGTCCAAATCTTCCTGGTTCATGAATGCTTCTCCATGGGAGGCTCACCTGACAGCATGCCTCATCTTACCTCAGCACTGCTATTATGTAAAGCTTACTCCATGCCTACACTTAATATTGAGGGGGTGTTTGCCGTCCCACTTAATAGATGCATATTCTATACAGATACACAGACATGATAGATCCAACTTTACTGTGATATTATGTGTTGTTTATGTGTTATGCTTTATTTACACACTTTTCCACTTGTAGTGTGTTGAAATGAGCTCACACTTACACACGAAGTCCCAGATGTGCTTTGTACCTGCTTTGGCTAAATATGAAGAACACACTTATTTCCTAATTATGCATGGAATAGAGATAAGCACTTTTCAGACTGTATAACCGTGATGTCACATCATCATTATTTCTTATGTGATATCCTGTATGAAGATATATTCATACAATCATTTTCATTAATTTCCTAGAATAGAGCTTGAAATCGTAAAATTTGAAGTTTTAAGGTATTATTGTTCAGATTAGACCTTTTGAAGGACTAAGGAAAAAAAGTGGTTGTAAGTTGCTAAGCATACGAGTCCCAAATTATTTATGTACCTAAATGTTTATTTTAAAATACAACTTTGCTAATATATATATACACAGCAAGACTGAAACTGTTTTTCACATTATACTCTGGTGTATAAATAAATATAACTTCTCCATATCCATAACTATGCTGATCTTCTCATGAGCCAAGCCCTGGCTATTTAGACAGTGGAAACAATAAATACATTTCTTCAAACTTTGAAATATGCAGGATCTTAGTGCCTCTTAGTTTAAATAGTTTCTTTTTGATGGATTCATTTTTTTCAGGTAAAAGCTCTATCACTTAGACCTAATTGTTTTTCCTCTCCATAATGATTTTTTGCTTGTTTGTTTTAATGGAGAGGTCAGGCATCTGGCAGTGGAGGGAGACAAGGACCATGAATCCCTGTGGTATCTTCTGAACTGCTCAGTCTTTGTTAGAAAATGTCTGATAGGATTACTTTTTTGGATTGGTGATCTCTGAATTATGACTCCTCTTGTCTTCGGATTGTTATATTAACCCTCATTGTTGGAATCTCTGGCCTTGACGATTGTCTGCATCTTGAATTGCTTACATGTGACATATCCATTGTGCATTGTGACTTAAGTTTTTTACTGGATCCTGACTGACCACACCTCATTATACTCTCACCAATGCTTCAGTGATTCTGAATCTCATTCTTGTTTCATCCATCCAGTCCTTTGGCAAGTCAGGCTCACTTACTTGTCTTATCTATGCATTCATCTTCCTCTACATTGTGGCACAATTGTCACTGCCTCAGGCTAGTTGTTTCAATTGTCTCCAGAAGGTACATGCAAGGAGCTATGCACTTAGAGCTCCCCTCCCCCATTCCAATGTCCTTGACCTTATCGCATATCTTTTTGGAATCCCAAGTGAGGAAGCTAGGACAGACTGATCTGATCTCTGTCCCCAACACTCTTCTCTTCTTCTCATAAAACATCCTGATCAGAAAGAGGAGGTTTTCCCTGTCCTTCTCTTGCATCATATCCAATACCTTCTCTAAATGTACTATTTTTCCATCCAATTTTGTGCCACCATGTGGGATGGAATTCACTGTAATGACGGATAACACATAATTTGGGGCCATTTTGCCTATGTTTGAATTCTAACTCCATCAGTTATTAGATATATGACCTGAGTCCGAGACACTTAACTGTGCCTCAATTTTCTTGTCTATAAAATACGGATGAGTACCTATGTACTAAGTACCTATGTCTTAGGGACATGGCAAGATAAAATGAGTTAATATAAATAAATGGCTTAGAATGATGCCTTGCAATAGGTACTAAATATATTTTAGCATTTATTTTTAGTGTAAGTTATATAAATTTGTATTAAAAGAGCATTTAAATTTTTGCCTCTCCTTTAAAGGACTCCTCAGTCCACTTGGCTTCCTCCTCTACTTCCAATCTAACTGGAAATTCAATACTTGGGACACCCCAAACATCCACATATATTATTAAAACTTTTTCAAATCCAGGAAAATGTTAGGTATATTTTGCTTGGTTGAATATGTTTAAACTTAGCAGGAAGGGTATATTAGTCCCTAATCCCAACTGTATGCCTTGTTTGTTTGTTTGTTTTTGACTCCAAAAATCATAATTTAGACCCTGGTGTTAGGTTTTTGATTTAACAAAGAAACTGATGCCAAGGGGGCCTGGTGTCTGGAGATTAATATCACACTTTTACTCTCTGATTTTCCAGAACTTTGGCCTTACATACCACAATAAGAATTTCTTTCTTTTAACTTTTCTCTTCTCTCCTCCTTCTTCTCATCCTCCTTCTTCCCCCTCCCTCTCTCCCTCTCTCATCTTTCTTTCATTTTTTTTTTTTTAAGATTTTTATTTATTTATTTGAGAGAGAGAAAGCACAGAAGGAGAAGAAGACTCCCTGCTGATTGGGGAGTCCGATGCAGGGAACTCCATCCCAGGACCCTGAGATCATGACCTGAGCTGAAGGCAGACGCTTAACCGTCTGAGCCACCCAGGTGCCCCATCATCTTTCTGATTATATATCAAATCGAAGATCTTTTTCCAAAACAAAATCATCTTTATCATATCTCAGGCTCATACACTGTAGCTTGAGTTACTGTAACTGGGGATTTCTTTTTTGAAAAGCAGTTCAGTCTCTTAAAAATGCAGGTTCCAGAGGTGACCTAAACAAATTTCCATGTTTTCCTTTTCTTTCTCTACTGTATTGTGTCTTTCTCTTAATTATTAATTCTGCCTAAGGTTTCAATTCCTGGCCTCATGATGACTTGGATCTCAATAGTCTATAGGTTTTAATTAGACTAGGGCTCACATAAATGATGCCCCATGATTTTGAAAAAAAAAAAAAAAAAAAGGGTACTAATGTGTAAATTCTATGAGAATGTATTTCACCATTGGTCAGTTCCACTTAAGTAGGCAAACTGGAGTTTCACTTTCTACCTTCACTGCCCCTCTGGTTATCAAAAACAATTTTTTGTCCTATTCTTCAAGTGTACTGTGAATTTTAAAAGGCCACATCTCCATATTTGCCTAATTAAATGAGTATTGGCAAATATTTAAAAATGAGCTATCTCAAAGCCATCTGCTGTGCAAATTGTTTTTTTAATATACATATTTAATATAAATATAAATACCAAACTTGCTAATTTTTTATGTGGTACTTTTTTTTCCTTTTTTTCTTCTCTTTTCTAACTCCTATCCATTTATCCAACCAATACTCCAACAAATAACTCATAGTAAGAAGCCTCCATAAGTATATTTTAACTATATAGACAATACATAGTGTTTTTAATTATCTTATGTCTTTTAAGTGGAATCATTTTCACAATCTGAGTGAAATTGATTTAACAAAGAAACTGGTGCCAAGGGGGCCTGGTGTCAACATTGATTGATAATGAGTCAACATTGATTACCTTTATTTCCATTTTTCTGAAAACTACTGTGTTTAATGATTTGGATTTTTTCTGGTGAATTTCCTGTGCATGTCACTTGACGATTATGTTCTGTTACATTTTGTCTTTCTCTTTTCAATGTATCAGAATACATTGCTTATTATCTACATTATGGATATGTTTTCCATACATTTGTCATACATTTGTTATTACATACATTTGTTATTACATTTGTTATTAATGTCATACATTTGTTATTAATATTTATATTTGTTATTAATGTTTACATAGATTAGTGTACTAGTTATACATTTGTTATTAATATTTACATAGACTAATGTTACTCTCTCTCATTTTTGTTGTTTGGTCTCTTTTTCCATTGTTGTTACTATTCTTTGCCTATGTGTTGAGGTTTAATTTTAGTTAGAGTTGTGATGGTCTTTCAGTGGTGGAAACCCAACTGCCAGAAGAATAAGGTAGACCGTATCCCCCAGTGGTGTACATAAAGGAATATTCCCATCTGTCTGTGTTCCATGTATTTTCCAAGAGAGAGGATTCAGCCACAGCATTCAACTTATTTTTGTGGGTTAGCGAAACTACTTAATATTACTGTTAAATATTGTTAAATTTTCAATTGGGGATAGTTAAGAGACAAACCTCTGTAAACTGTTTTCCAGGCAACTGCTCAAAAAAATGGGGGAGAAGACAAATTAACAGCTCCTTTTTACCTAGAACTCAAAACTTCCTATGCCTGTGAGCTCAAATTGTCACTTGACTCAGAAGAGTGTGTTTTTACTGTAGAGGAAAGGAGACAATTTCAGGTCAGAGTCTTCTCAGAGTCCCTGCTTCATTGTGTTTTAAGCTATTTTGTTGTTAAGGGGAAAAAGTGCTTTAGGATTGATTATAGTAAATTAGCATTCTCATGTGATAGCTCTAACCTATTAATCTACTGCTATTAATGTATGACATAAGTACATTTATGGAACACTGCCTAAAACTTTGATCAATTTTTATATAACTTTATATATTTCCTTTAAATTTGGAAACTAGAAAAGATTTTATAGAGGGAAGAATGTTTTATCCAAGGTCACACAGTGAGTTAATTTTTCTTTGTCAATTGGTCATATGTAGTAGCTATGATGAACAAGAATTTAGGTTGTCACTGTTTCTTTCAGTGATGGAAATACCATTCTGTAAACAAAACACAGTTCGGTGAGTCATTAGTGCCTCCAAAACTGAATAACTCAGTTACAATGAATCCATTTTGTGAAGAAAAATGACTGACACCACCCAAAACCTCTGAATTTGTATGCATTGAAATGACTTGTTCTAGATATGGTGGAGAAGGGATGAGAGGAATTAGTCATTTTTATTAATATGATATTCAAAAAGTGCCTTTTTTCTCATTCTCAGGACTAACATATCATATCTGACACCTTTATTTTTGTCCTTCACAGTGAGTTATATTTCATCTTTTGGGTTATCGGCACAAGAAAAAAGAGATAGTCTTGCTGAGGGCCATTAAGAGTTTCATATATCACTTTTTAGCTGTGACTCAGCATCTCCATTGCATAAGTTCGATTTCTGACTGTTCACTATTATTCATGCATTGGTAGCACAGCTCAGAGACGTCAACATTTATTCTCCTTCCACTGTAAAAGATTACCAGGAAAGATCATTCTTTTCATTAATCAACATAGAATATTTCCTAAACATTTTAAATGTGATAAACACATTGCACATTATGAATATAAAATACAGTAATATATTTGTGACCTTGACCAAGTCACAACACCCTTGATTCATTTTATTTATTTATAGAAGTATACCTACTACTAACTATACATATATATATACTGACTGGACTGTGAATGTCTTAGAAAAACTATCTTTTAGAAATTGTTATATTTCTCTGTACTCTAAAATTAGTATAAAAAGCAGCATTTGACTTACCACGTTTACCAACTAATATTAATTTAAAGACATATCAGAAAATAAGGATTTTTTTGTTTTTGTTTTTGCTCTTTTTAGATTTTATTTATTTGTCAGAGAGAGTAGAAAGTGAGCACAAGCAAGGGGAGTGGCAGGCAGAGGGTGAAGCAGCTCCCTGCTGAGCAAGGAGCCCGAAGCAGGATTAGATCCCAGGCCCCTCGGATTATGACCTGAGCTAAAGGCAGATGCTTAAGAGACTGAGCCACGCAGGCATCCCAAGACATATCAGAAAATAGAGGAAGAAAAACTCTTTTCTGATTTGCTTTGTCTATTGCCAGTTAATGGCATCTTTTCTCCTGCATTGCTATTGCCGTTGGTGTTACAAGAGCTAAACTGGATTTTACAACCTACTTAAAAAAAGATATTATCATTTGGACTTTTATTGCAATTGTCATGGGGAAGCACTATACTTTTCTTGTGTGTTTCTGAGTATGCAAACAAAATATTTTATAGGTTCTAATTATTTTCCCATTATGTTTTCAAATTTGTGTTTTATTTTTTTTAAAGATTTTATTTATTTGAGAGAAAGAGAGCTCACAAGTGGGGTAGAAGCAGAGGGAGAGGGACAAGCATATATATATTTATGTATATGTGTATGTGTGTTTGTGTGTGTGTATATATATATATATATATATATATATATATATATATGAAACCCATATATATAATGGAGTATTACTCAGACATAAAAAAAGAATGAAACCTTGTCATTTGCAACAATATGGATGGATCTTGAGGGTATTATGCTAAGTGAAATAAATCAGACAGAGAAAGATAAATATCATGTGATTTCACTTAGATGTGGAATCTAAAAAACAAAACGAACAATCTTAAATACAGAGAATAAACTGATAGTTGTCCCGGGGAGGTGAGCTGGGGTATTAGTGAAATAGGTGAAGAGATTAAGAGGCACACATTTCCAGTTATAAGTCGTATAAGTCATGGGGGAAAAGTACAGCATAGGGAATATAGTCAACAATATTTTAATAGTGTTGTATGGTGACAATGGCAACTATACTTAATACTGGGGGGCATTGAGGAATGGTATAGAACTGTTGAATCACTATATTGTACACCTGAAGCTAATATAATATTGTGTGTCAGCTATAGTTCAATATACATTTTTAAGTATATAACGAAAAATAACAAAGGATTTAGAAGCAAAAGATAGAAACCTAATAAAAATAGGAAAAAGACATAAATCAGCATTTAACAGCAAAGAAAACATAAATGACAAGTCAAGCTATAAAAATATTCTTACACATATTATTTATCAGGTAAATAAAAAGTATTACCATAGTGTGATAGCTAGACATTAATAAATTAGATCTTATCAAGTGTTAAGGAGAGTAGGAACTGTATTATACAGTGTCACTACATACACGTATTTGGTGTGAAGTATCCCTCTTGCAAGGTAGAATAAAACATCCCTTTCATGTTAAAATAGGTATGGTCAAGTGACTTGCTTTGGCCTATGAAATATGAGTGAAATTTGAGATTGGAACTACTCTGTCCATTAGATTCCCAGAGTGACCTTATCATGGAGTAGATCCGCAGCCATACCACAATGGATATAGAATGAGAATAAGGAAGAGAACGTTTTTGCTGTGAACTACTGAGATTTGGGCATAATTGGTTATGACGCCATGTCTTCTGGTGTCCGTGCTCTTGTATAATTCCTTTCCAGATTACTCAGGGCTTGGCTATATGACTTTGACCAACAGGAAATCAGAAAGCATAATGCAAATAACCTTGATAAGTCTACCTCTTAGGACACTGACACCTTTCGAGCAAATCTGGTCTATCTTCCTTGAGGATGTAATCCCACGCGAAGACCACCTAGGGAGAAAAGTCAGCCATCTTATCCACTCCAGATATTCAAGCTGAGGAACAAGATATGTAAATGAGGCTACTTACATTACTTAATTTTAATGCAATAGCAAGTGATAAAAATAATTGGTCTTTTAGAGGTCGATATTGAAGCACATTAAAATCAATAATTTTATCTGCTCTTTGTACCGATATTCAATATTCATAGTTTTGATGACTTATATATGCAAACATATATATATTTAAGTATTGCACTTATAAACTAAATGCTACAAAATCTCATGAAGGAAAATTAAAGAATAAAAATTAAAAGGAGAGGTATGTAAGGCTTTATGTACTGGAAGCCTCAATATTGTTAAGATGACAATTCTCTCAATTGATCAATAAATTCAATGTAATCCCATTCAAAATGCTCATAGAGTTTTTTTTAAGATGAAAAGCTAATTTTAAAATATATATGTAAAGGCAAAATATCTAGAATGCCAAAACAGCATGAAAAAGGAAAATAAGTTTGAAGAAATTATACTTGGAAAGAAGAAATTATTCTTAGAAGAAATTGGCACTTAGAGAAAGGCTATCATAATCAAAGCATGGTATTGGTCAGAGGATAGATTTATAGATCAAATAAGTAGATTAGGGAATTGAGAAATAGATTCACTCTTAGGTAGGCTATTTTTGATAAAGATGTTGAAGTATATTGCTTTCATTAAAGAAAATTTTAATGTGATTATTTTTATTTTACTAGAGTTGTAAGAAGTTAAAGAAAAGGTAACAAATTTTGGCTTGAGAAAAACTAGGATTTAAATTTGAAAAATTTTTAATTTAAAGCACAAGTAGCTGTTAATAGTTATTACTATGTTCAAAATGTCCTACAGGATTTAAAAACTTGTATTCAGTGGCTGCACCTCCTAGATTTCCTCAATCATTCCCTTAGCTTCTGGAAATGTTGCCTGCTACCAGAACCCAGGGGAGTCCCTCTTCAGGAAATGCCCTGGGGTAAACAATCTGCACCAATGACTGGTATAAATGTCTATCCTCCTGGGGCTCAGTACAGGATAACTCTGTAGGGTCATGCCAACTCCAGAACCCCCTCTGCTACTTTCTAACACTCCCTCACTGGTGTCAGCCCCAAGGATTGCCCAGTAAACACCTGCATGCAAATCTCTTAACTCCAGTTTGGACTCCCAGTGATACTCATCTACAACAAATTCTATTCTGCAAGACAAGCTCCAAATCTCAATCTTTGTGTTTTAGACTTCACAGATTTTTTAAGCTTTTAAACTGTGAGTCAAAGACAAATTATCACTCTCCTACTCAGTGTGTAAGCTTTTGCTCTTAGACACAATGGCTTAATATTTCTACCATTTGTTCCCAGTTACTCATGTGACTACTTAATATCACAGTTCAGTGTTTCTAGGCACACAGCCAAGTTACAAGTCCAGCTATAGATTTTTAACATTATACTCCCCCAAGCCAAGTACACTTAAATGAGTATTTAATTGAATTAATTAGGAAATTATCACTTAGTTTAAGTAACCTAATTGTTCTTAGCATTGGCAAGAATCCCAACATTTACAAACTGAATTAAATGTGTGATACCAAGACTAAGACAACATAAATTCAACTCAGAATGTTAGAGCATAAATTAAGTGTTGTTAAAAGATGCATAAAGCTGCATGCATAGATAAATAGTAGATGAAGATATATTGTATATGAACTTTAAGTGCACCACAAAACAGGGGCTTATAACTAAAAGGTATGTTGATTTTTTGCATCTGTTATTCTTCAGAAGGTGTAATTTATTTCTATAAAAATTAACATTTATAATGAAAAGTGGAGTTCTTTATATTTTAAGAGCCATGTATATTAAATATGTCATTCAGCATGTGTTATATTTGAAAATATGAAATGCTTTGTATGCAAATGCATTTTCATTTACAAAAATGTTATTGTCCTATAGATACAATTCTATTTATTTTTATGAAAGACACTTGTCTTTTAAGGCCTACCTATTTTATTGCTTGTAACACCAATTTACTATCTCTGATAGCTGCATAATACTCCTTTGATTTACTTAACTATTGCTAATTTTATATGGCCAGTATTAAGCAGCTAGATTACTACCAACTCCTTAATAACATAATTATGAAAAGAAAATCTTCATACATGTTTCTTTCTTTGCCTATATGAGAGTTACACTGAGATATAATCACAAGTGGGATTATAACATATCAATATATGGAATTTTAACATATTTAATTTTATTAGCCGCTGTCTCTGGTTTTTAAAATGGTTGTACCAGTTTACACTCTCACCAACAGTGCAAGGCATTTCCATTTCTCTATATTGCCACCATTCACCATCACTTTGAATTTTCCAAGTTTTTAACATTTTATTTTTCATCTAGAGATGAGTACTACTGTTTTATGATAACGGGGGATTGAATATATCTTCACAATAAATATCACTTTCTACTTGCTTTTCATTTAAAATATAACCTAATTCCCTATATTTATGAAAACCATATAAAGTAATTGTTAAAATTTGTATACAATCCCATTTTAAGAGTTGTAATTACTTAATTAGCATTCTCTGATTTCATAGGATTTTAAATTTATTTTCTGTTATGAACAATGCTGTGATAAATATCTTTATATGAGCTTCTTTTCTATTACTAATTATCTCCTCTAGGGAGAAAAGTTGTATAATTTTGCTTACCATTCACATTTTAAAGAATTCTTTTGACAATTTCACTGTTTTGTTTGTTTTTGGTGTGTGTGTGTGTGAAAGCTTGAGACCTGACCTATGTGCTACTGGGTTCATTAAAGTACTTTTGTGAGACAGAACTTAAAATAATGAGGGCAAAAAACAGTTCCTTAACTTTAGACACTCATTGGGTGATGCTGAAGAATTTCAATTATTTTTTGTTTGTTTGTTTATTTATTTATTGGTCAGGATATACCTAGTTACATATTCACTTTAATTTGTCTTTGATTTTTGTTTTTATTTTTAAAATCCAGTCTTGGATTTTACTTGTTCACTCCTTTCTAATTGTTAAAGTTAGGTAAATGACATAGCCCCACACCAAAAGATGGTCTGAAAAGCCAGAGAAACCTCTCCTCTGGCCTTGCCTGTTAAACTTTCTATGTAATAGTAAAATCCATTCCATGACACTTCTGATAAATTGTCCAGAATAAAAAATCTTTACGATTGTTCTGAAATAAAGGAAGATACCAAAGGAAAAAAGAAGGGGGGATCTAATTTAGAAAAAAAAAAATTGTATTCTCATGAAACAACAATTTTGTAGTAATTTAATTGTGACTTGAAGAATTAAGACATTTATTCAAAAACTACTTTCTTACAAAAAGAACTAAAGGAATGATGTTGTGTTCTCTAAGTGCTATTGCATACAATATTTCATATAAGTCATATTTGAGGAAGCTGCTAATAAAATCCTTGTTTTACAAATAAGGAAACAAAACATGAGAGATCATTCTCAACCAGCCCAGTACTAAAGGGACTCTAGTTCCTCAATGTTTCTGACTGCAATGTTGAACACTAATCTCTATGCTACATAATTGATTATAAAAAACTCTTTAGGAACCCAAATAACTCTATATTATGAATATTCTATACTTTTTGTATAGAAGAGGAAGGTGTTAACTATATTTAAAACCAAAGCAGGTGTATTTATTATTCAGCATCATCATAATGAAATGTTGCTTTTCACCTTTCTGAAATGGTGACATAGTTTTTCAATAAAATTTGTATCTACAGTTTGTCTCCCTCTCCCCAGGGAAACCATTGCTTTTGTTTTTAGATTTGTGAATTAGTGAAAACCATTGCTTTTTTTTTTTTAAATTTGTGAATTTAGTAAAAAGCATTGCTTTTGTTTTTAAATTTGTCTGAGATTAAGATATAAGAAAAAAATTTTACTTTGTACATGACAAGATCAAGACCAAGTAATGATGTTCTAGGGACATATAATTAATTATTTTTCAGTGTATCAAAGTTATGAATTTGTTGAAGTATCACAGATAGACTTATAAGTTAGAAACCAGGGTAAAAATCACTTTCAACATATCTTCTCTAAATAAATTTATTATTTTATGCCTAACCTAAGTTAATTTTTCAACTGAGTGGATCTCTTATAAACTTGATGTAAGTAAATATCCATGTGTGGTATTTTACAATAGTAGAAAACTAATATGAGGGTTTTTTTTTTTTTTTCTTTTCTTCAACTCCCATGGATTGAGATTTCTCTAAAATCTGGTTTCAACATTGCTTTCCTATGGTCTATTTTAAGCAGTCAGTCATAGCTTTCAAGCTAAATGTAGTTTATATTCCTGATGTGACATTTTTAACAATTTTCTTTGCTAAAATTGGTCTTTTATGACAATTATTTTTTCACATTTCTAGATTTATTTCTATTGTTTAAATTAATTTCTAAAAACAAAATAATTATATGGCATGGTATTCTCTGTATGCTTGATGGTTTTTGAAAATTTATTTTTCCACTAAGTAGGGGATTTTTTTTTCCTAATGCTACTAGGAATTTTTTTATTGTAATGATATTTCTTACTAATTTTAGTAGGAAATTTTAATATTACTAATTAATTCTCTGGCTGTCAGTCCCACCTGGACTAAACAGGAAAGAATTTTCTGTTTTAAAACCCTGAAAAGTTAAAGAAAACAAAGTACTTGACTTAAGCACTGCTTTAATTTCTATCAAATGTGACTATGGAAAAAGATTATTTGAAGTGAGAAACAAGAAATCATCTAAAAAAAAGCCTATATATCTCAATTATATAATTTTCTTACTTGTATTATGCTACAGAAAAAAAGCAACTTCTGGTATTTACTATGTAAAACTCTTGTATGTGTAGGAAGGAACTTGAGTAAATAGCACTTCCCATTCTGAGTCATAGTAATTTCTGATGTTAATAAATCAATGAAAAATTCAATGAATCAAACACTATGCTAAGCCCTTAGATAAATATTGTCAGTTATAATATTCACACTAACCCATTGCCCTAGGCATTATTGTCAGTTTACATTACTGGAGCGTAAGAAACTTAAGTGACATGTCCAAATAATGTAGCTAGAATGTGACAATAAACGTATAAAAGATCTAACCTGAGTGGTCTAACTCCAAGTACTGTGAGGTCTGTACCATACCATACTAGTCCTAAGATACTCACATTCAAGATATGCAACAATTAGTTTATGGTTACACTTGCCTCTGCAATGCATTGTTTAGGATAACCAGAAAATAAATGATCTTCAGTACAGTCAATAATGATAAAAGAGAAACTGGAATTAAAGGATCTATTTAGGGAAGAGATGGAAAAATAAATATATATTTAAATATATTTATATGTTTACATATATCTATATATATATACATTTTAGAAATATATATATACATATATATATATTAGACTGCATTCAAGGTTTGAAATGAAAACACGAGAGAAACTGAATCTCAAGTAGTATAAGACAATGTATACAACAAAGGTATTTAGAAAAGAGGAATAAAATGTTAACCTGTAAGGATACATATATTTATTAATCCTCCATATAATTCTTTTTTTTTTCCTATCATTTTGGATTATCCGACCCTGACCCTGAAGGGTGTACTCCACTGGTCATTAGAAACACATAATAGAATTCAATCAGGATTATTCCTGCTTGTACCCTGTCTCAATATTGACTTTTGAACAGAAACTATTAAGCATGATGAATATGTGAATCCAAGACCAGAATGTACTATAATTTTTCTATACTGAATTCATTTATTCTCCAACATTAACTTGGACATGACAGCTATTTTAGATAGATATCAGTTTAAGTTTGGCAACTCCTGTGGACAGTACTGCATCTACATTTATATGGATTGACATTCTTAAGTGAAAGTAAGATAGTTTGTTTCTGATTATTATAAAAATGTACTTAGCCAAAACTAATGATTAATTAGTCATTATGCATTGTCTTGGCTTTAGCTTTTGTACCTTTACATTTATTTAAAAAAAATAAAAAGGATAGCCAATGTGACAGTCCACCTGGAAAAAAGGAAATTCAAAAATCTAAAAAAACAGTAGAAAATACTGGTTGTGGGACTGGGGGTAGGGAGGATGGGGTAGCTGGGTGACGGGCATTAAGGAGGGCACGTGATGTAATGAGCACTGGGTGTGATATACAACTGATGAATCACCGAACTCTACCTCTGAAATTAATAATACACTATATGTTAATTAATTGAATTTAAATTTAAAAAATAAACTTAAAAAAAGGAAAAAAAAAAGAAAATACTGGTTGTGCCCACACAATACATATAGAACTATGGAGAAACTTCCATCACACAATTTTTTCTCTTTACAAGGGAAAATGGAGTGGCTCATAACTGTACTATGCAGACATGGCTCAGAGAACAAGAAGCGTCTCTTCTATACGCTTTATCAGTCCAAATGGAAATTATCATTTATTTATCCTTGAATATGTCTGCAGATTGCTGTATCTTTCCCTTATATATATTTTTTTCTTTTACTTTTTTTTCCCCCTTCAGATGACAGCTTTGGGTATACATTTCAAATGGAAATAGAAATTGCATTAAAAAGTGCAGATAAGAATATCACATACTAAACTAATTCTCAGTGACTTTCTCTAAGTGGAGTCAGCTCATTTTCATCAAATTTTAAAAGAAAATGATTATACTTATATAGCAATGCTTTTTTCTTAAAAAATATACTGAATATGAAAAAGACAGTATAAAACAGGTAATAAGAAAATATCTGCTCAGAAAATTATTTCAAATTATTAAGGAAAGTAATCTACTTGGTGAAGTAACATACATAGCACTCATGACATAACAAGTATTATAAACTAAATAAATCTGAGAGCAGGTTGATAATGTTTAAGCTATTGGAACTATTTTAACACAAGAAAAGTATGTATTGATGTTGCTTCACAAAATATTACAGACAAGCATGTTATCTGTATGCTGTTAAAAATGGTATCCTATTTAAACAATATATATATTCCAAAAATAATTCCATCCCCTGCTATTGATTCATCATGCTTAATAGTTTCTGTACAAAAGTCAATATTGAGACAGGGTACAAGCAGGAATAATCCTGATTGATTATAATAATCAGTTATAGTATATATAATCAGTTATATATATTATATAATATATATAATAATCCTGATTGTACCTTTTCAGGGTACAAGCAGGAATAATCCTGATTGAATCCTATCATGTGTTTCTAATGACCAGTGGAGTACACCCTTCTGGGTCAGGGTCGGATAATCGAAAATGATAGGAAAAAAAAGAATTATATGGAGAAATTAATAAGTATATGTATCCTTACAGGTTAACATTTTATTCCTCTTTTCTAAATACCTTTGTTGTATACATTGTCTTATACTACTTGAGATTCACCCCACATATTTATTCTAATTTGTTACTGATTTCTGATCATTTTTTAATTATTATTATTTTTATTGTTATGTTAAGCCCCATATATTATATCATTAATTTTAGATGTAGTGTTCCATGATTCATTGTTTGTGCATAACACCCAGTGCTCCATGCAGAACGTGCCCTCCTCAATACCCATCACCAGGCTAACCCATCCTCCCACCCCCCTCCCCTCTAGAACCCTCAGTTTGTTTTTCAGAGTCCATCATCTCTCATGGTTCATCTACCCCTCCAATTCCCCCCCTTCATTCTTCCCCTCCTGCTATCTTCTTCTTCTTCTTTTTTTTTTTTCTTAACATATATTGCATTATTTGTTTCAGAGGTACAGATCTGAGATTCAACAGTCTTGCACAATTCACAGCGCTTACTAGAGCACATACCCTGCCCCAGTGTCTATCACCCAGTCATCCCATCCCTCCCACCCCACCCCCCACTCCAGCAACCCTCAGTTTGTTTCCTGCGATTAAGAATTCCTCATATCAGTGAGGTCATATGATACATGTCTTTCTCTGTTTGCCTTATTTCGCTCAGCATAATACCCTCCAGTTCCATCCACGTTGTTGCAAATGGCAAGATCTCATTCCTTTTGATGGCTGCATAATGTTCCATTGTGTATATATACCACATCTTCTTTATCTAGTCATCTGTCGATGGACATCTTGGCTCTTTCCACAGTTTGGATATTGTGGACATTGCTGCTATAAACATCGGAGTGTACGTACCCTTTCGGATCCCTACTTTTGTATCTTTGGGGTAAATACCCAGTAGTGCAATTGCTGGATCTTATGGTAGCTCTATTTTCAACTTTTTAAGGAACCTCCATACTGTTTTCCAGAGTGGCTGCACCAGCTTGCATTCCCACCAACAGTGTAGGAGGGTTCCCCTTTCTCCGCATCCCCGCCAACATCTGTCGTTTCCTGACTTGTTAATTTTAGCCATTCTGACTGGTGTGAGGTGGTATCTCATTGAGGTTTGGATTTGGATTTCCCTGATGACGAGTGATATTGAGTTCTTTTTCATGTGTCTGTTGGCCATTTGGATGTCTTCTTTGGAACAATGTCTGTTCATGTATTCTGCCCATTTCTTGATTGGATTCTTTGTTCTTTGGGTGTTGAGTTTGATAAGTTCTTTATAGATTTTGGGTACTAGCCCTTTATCTGATATGTCATTTGCAAATATCTTCTTCCATTCTGTCGGTTGTCTTTTGGTTTTGTTGACTGTTCCCTTTGCTTTGCAAAAGTTTTTTATCTTGATCAAAACTTTTCAGAGCATAGGCATAGAGGGTACATACCTCAATATCATAGAAGCCATCTATGAAAAACCTACAGCGAATATCATTCTCAATGGGGAAAAACTGAGAGCTTTCCCCCTAAGGTCAGGAACACGGCAGGGATGTCCACTATCACCACTGCTATTCAACATAGTATTGGAAGTCCTAGCCACAGCAATCAGACAACAAAAAGAAATCAAAGGCATCCAAATCGGCAAAGAAGAAGTCAAACTCTCACTCTTTGCAGATGATATGATACTTTATGTGGAAAACCCAAAAGACTCCACCCCAAAACTGCTAGAACTCATACAGGAATTCAGTCAAGTGGCAGGATATAAAATCAATGCACAGAAGTCAGTGGCATTCCTATACACCAAAAACAAGACATATGAAAGAGAAATTAAGGAGTCAATCCCATTTACAATTGCACCCAAAACCATAAGATACCTAGGCATAAATCTAACCAAAGAGGCAAAGGATCTGTACTCAGAAAACTATAGAATACTCATGAAAGAAATTGAGGAAGACACAAAGAAATGGAAAAATGTTCCATGCTCATGGATTGGAAGAACAAATATTGTGAAGATGTCAACGCTACCTAGAGCAATCTACACATTCAATGCAATCCCCATCAAAATACCATCCACTTTTTTCAAAGAAATGGAACAAATAATCCTAAAATTTGTATGGAACCAGAAAAGACCGCAAATAGCCAGAGGAATGTTGAAAAAGAAAAGCAAAGCTGGCGGCATCACAATTCTGGACTTCCAGCTCTATTACAAAGCTGTCATCATCAAGAGAGTATGGTACTGGCACAAAAACAGACACACAGATCAATGGAACAGAATAAAGAGCCCAGAAATGGACCCTCAACTCTATGGTCAACTTATCTTCGACAAAGCAGGAAAGAATGTCCAATGGAAAAAAAGACAGTCTCTTCAACAAATGGTGTTGGGAAAATTGGATAGCCACATGCAGAAGAATGAAACTGAACCATTTCCTTACACCACACACAAAAATAGACTCCAAATGGTTGAAAGACCTAAATGTGAGTCAGGAGTCCATCAAAATCCTAAAGGAGAACACAGGCAGCAACCTCTTCGACCTCAGCCGCAGCAACTTCTTCCTAGAAACACCGCCAAAGACAAGGGAAGCAAGGGCAAAAATTAACTATTGGGACTTCATCAAGATTTCTGATCATTTTTATCCCTATATTAGTATTCTTCTTTATGTTACAATATATTTAAAGAAAAGAAGTACCTATGCTCATAACAAGTTATGTTTTACAACTTCCAACAATTAAATAATCAAGTTTTAATTTAGCAAGATTTTTTTAAGCCTAAAAATATATAGGTGTAATGAATGAAATGAAAACTTTCATTTCCCAGGTAAGGCAACCTCAAGAGATCTCAGACGCGCACAGTATTGTTGGGTCAATGGTTCTGGTCCATGGCCACAGGAATCTTGGCCAGTGTAACCTCCATATTTCATGAAGTTGACCAACTAATGTTTACTAGAATTATATATGTACTCAAAAAATCTAGATTTATTAATCTTTCTGCATCAAGGGATAATACACTGCAAGGAAATCAGGGTGGCATCTTGTTAATGGGCAGCAGAGAAGAACCTCATGTAAATAAATTACCACAAACTTGGTGGCTTAGTACAACACAATGTATTATCTTAGCTTTCTGGATATTAAAAGTCTGAATGGGTCTCACTGGGCTAGAGTAAAAGTGATAGAAGCTCTGTGTTCCTTCTTGAGCCATTCATGTGATTGCCTTTTCCATTCTTTTTGGTGAGCTGCATTCCTTGACTTGAGACAGTTTCTCTGTCTTCTAAGCCAACAGTCATTTCACTGCAACCTGTTGCCACTGTCACATCTCCTCTGACAACTCTCATGTCTCCCTCCCTCTTATGCTTATAAACCTCTCTGTGTTTACATGGAAAACACTGTATTGTCTACAGTTATCTTTTCATTTCACATCCTTAATTTAAGCACATCTGCAAAGTCCCCTTTGCCATGGAAGGCAATATGTGCATATGTTCCAGGAATTCGGAATTGCACGACCTGCCTACCGTCAGGCCTCTTACAGGGCTTTGAGCTTTTGCTGGGCTGAGGAGGGATTCGATAATGAAGAGCCAGTTCTGGATTTGATACTGTTAAGAAGTGAGGGAAGTTATGTGATCATGTATGTATCTTATGAGTTTTATGCAGGGGGTAGCCTGAGGAAAGCAGGAGTAGAGTTATCATGTGTAAAATAAGGGGATGTTAAGCAGAAAAAAGAATAATTTTACTCCCATTTCTATGCATATGGTTGCAGAAAAAGTCCCAATCTAGTTAAGAATACAGTTATTATTGCTGAACTTCCATTAACAGAATACAAAGGGAGACTCCAAAACATCTAGAGTGTGCATGCTGTCACTGCTTTTACTGTGTTTGGGATTTCCTCTCAGAATTGAACTGTAATCCACTTATCTAATATATTACCTGTGAAATCATAGTTTAATGTCTTAGTTTGTATAGATTTTAATAAAAACATAAGTAAACATATAGCTATTAAAATGTTTAAGTGTCAAAACATTTACTGTCTCAGATCATTTTTAGATTGCCACTTGTACAAAAATTACGTTGATGAGACTTGACCAGGAAAAAGTACGCAGCATATTAAGGGCAGTGTCAGAAGGATGATGTTCAAAAATAGTTGCCTATAAAGTATAGTGAGACAGAAAGTTTGAGATATGATGGTGAGTCATTTTAAGTTCTGGATTATAAAGAATTTAATCTTATGGTTCACAATACCTGAAAACTGATCACATTGAAATGGGTAGTAATTGTAATGAAAGTGATATTTAATAAAGACTGATTTAGTCGTGTCACTTGCAATAAATTAAAATGGAGTCCAGTAAAACATTTAGAATATTACTATAATTATGGAAATATGAAGAGCTTAAAGCCTTAAACAGAGTTAGACTGGAAAAGAAGTGATAAATGTGAGTGATGTTAGAAGAGCTGAACTTTCAGATTTTGATACAAGACTTCATATGTTTGAGTAGTGGGAAAGAAAATTCAAAGGTGATTCTTCGGTTTAGAGAACAAATGGTTAGACACATGGACATAACTATGTTTAAAGAATAAGAACAGTTTTAGCCATGGTGGTTTTAAATACATTTGGACAGCCAAACAAATTAAGTGGAAAACATTTGTATATATATTGGGTGCTCATTAGGGAAATGAGGAATGGGGATGTAGATATTTTAAGACATAGCCACCTATTAACACATTTAATAGTAGATATATAAGACATATGATAAACATTGTATATACACAAAACACATGGGTAGTCCCGTCTGGAGGTGTTAGATGAAGAAGAGTCATTGGAAGAGACCAGGAGAGACCGGAGGAGAACTGGAATCCTAAAAAATTTCAGGAAGTGGAATATTCAGGTATATTTAAGACTTCAATAAAGCAAAAGGAACTATGGTTGTGGAAAATACCATTGGATATGTGACGATTATTTTATGTATTAAAAATAAGTGCATTAAAGTTTTTAAAAATAGATTTTCTTTACTTTTCTACTTTGCAGATTAACTTTATAAATAACATCTAGCAAAATATTAAAACTGTAGAAAACTAATGCAACTAGTGTAAATTATCATTAAAAATATGGAGAAAACTTTTCATGATCAAAAGAAAACTGGGTAAATGGTAGTAAGTTTAAATTTTTTGAGAAATATTAAAGGGAATTAAATATGAAAATTTTCATGTATTCTTTTGGATTTTGAAGTAAATTGAAGGAATTTCTTATAATTGAACAATATATATTATTGTGGCCATTTTTTCCAGTTATTAAACATTTAGCAAAATCCAGCAAAATTAGTGGCAACAAGATAGATTGGCAAAGAGACCTTTTCATTTTATATTGTTGGTTTTTGTAAAAATTTATAAACTAATGCTGCTTTTAGGTTAGATTTTTAAAATGTATATTCCAAACCTCCCTTTCTGAGCCTTTAGGTTGTTTTTAGAGTGGCAGATCAGAGCAAACTCATTCATAGAAAGCTCTTAAAAGCATGAAATTGAACTCTTTGCATTTTTAAATATCAAATTTTGAAGGACTGATAATCTTTTCTTTGAATTCAACCTGCCTAGGTCTCAGCACACTCCCAACAATTGCAGTCTGACCAATAAAAGTGTGTGTGCTTGCATTCTTGGCAGATTTAATTGCTTTGGTGAACAATTATTTAAATTTCCTTATGCTGGAAGTAACTATTAGAAGAAAGCTTCCTTGAAAGAATCAAAGTCATCAAATTAAAATGATACACATTCTGAAACCTGAACAATTTTAAAGGAAATGCTTTAAGATTATGCCAAAAAAAGACTCACTTCATTAATAGATTTGCCTTATTTTATCCTTACTAAAATTTGATTCTGTATTTTAATGATTTCAAGTCCTGCTTTATCTACTACTCTGAAATATTACAATGAATGTCAATCTTTGATGAACAAAGTTAATTAATGATGACGTCCACACCTTTATCCTGTCACATTTGCCCTGGTTCTAATTTGTTTTTATTGATAATATATCCTGCAGTGCATTATTACTTACAAAACACATCATGTATGTGCTGTTAACTTAAACATTCAAACCTCAACTAGTCTTACTCTCCAAACTTGTTTTACCATGTGTTTCCTGTGTCTATTAATAACCCAATGGTATTCCCACTGTTGTTTTTGACTCCTCAGTGTTTATTCCTGCCCCCCACCCCCCCTGCAGCCCATACTCATTTTTCATTTTAGCTGTTGCCTAGGCCCATCTATTCTATGCATAATGTTTTATATCTCCATCCACTTGACCAATACCGTAATGTAAGCTCTCAATATTTCAGTCTAATCTTAATTCAGTAGTCTTTCTCATAAAAACAAACCAACCAACAAAAAACTACCCTTGAAAATTCTTCAAGAGTTATCTTCCTATAACAGAGCTCCAGTGGCCTACAGTATCAGATGTAAACCCACAGGACTTCAGGACATAGCTGTAATCTCAAAATTTTCTCTTATAAAAGAGTCTTACATGTTCTTTGCTCATATATCATTTACTCTAGGACTTGTCCTATTCACATATACGCCATGTAATTCTAATTCCTGTGATATATTTTACATGCTGTTCTCTTTTTTTTTTTTTGGAATATCCTCATTGGTGCCCTGTATTTGCTAAGTTTGGGTTCAAACAGCTTGTATTGGATGCTTGACTACAGTCTTACTAACAAAATACATATTTTATTTTACCCACTTAAGATGTTCAGAGGGTAGTTTGTGCTACTGCTTGAGAAAGTCAGCAAAGGTCAGGTTTTTAAATTCCTCCCAAACCCACCACCTCCCTCTCTATCTTAACTGATGGTCACTGTGCTCAAGTTTAGAAGAGGGTGACATCATGAATCAAATTTAACTCTAGAAAAGAAGGAAGAGTAATAAGCAAAATGTACATGCTAGTTGAGTTTGTCTCTTTCACCAAGAAAATAATAGCTTTTCCAGAAATCTTACCCAATTAAATTCCCAGAAGTCCATTCAGAATCAATTCCTATATGCAACACCCATTGTAACAGGCATCTTTACATGTTGTATTTTAAATGTTGTTCATTACTGTCCCTTGAAAAAATTGGTTTCTTTTATTAAGAAAGTAAGTGAGCTCATATATTAGACAATGGTGTCTGTAATATCTCCACTTTCCACCCCACAACTATATATTCAATTCTTATTCTTTATTTAAACTCAAATTAAATTTGATCTTCAAAGTGAACCCTACCGTGATCCTAAATCTGGAATCATCTCTCCATGTCTTAAAATCTTGTAGCAATTTCTTTACATTCCTTTCATGATGCCTATTTTTTACATTGAAATAGTATGTACATTCTATGTACTTTATATGTTTATGAAATCACAGTACTAACATATATAGGTCCAGCTTCTCTGCTGTTCTGTGAAGCACTCTGACATTCTGGAGGTGTAGTGAGTTTGCAATTTCTGTCAGATTCCCTGTAGTTGCATCTTGATAAGGAATCAAAATCTCCCTATGCAGAATCTTACTGGAAGTTGTTCAAGTGCGCCTTAGCAAGATACATCAAAATGACCAATCTTTCACTATTTTTTTCTGGGGTGCAGGAGTTCAGAGTGTTCTCCTTTGGACAGGGTTTGTTCTCACAGGCTGAATCTGCTGGGGAGTTGTGTAACATCTTGCCCCATAAAGAGAGACTGTCCCAAAACACAATCAACGGACAGTTCTCGCAGGATACTCTGACTGCAGTGGTAGGCCTAAATTTCCTTTCTAAAACTCCGACAGGGTGTTTCCAGTCTCTTTTGCTGGTTGTAAGAGTGCTACTTATACCTATCTGTGCAGGTTGGGGAAGAAAGGGCCCTCTATTTTAATAAAGAAAGTATTTGATGGAGACAGCAATAGAGCTTAGCATAAAGATTACATGCATGCATATATGCCATCTTTATTGAATTCTCAATATATCTCTCTCAGAAACACTGAATGATATCTAAAATATATTGGTAACTGTTACCAGTCAGGAAGTCTCAGGATTGGTAACCAAATGATAAATTAACCTAATACTCTGAAAAAATGTTTTATTTACAAATTTTGGATATGAAAATCTTGGGGGTAAAATGTTATAAAAAGGAATTTCTCAATATCTCAAATTTCACATGATGGGATAGAAGTTTGGCTATGTTTATATAAAACATAATGTAATGTTTTATTAAAATATGCTTTTCCCAAACAAAATAATTGATTGCTACTAAAGGTGATGCTTATCTCCATCTCAACAAAAACTAAAATTATTTAATTTAAAAGAATTCTAAAAAATCCACTGTCCCTAATTTATCTAAAATGTAGAGATGTGTAGATATTATGCATCTCTAAAACATGTAGAATTTATGTATTTATTCCTGGGGTGAATGTATGCCATGGTTACTGGGGATAGGCTGGGTTTATGCCTGTTGTCCCTACACAATTATTCATAGAGTCCCCCTTTGTTTTCATAAAAGTGCTATTTTGAAAGATAAATTAACTTGTCATGCTATATGTTTCCAACATAAAATGAGGTATTCAAATTAAGCGTATTTTTCTAGTTAACTGAATATTTTAGTTTCAGTGTTCAGGTCATTATCTGTTCTAAATATATTGAAATATTACCCCACATGCCCCCCCCCCCCAAAAAAGTAAATAATTCCTTTCTTCTTAAAGAGTACACTGAAAATAAATTAACTATGTCTCATTTTAATGTAGTCCTTGGATATTATTGTGGTATTTAAGCCTTTGTCCCTATTATATAAACTTGACTTTTAACTTTGTGATGATTGATATAGCTAACATTTTATTCTTAGCAATTAATATTTATTCCTATCAATATTGTATCTACAATTAGTAGTTGTTTGCTAATGCATTCACTTTAACCAGCTAAGACCTTACAATGTTCTATCTTGAAGTTTAGGGTTGCAGAGATAGAAGACCTATGTGGCAATTCTTATTTGGCAATTTTTACCCGTGTATCTTTAAGCACTTTCTTAAGTATTCTGAGTGTTAGTATCTCCACTTGAAAATTAAGTTATTGTTTTTTAAAGTGGATGACTCTCTATCGCTTCTCGGCCTTTTGGCTAAGATCAAGTGTAAAGTAGATGACTCTCGTATCTTGTTAAGAATAAATATTCATTAGATTGCCATATTTCTTAAAGGAGGTTTTAAAATAAATAATATATTCAGGTTGTGGCTCTCTTTAATGAAATATATCACAATACTATTAGTTTTCTATCTCTATAACCATTTTACTTATTTTTATATTCTCAATTAACTAGAATGGTGAATAATGCTGAAATACATTATTCATTTATTCACTGATTTTTTTATACATGTCATAATAAGCAATGGATATAATGAAGAATATAAGATTTCTACTTTTTTAACTTGCATACTCTCATGGGGAAGAAAAGCATAAAATATTGTAAAATAGTGTCACTTACTTTTTTTTTTTTTTAATTTTATTATGTTAAGTTAGTCACCATACAATACATCATTAGTTTTTGATGTAGTGATCCACAATCCATTGTTTTTGTATAACACCCAGTGATCCATGCAATATGTGCCCTCCTTAATAACCATCACCGGGCTAACCCATCCCCCCACCCTCTCAACTCTAAAACCCTGTTTGTTTCTTAGAGTCCA
Organism: Mirounga leonina; assembly: GCF_011800145.1. NCBI lineage: Eukaryota > Metazoa > Chordata > Mammalia > Carnivora > Phocidae > Mirounga > Mirounga leonina. The sequence goes on along the minus strand of NW_023270323.1, from coordinate 30,959,165 downwards.
TAGTCTCTCATGGTTCATCTCTCCCTCCGATTTCCCTCCCTTCCTTTTTCCCTTCCTTCTCCTAATGTCCTCCATGCTATTCCTTATGTTCTACAAATAAGTGAAACCATATGATAATTGACTTTCTCTGCTTGACTTATTTCACTTAGCATAATCTCCAGTCCCATCCAGGTTGAGGTAAAAGTTGGGTATTCATCTTTTCTGATGGCTGAGTAATATTCCATTGTATATATGGACCACATCTTCTTTTCCCATTCATCTGTTGAAGAGCATCTCCACTCTTTCCACAGTTTGGCTATTGTGGACATTGCTGCTATGAACATCGGGGTGCATATGGCCCTTTTTTTCACTACATCTGTGTCTTTGGGGACCCAGGAGTGCAATTCCTGGGTCATAGGGTAGCTCTATTTTTAAATTTTTAAGGAACCTCCACACTGTTTTCCAAAGTGGCTGTACCAACTTGCATTCCCATCAACAGTGTAAGAGGGTTCCCCTTTCTCCACAACCTCTCCAACATTTGTTGTTTCTTTCCCTGTCCATTTTTGCCATTCTAACTGGTGTAAGGTGGTATCTCAGTGTGGTTTTGATTTGAATTTCCTTGATGGCTAATGATGATGAACTTTTTTTTCATGTGTCTGTTAGCCATTTGTATGTCTTCTTCAGAGAAGTGTCTTTTCATCTCTTCTGCCCATTTTTTGACTTGATTATTTGTTTTTTGGGTATTGAGTTTGAGAAGTTCTTTAGAGATCTTGGATACCAGCCCTTTATCTGTAGTGTCCTTTGCAAGTATCTTCTCCCATTCTGTGGGTTGCCTCTTTGTTTTGTTGACTGTTTCCTTTGCTGTGCAGAAGCTTTTTACCTTGATGAAGTCCCAAAAGTTCATGTTTGCTTTTGTTTCACTAGCTTTTGGAGATGTATCTTGAAAGAAGTTGCTGTGGGCGATGTCAAAGAGGTTACTGTCTGTGTTCTCCTCTAGGATTTTGATGGATTTCTGTCTCACATTGAGGTCTTCCATCCATTTTGTGTTTATCTTTGTGTATGGTGTTAGAGAATGGTCAAGTTTCATTCTTCTGCATGTGGCTGTCCAATTTTCCCAACACCATTTATTGAAGAGGCTGTCTTTTTTCCATTGCATGTTTTTTCCTGCTTTGTCAAAGATTATTTGACCATAGAGTTGAGGGTCCATATCTGGGTTCTCTATTCTGTTCTATTGGTCTGTATGTCTGTTTTTGTGCCAGTACCATGCTCTTTTTGGTGATCACAGCTTTGTAATATAGCTTGAAATCGGGCAACGTGATACCCCCAGCCTTTGTTTTTCTTTTTCAACATTTCCTTGGCGATTTGGGTTCTTTTCTGATTCCATACAAATTTTAGGATTGTTTGTTCCAGCACTTTGAAAACTGTCATTGGAATTTTGATTGGAATGGCATTGTGGGTATAGGTTGCTGTGGGTAGCATTGACATTTTAAAAATGGAAAATTTTCCATCTTTCTGTGTCTTCTTCAATTTTTTTCATGAGTGTTCTTTAGTTCCTAGAGTATAGATCCTATACCTCTTTGGTTAGGTTTATTCCGAGATATCATATGGATTTGGTGGTATTGTAAATGGAATCGTTTCTCTAATTTCTCTTTGTACAGTGGGTTGTTAGTGTATAAGAAAGCAACTGATTTCTGTGCATTGATTTTGTATCCTGCCACGTTACTGAATTGCTGGATGAGTTCTAGTAATTTGGGGGTGGCGTCTTTGGGTTTTCCACATAAAGTATCATGTTGTCTGCGAAAAGAAAGAGTTCTTCTTTGCCAATTTGAATACCTTTTATTTCTTTTTGTTGTCTGATTGCTGTTGCTAGGACTTCTAGAACTATGTTGAACAATAGTGGCGAGAGTGGGCATCCTTGATGTGTTCCTGGTTTTAAGTGAAAGGCTTTCAGCTTTTCCCCATTGAGGATGATATTCACTGTGGGTTTTTCATAGATGGATTTTATGAACTTGAGGAATGTTCCCTCTATCCCTATACTCTGAAGAGCTTTAATCAGGAAAGGATGCTGTATTTTGTCAAATGCTTTTTCTGCATCTATTGAGAGGACCATATGGTTCTTCTCCCTCCTCTTATTAATGTGTTCTATCACATTGATTGATTTGTGAATGTTGAACCACCCTTGCATCCTGGGGATAAATCCCACTTGGTCGTGGTGGATGATCCTTTTAATGTATTGTTGGATCCTATTAGCTAGGATTTTGCTGAGGATTTTGGAATCCATATTCATCAGGGATATCGGTCTGAAATTCTCCTTTTTGATGGGGTCTTTGCCTGGTTTGAGGATTAAGGTAATGTTGGCCTCATAGAATGAGTCTGGAAGTTTTCCTTCTGTTTCTATTTTTTGAAACAGCTTCAGTAGAATAGGTATTATTTCTTCTTTGAATGTTTGATAGAATTCCCCAGGGAATCCATCAGGCCCTGGACTCTTGTTTTTTGGGAGGTTTTTGATCACTGCTTCAATCTCGTTACTGGTTATTGGCCTCTTCAGGTTGTCAATTTCTTCCTGTTTCAGTCTTGGCAGCTTATAGGTTTCCAGGAAGGCCTCCATTTCATCCAGATTGCTCAGTTTATTGGCATATCGTTGTTGATAATAATTTCTAATAATTGTTTCTATTTCCTTGGTGTTAGTCGTGATCTCTCCCCTTTCATTCATAATTTTATTAATTTGGGTCCTTTCTTTTTTCCTTTGGATAAGTCTGGCCAGTGGTTTATTGATCTTATTAATTCTTTCAAAGAACCAACTTCTAGTTTCTTTGATCTGATCTACTGTGTTTCTGGTTTCTAATTCATTGATCTCTGCTCTAATTTTAATTATTTCTCTTCTAATGCGTGGCTTAGACATCGTTTGTTGCTTTTTCTCTAGCTCTTTAAGGTGTAGAGTTAGGTGGTGAATCGGGATTTTTCTATTTTTTTTGAGTGAGGCTTGGATGGCTATGTATTTTCCCCTTAGGACTGCCTATGCAGTATCCCATAGGTTTTGGACCGATGTGTTTTATTCTCATTGGTTTCCATAAATTGTTTGAGTTCTTCTTTGATTTCCCAGTTGACCAAACATTCTTGAGCAGAGTGGTCTTTAGCTTCCAAGTGTTTGAATTTCTGCCAAATTTTTTCTTGTGATTGAGTTCCAGTTTTAAAGCATGTGGTCTGAGAATATGCAGGAAATAGTCTCAATCTTTTGGTATCGGTTGAGACCTGATTTGTGACCCAGTATGTGGTCTATTCTGGAGAAAGTTCCATGTGCCCTCGAGAAGAATGAGTATTCTGTTGTTTTTGGGTGGAATGTTCTGTATATATCTATGAGGTCCATCTGGTCCAATGTATCATTCAAAGCTCTTGTTTCCTTGTTGATTTTCTGCTTAGATGATGTGTCAATTGCTGAGAGTGGAGTATTCAGGTCTCCTACAATTAACGTATTGTTATCAATATGACTCTTTATTTTGGTGAACAGTTGGCTTATGTAGATGGCTGCTCCCATGTTGGGGGCATAGATATTTACAATTGTTAGATCTTCTTGTTGGATAGACAATTTAAAAATGAAATAGTGTCCTTCTGTGTCTCTAATTACAGACTTTAGTTTAAAATCTAATTTGTCTGATATTAGAATTGCTAACCCAGTTTTCTTTTGTGGTCCTCTGGCATGGAAGATGGATCTTCAACCCTTCACTTTCAGTCTGGATGTAATTTTAGGTTCAAAATGAGTCCCTTCTAGGCAGCATATGGATGGGTCCTGTCTTTTTATCCAATCTGCAACCCTGTGCCATTTTATGGGAGCATTTAGGCCATTCACGTTGAGAGTGATTATTGAAAAATATGAATTTATTGTCATCATGTTGCCTGTGAAGACCTTGTTTTTACAGATTGTCCCTGTAAATTTCTGTTGTATATCACTCTTTGGGTCTTTCTCCTTTTATAGAACCCCCCTTAATATTTCTTGCAGGGTCGGCTTAGTGGTCACATATTCTTTCAGTTTCTGCCAGTGGTGGAAGCTCTGCATCTCTCCATCCATTCTAAATGAAAGCCTTGCCGGATAAAGTATTCTTGGCTGCATGTTCTTCTCATTTAGTACCCTGAATATGTCTTGCCAGGCCTTTCTGACTTGCCAGGTCTCTGTGGAGAAGTCTGACGTTATTCTGATGTTCCTCCCTCTGTACGTAAGAATCTCTTCCCCCTAACTGGCCTTAAGACGGTTTCCTTGGTTCTAAGATTTGCAAGTTTTACTATTACATGCTGGGGTGTTGGCCTGTTTTCCTTGATCTTGGGAGGGGTCCTCTCTGCCTCTAGGATGCGAATGTTTGTTTCATTCCCCAGATTAGGGAAGTTCTCAGCTATGATTTGCTCAAATACATCTTCTAGTCCTCTCTCTCTCTCCACTCCCTCTGGGATTCCAATTATTGTGACATTGGAACGCCTCATGGTGTCACTTATTTCTCTGATTCTATTTTCATGGGTTCTCTGTTGTTTTTCCCTGGGCTCCTCTTTTCCCTTTTTATCTATTATACTGTCTTCCAGTTCACGTATTCGTTCTTCTGTCTCACTGACCCTAGCTGTTAGATTATCTAGATTGGATTGGATCTCACTGATAGCATTTTTAAGTTCTGCCAATTCAGCTTTAATTTCTGCCCTTAGAGACTCTATGTTGCCATTAATTGATTTCTTCATTCTAGCCATTGTCTTCACAATTGCTAGCCTGAATTCCATCTCTGACATCTTGGTTATATCTACATCCATTTGTAAATCTGCAGCATAAGTCATAATTTCTGAGTCTTTTCTATTTTGGGGGCTCCTCCTCCTAATCATTCTGTTGATGGGTGGTTGAGGGAATGTATAGAGTCCAAATTATTGACCAGAACCCAAGCAAGATGCACCTGTTTTCTAGGGACCTTGGGGTTGATGGCCTCTTGTTTTCCCAGCCTGTCTTCTGGGAGAGGGGACTGCCGCACTGTTACTCAGGCAACCCTGTTTGGGTGGAGTTGCCCTGCCCCCCCTGTGGTGGGGGATGGGCTCAGTGGGAATCAGTTTTGGGGGCTTTTGTTCTCTGGCGGCTTTCCCTGGCAGCTTTCCACATCTCTTCCGCGAGTCAGAGCAGAAGAGACTGTTTCCAACCCTCTGCCTCAGAGCAGAGGGATCACAGTCTGTTCTTCAGTGAGCTCTCCAGGCCACACTGTCTCCATTTCTGTCCATGCTGCTATAAACTGCAGCATCCTGCGTTGTGCGCTCCTCGGCAGGGCCCCCGGTCCTGCCTCCAGGTCGGGGCACGACTCTGCCCTTTGTGCTTCTAAAACTGCCAGCCGTTCCCAGTTTGCATGCGCAACCCCGCCGCTCTGGGTTTCCGCCCCGGGGGCTGCTCTAAAGTCCTTTCCCCGCCACTACCGGTCTTCGCATCTGTGCCCCATCCCCAGTGCCCGAGGCTGTCTCTCACTGGTAGTGTAGGATCCCCATGGCGAGGCACCCTCCTGTTGCCATTTATCCTCCGATATCTGCCCACAGAATCACAGCTCCCCGCTTTGTACCTCAAAACCAATTGCCTGTGATACTCTGTAGAGATCCAGATCTTCTTACATCTCAGGCTGATTTTGTGGGTGCTCAGAGTGGTCTGGTAGATATCCAGCTCAATTCTGGGGACCAGTTGAAATAGGGTCCCCTACTCCTCCACCATCTTTCCTCTCCCCTAGTGTCACTTACTCTTTTTTTTTTTTTTTAAGATTTTATTTATTTATTTGAGAGAGAGAATGAGAGAGAGAGAGCTTGAAAGGGGAGGGTCAGAGGGAGAAGCAGACTCCCCACTGAGCAGGGAGCCTGATGCGGGACTCGATCCCGGGATTCCAGGATCATGACCTGAGCTGAAGGCAGTCGCTTAACCAACTGAGCTACCCAGGCGCCCAGTGTCACTTACTCTTGACGAAGACCTGCTTAGTGCTTAACGTCTGTCCATTCAAGCATGCATCTGTACCTGCATACAAACCACATACATATGCAAACAGACTCCACTCCTGTACTGTAATCTAACATCAAGCTTGGAGCATGGGTCTCTCCATCTATATACTGTCCTTGCTGATCGATTAAGGTCCTTTAAGGGCTAGTGTGGATATTTCAGAAATTTTAGTAACACATTGGAAGCTTAGAAAGTAACAGAGAACTGAAGAAATACTTTAAATTATAGTATCTTTATGGTATTATGTAAATAATTTAAGAAGTATTGCATCTAGGGGCTATTAGCCCTGACCTGGCTAATCAAAGGTGACTGTATCTTCAGGAAATAAATTGACTAATAACGAATAGAATGTGTGACTGACACTCGATTGAGGACCCAGATTAGTGATGCCCAGATGCAAGAGTTCTTGGCCTAATGATTTACTTGTAAATGTTAACTTATCATAATTGTGTATATTTCCAGTAAATTATCCTTTTTTAATCGTCAGTCTATAAATTTCTCTTCTGGACAAACAGTGGAATAGAACAACATAAGATGGTATTAAATGATAATAAAAATGTATTCAATTATGAGACTTCAGTAATGAAAGTAATCAATTTTTTTAATGAATCACGGAAGACCTTACAGACAAGTTGATATTATAGCTTTATGAGTGCAATTCTCCAGGTAAAAGAGGGACTAACATTTATTCCTAGAGCTTGGAATAGTTCAGGCTACTTGAATATGAGGTCCCCTAAAATCACATAGATGCACATGCATTCTACTTTTATACATTCTTATTTAACATTAAATACATTTAAGCTCTTTCTTTCCAATATTCTAAGTGAAAATTATAATTTATTGAAATTTATTAAAATTATAATTTATCTTTATACACAAATAGTGTACTATATTGAATTAAATTGGTATTTTCAATTTTAGATTCAAGTTTTATTTATATAGCTCTTGGCACTATTTCACAATAAATAGAAATTTTTGAGAAACAAAATGTGGCATATTTGAAAACAAGAGCTTTCCTCCCCATCTTATTTAATCTTGTTTGTATGTATTTCAACATAGCTAAGATCCCATTTTAGCTTTCTCTATGGTCTTCAGTTTTTGCCTTTTGTTTTTATGATACATATTGGAACTGATAGCAATACAAATATTTATTCTGATAAATATTATTTTATTTTATTAAAATAAGGTAACGTTGCTAAATTTATTTATTGCTAGTAACTGGCACATCACGATTCATTTCATTTTCTCTAAAGATTATAGAATGTAGTATTAGTCAAAATGAATATACTGTGTTTTCTGTATTAAAGTATATTCATTTAATGGGAAAAAAGTCTTTTTTTTATACATACACTATTCACATTCTCTGATATAAAAGTAAATTGCAGTTGTTTTTTTCTGATTTCCATTAGTTTGTTTCCCTTTGGAGCACTTATTTTTATTTTTATTTTCCCTAGAAGGGATTGAGTCTAGAAATTCCCACATCTTGACTAATTCATGAAAATATAGATAAATTTAGCTCTTGTGTTATTAAATTTTACTAGCATTTGTAAGCAATTTAGAAACAAATATGGTCAGTTATGAAAACTTCAATATAGATAATTTTATTTCATTTCCAATAAATAGATGCATGCTAACAAGAAGGAAATAAATAGAAATCAACTGGTCTATCTTCTGAACCCCTTTGGAAACATCCTCATCTACTTATTAAGAAGTACTTTAAATGATATGTCTTGTACTAATTTATATTACTTTTATAATCATTGGCCTTGCACAAATGTTATTCAGTTTATTTTATTCATCCTAGAAATTTTTATTCATTTATCTTTAATGGTCCTAAAAAAAAAAAAAAAAGATCAGTATGCTATTAAGTCACTGCATTTGCTTGTCATGTCTCTTTCATATCCTTTAATATAGAAATGCTTAAAGTGTCTCACTGTGTGTGTATGTTTGTGTGTCTTTAAAGACACTGGTATTTTAAGAGACCAGCTGTTTTGTAGAATGTCACAGTCTGAATCTGAGTGAGTCTCTGCTCATGATTAGATTAAAAAAAAATTTTCTAACAATGCTGCTAAAGTGGTATTATTTACTTTCCAATGCATCACATTAGGAGGCACACTATATCATTTTATCTTATTATTGGTAATGCTAAATTTGAATATTTGATTAAAGTGGTATCCCCCAGAGCTCTCCATTGTAAAGTTGTTTCTGTATTCCCTTTGTTATATGAAGTATTTGGAGGAGTGATAATTTTGAATATTACAGTGTTTTTTCTACATTTGGTAGCTAATGTCCTTCTATAGAGACCCCCCCTTTTCCCAGTTTTTAAGTGTTACTGTGAATTCATGGACTTTTTCTTTAATATATTATAATCCACATGACACTTTTTTTTAACAGTCAAATTGCCTCAAAATTGGGAACCTGTTCAAGCATTTCCCTGTATTATTTACACGTTCTAACATGTCTTTGCTTTCTGACAGAACAAAGTACTCCAGGTCCAGCTTATATTTTCCCTGTACCTGACATGGAACTTGCCATGTATTCAAAGGGTCCTGATTTCTCTTAGTCAAGAATGACAGATAGCAAACATTATATAGGTGATACATGTTACTGGAATATCATAGCTTCAAATCCTTTCAGAGGACAAAGTTAGAAATATATATTTTTAAAACAAGGAGAATTCATACCACTATTTCCAATTCAAATATAAAAATCACAGCATTCTTCCTTGTTTTCCCCATTTCCAGTACTGTAACTTTCTTTTTTCAAAGTAAGAAACTTGTTTCTCTAAAACACCAATATATGTACTCATTTGTTCTATCCTACAACTGAAATAATTTCAAAACACTACAGTAATACCATGATTAAAAAAAAAGCTGTTAACATGCAAGATATTTTATATTTTTTATTTCTTTTTTCCATAGGATAGATTCATACTAAGTGCATCTTGGCAGACCACTGGGTTCAAATTTTACTTGAATTATATTTTTTTCTGTGTAGTTATATTATTAATTTGGGATAAAGGTAAAATCCTTTTGTTTCTCAATTTTATAGTTTATCACAATTTTTATTTAATTTTATTAATTTATTTTTAATTTAATTTAAATATTTTATATGTAAAATAGGATCATGATCATAACAAAAGTATGTATAACTAAAAAACACATTAAAATTATAGATATCTCTATCTATCATGCCTATCCAATCCTCACTCATCCTGTATAGCTAAATATTTCCATTTGATTCTGATTTCTTTCCTATGTTTACTCTTGAAAATAAGCAAACATATTTTTATTTTCACTCCTTTCTTAAATAACAGATTTTGTATTGCATATTATATATACATTTTTATACTTAACCATCTTGCTACTTTTTCTTACTAGTATATCCTTGATATCACATCATATTTCTCATTGTTTCTTATAACTGTGTATTTCTCTATTGTATAGATATTTCATAGTTTCATTAACAAAGTTTCTATAAATAAATATTTAAGATTGCTACCAATATTCAATTATTATTGCAAGTTATACTATCATTGATAAACGTGTGTGTGTGTATGTGTGTTTGGCACAGTATGTCTCCAGAGTTAATTTTTAGAAGAAAGATTACTCTTTCAAGGTGTAAATTCATATGTAGTTTTGTTAGGTATACCAAATCCCACTTTATAGAATATACTGTATTGCACTTTTAGCAGTGATATGTGCTTCTGCCCACATGGTGGTTTTAGTTCCATTTAACCCGATTTAAGATTCATTCATGCCCAATTAAGAGTGAGCCAGGATCTGAGTAGACACTTCACCAAAGGTAAAGAAATGACAAATAAGCAGGTGGACATCTGCTGAACATTATTTAATCATTAGGGAAATATGAATTAAAGTCACAAAAAGTATCACCTCACACATATAACATGTCTAAAATATATCTCAATATCAGGTGTTAGCAAGTATGAAAGTAATGCGAATTCCCATAAGATGGTACATTTTGGAAAATAGTTTTGTACTTTGTAATAAAGATAAATATATATATATACCATATGATTTAATCCTACACCTATGTAAATAGGTAATCACACAAATTTAATCCCACACCTCTTAATTGAAAAAAATATTGTACAAAACAACTTTATTCACAATCATGAAAATTGGAAACATCCTAATGATCCTCAATCAGTGAAAACATAAACAGATTGAGGTTTGTTGGGAATAAGAGGAAAGGTTATCTATAAAAGCTAGAATAAGGGTTTTTTGGTGATGAAATTATTATGGTAGCCACACAATTCTATGTATTCATCCTAACCCATAGCTTAGGGTTAATTATTGAAATTTATTAAAATTATATATATATATGTATATATATACAAGAGTATGTGGAGGGGGGATAAACTACAGATTGTTACAAATAAATCTAACTGTATTTCAAATGAATAACTTACTTACACTGAGAAGGAATAGAAATGTAGGAGTTGACCTAAGTGATTTTGTAAAACTGTTTTAAGTGGATTCTATTCTATTCTGTTCTATTCTATTCTATTGAAGTTGATTTCTATTCACAAACACTGTAAACTAGTTGTTTTTTTTTTTTTTTAAAGATTTTATTTATTTATTTGAGACAGAGAGCATGAGAGGGAGGAGGGTCAGAGGGAGAAGCAGGCCCCCCGCCGAGCAGGGAGCCCGATGCAGGACTCGATCCCGGGACTCCAGGATCATGACCTGAGCCGAAGGCAGTCGCTTAACCAACTGAGCCACCCAGGCGCCCCTGTAAACTAGTTTTTTTAAGTGAGTATTTTTCTCATAGGTTTATGGGTTAGCAATTCTGAAACTATTTGTATTATAGAATTAAATAAACAATAAATATTATATTATAGATTATGAGAGCCAGATTTTTTTACTGTCAGAGAATGAAATTACAAATAAGGAAAGGGGATGACTAGGATAGAAATTGTGGTGCTGGAATGGAGTTGAAAAACTCAATATCAAAATTATCTGATAAAAGGAACCAGGGTTCCTGAGATAACTGGTTGGTTACAGAACTGGGGCAGCAGAATTAAAAGACAAGTTTGGAGTACCTTTGATACCACAAATTAAAAAAAAAAAAAAAAAAGAAGTGCTCAGAATGAACAAAAAAAATAACAGGCATATTAAAAGGGGACATAAGCCAATCTGAAAGTTCTATCAATGACCAATGTTGAAATACCTTGAGCAAATACATAAGTAAATAAGGACAGATTGGATTATACCCCCCCAAATAAATATCTGTTAGTCCATATATATTTAGGTAACTGAATAAATAAATTAAAGGAAGTAGTGATAACTCTTCCTTATGAAGAATTCCAGTTTATAAATAGAAGAAATGAGGAAAATAGAATATCACCACTAGAATACCACAATAATCGTCACAGGCAAAACTCATTTAGGATGCTAACATTGGTGGGTAAACTTAAACAGAAATAGTAGATTTGCATAATATCAAAGTATCCTCCAAATAATTAATATTAAGAAAGGGAAAGGGATAATTTTCCTTTGCACAATACTTGCAGACACATTAGCCAAGTGATAAAAGTTAACATTACCAGTCATTTTGATGTCATACCCTCATATGATTCACCAAGACAAGAGCATATCATTTTGGAATTATCTGGGGCTATCTTTCCCAATAATATGTAACTCAATCTAGTCATAGGAAAATGCCAGAGAAACCAATTTTCACAAAATAATTTAGCAGTACTCTTTAAAATTGTTAAGGTCATGAGAGATAAGGAAAGAATGAGAAATTGTTACAGATTAGAGGAAAATTAAATTCATTTGGGAATTCTGGATTAGATCCTAGAGGAGACAGAGAATGAGAGAGAGGATGAATTAGTCTAAAAACAATGTAGGAAATCCAAATAACTATTGTACTTTTGTTAATAATATCAGACTAAGATTAATTTCATAGATTTGATTCATGTGCTAGGGTTATATAAGATGGTGACCTAAAGGAAAGCATGCTGCATGGGAACTCTCTGTATTCTCTGTATCAATTTTTTTTTAAAGATTTTATTTATTTATTTGAGAGAGAGAATGAGATAGAGAACATGAGGGGGGGGGTCAGAGGGAGAAGCAGACTCCCCGCTGAGCAGGGAGCCCCATCCGGGACTCGATCCCGGGACTCCAGGATCATGACCTGAGCTGAAGGCAGTCGCTTAACCAACTGAGCCACCCAGGCGCCCCGCAATTTTTGTTTTGATATAGTTTTTGAGATATATTTATTATTTGGAGATATAATTATTGAGATATAATTCACATGGCATACATTCTTTCATTTAAAGTATCAATTAAAGGTATTTTATTATATCCACATGTTTTGAAAACATCACAGTTAGACCATTTCATACCTCCTAACAAAAAATCCCTCCTCCTATCCCTAAGTAACCACTAATTTACTTTATGCCTCTAAAAAACAGCTACATATTCTGGAGATTTCATATTAATGAAATGGAGTCATACAATATGGGGTCTTTTGTGACTAGCTTTCTTACTTAATATTTTCAAAGTTCATCCTTGTTTTATTATTTAGCCATCCTAGTGTGTATGAAGTGGTATCTATCTATAATTTTTAAATAATTAATGATGTGGTTATTGACTATCTTTTTTGGACAAAAGGCCATTCACATAATTTGTCTCTGTTTTTATTGAGTTATTTGTTTTTATTTTTGAGTTATGAGTACTTCATATATTCTGAATATGTCCTTTATCAGATACGTGATTCACAAATATTCTGTTCCATTCTGTTGGTTGCCTTTTCATTTTTGTGATAGTATAGTTTGCAGCACAAAATTTGTTTCTATTATTTCAATGTAGTCAAATCTATCTTTCTTTTCTTCTTTTGTCTTTTGTGCTTCTGATACCTTATTTAAGAAACCATTGCCTAATTCAAGGTCATAAGATTTCCTCATATGTTTACTTTAAGAAATATTTTTCTAAGAATATTTCGTCTAAGACACATTCTTCTAAATTATATGTTTATCTCTTACATTTGGGTAAATGATCCATTTTGAGTTAATTTTGTGTATTGTTTAAATAGAAATCTAACTTCATTCCTTTGCATGTGAGTATCCAGTTTGCCCAGCACCATGCCTCATTGAATTGTCTTAACATGCTTGTTGAAAATCAGTTAACCATAAATATGAGAGTTTCATTCTGGAATCTGAATTCTATTTCATTGATCCGTCTATCTATTCTTATACTTATATCATACTGTCTTTATTACTTAGCTTTGTACTTAATTTTGAAGTCAGGAAATGTGATTCCTCCAATTTTTTACTTCTTTTTTTGGACAGAATTTGGCAATTCTGGGTCCCCTCTATTTTCATATAAGTGTTAGTGTCAGCTTGTCAATATCTACAAACATCCATTTGGGATTTTGATAGGGATTGTGTGAAGTCTGTAAATCAATTTGGAAAGTATTATCCTTTTGACAAGATTAAATTAGAATTTTTTGATAGTGTGAAATGAAGATAATTTTTTCTATAAAAGTAAGTCATGAGCTACATTCTTTTATTTTACTTTTTAATTTTTTTAAGGATTTTATTTTATTTATTTATTTGACAGAGAGAGAGAGAGCACAAGCAGGGGGAGCAGGCAGAGGAAGAGGGAGAAGCAGGCTCACTGAGCAGGGAGCCTGATGCTGGGCTCGATTCCAGGACCCTGGGATCATGACCTGAGCCAAAGGCAGACACTTAATGGCTGAGCCAGCCAGGCTCTCCTAGCCACATTCTTTTAAACAGTTTTTGGTTTTTCATGGATCTTCCTCAGACCTGCACCGTCCAGTATAGTATAGTATTCACTAACCACACGTGACTAGCTGTAAGCGTGACTAGGGCAGCAGAGGAATTGTATTGGTAATTTTATTTATTTTAACTAATTAAAATTTAAATGTATAGACTATTTATCCAGCAATATAAAAAGATGAAGTGTGTTTGGAACAACTTGGGTATGTGAATCTACTTTATTCATTGGAAAATTTTGACCTCTAAAGATAAAATATTTCTGCTAAAAATTTTGCATCCAGGGTTGCCTAGGTGGCTCAGTCGTTAAGCATCTGCCTTCCGCTCAGGTTATGATCCCAGGGTCTTGGGATAGAGCCACGCATCAGGCTCCCTGCTCCGCGGGAAGCCTGCTTCTCCTTCTCCCACTCCCCGCTGCTTATGTTCCCTCTCTCTCTGTCTCTCTTTCTCTGTCAAATAAATAAATAAAATCTTTAAAAAAAAAAATTTTTTTTCATCCAAACTGAGATGTACCCTAAGTATAAAATAACATTGGATTGAAGACTTAGCACCAAAAAAAGAGTAAATACTTAATTAAAAATGATTTACATTGACTGATGCAAAAATAATATTATTTTGGATGTATATGGATGAATTAAATGTTATTAGCATTAATGTTAGCTGTTTCTTTTAAATTTTTTAATGTGTTTACCATAAAGTTTTAAATTACATAGTATGTAACTTGCATTATTTTTCTCTTGGATAGTGTTGCTCTAGATTCTATCTTGTGAACAAACAGTAACTTGTCAAGACAGCTCAGTATCACCTTATGTGGAGTCCATAACCCTATACTGGAATATTAGTAACAATAGTTAGTAACTTTAATCATTAACATGAATTAATCTTGTATACCAATGGTACCAAATGCATTTTTCAGCATTTTACCTATGTTATGTTATTATATTTATCCTTTAGAAATTCAATTACTAAATATTTAATGAGTGCTTACTATGTTTCAGTTTCTAGAAATAGACATAGCTATGCCACAGGTCCTTCCTCTTGTTGCTACTTCTTTGCAAGAGAGCACTCTGAATTCCATTTCTCCATAGTTCCTGTAGACCCCTGGAGAGCAACCTGGGACTTATTTACCTTTTTAACAATACTGTTTGGCAAATATTATAAGAGATACACAATAGTTTTAAGGTAAATACATAAATTAGTATTACATTTTCCTAATCAAAATATTAGTTTCCTATCAATGTGTGTCTCTAACATGCTGGAAAAGAGCTTTACTTAAATGTCAGGCAAATTCTTATGAAATAGATACAGTATCAGTTGATTAAAGAAGAAAAGCTTAAGTCAAATATAATACAGGAATCCAGTGGTAATTAAAATGTATGCTTCTTTAAAAGTAAAGTAGCCTTACTTCTAAAAGAAAATGTTATCAACTTAAAATTTCAACAGATTCACAGTTAAATTGAGATATTTACTGACTATGCAGTGTTAAATAAAATTGACTTCATGTTTCCCTCATGTGTTTTGGGTGACTATTTAGAGTAGTTTGATAGAGCGTTGCAGTTCTCATTGCACAAAGTGCAATTAATCAAGAAATTTTCAGGAAAGTTTAATAATTTTCACTTATCACATACATAATTACCTTAATATATTTTGAAGTTAGCATGATTTATCAATATTTACTCAAGCTCAAGACAACATATTAAAATTCAACAGTGATTAAATTTAATCAGTGTATTCAATAGAGTTTTTATTTTATTTATTTATTTTTTAAGATTTTATTTATTCTTTTGAGACACAGAGATACAGAGAGAGAGAGAGAACATGAGCAGGGGAGAGGCAGAGGCAGAGGGAGCGGGAAAAGCAGCCTCCCCGCTGAGCCAGGAAACAGACGTAGAGCTCGATCCCAGGACTCTGGGATCATGACCCGAGCCAAAGGCAGATGCTTAACCATCTGAGCCACCCAGGCACCCTATTCAATAGAGTTTAAAAAGGTATCTATACCTTAAATTATGGAAATAAATTACCTTAATTTATTTGGTAATTTGGAAATAAATCTATACCTTAAATAAATGGAAATAAATTAAAAAATCTATTTCCAGATTTTTTAATAAAAAAGAATGCAAAACAAAATTTTCTTTTTAAAGGACTATTGAAACAATATACATTTTGACAAAGAATAAAAAGTCCTTCAGAAGAAATGATGGTTCATTTATCTCTGTTTTAATATATTGAAGAAACTTGTTTCCAAAAAATTAAATGCTTCAAACGTAACCTAAATTTGTGGATTATTTGACTAATGTTACCTGTTTACAGTAAGCATCTCCACTGTAAATGATAGAAAGTGGGATGTTATAAAGCTCAGCATCTATTCAAGGGAAACTGAAGTTATCCTTTGTTTCTCTACCAACAGCCAATGACATTTGGATATATAGGAAGCAGTAATTTTGGAACTAATGTGAATCTACAGAAGGACTTTAATTATTTTATTACTCACCTAAGATAGTAATTAATTACCCGTACACATACAAGTTTCTTCAATTATTGAAGTAAAAATAGCATAGAAAAACATAACTCAATCTTTATTAATATATACTCACAATTTTGAAAAGTATTTCATATTTTAAACATTAAATTTTTCACAATTATGAACTTTTTACATAGTATGAGGTCTTTTAATCTACATTGTGGAGTAATGCTTGAAAAGTAAATAATTTAAAGCACAAAATCACAAATAACAATATATACTTTTTTTTCCTCTGCTGGAGAAACATCGTTTTTCTTGAGTTTCTTTCTAGTTTCTTAAGAACAGCAACAATAATCTGAAATAGACTTGTTTATATTAAATTTATTTATTCATATGTTTGAAAAAAGAAAAATGGGGAATGGAGGAAGAATATGATGATAAAGATTAAGAATTTCTGTTTGTAAAGGATACTTAAAAGATTGATAAATCAAGCTTCAATATATGTTTGTCACATATATTAATATGCAATATTAATGCATAGTAAATATGTACATATGTGCAGATATTAATTTGGTTATTTTGTTATCTAATTATCTGTCTATAACCAACAAATAACTTCTTTTTATAATATTTAAAAAATCTATTGATCAAGAGGAACACAGAATATCCAACAAAAGTGGTCAAACTTCATAAAAACATGTTTACAAATAGTTAATAAGCATAGGAAAAAGTATTCAACATCAAGTTATTAGAGTAGGTAACTAAAACTGCAGTGAGATACCAATCACTCACTGTCATGCACAAAATATGTCTAATAATGTTAAATGTAAATGTAAAGAGCAATAAGAACTCTCTTACTTTGTTAGTGGGAATATAAATGAGCAAAACAATTTTGGAAAACTTTTTTATGGTATTCACTAAAGTTTAAATTATTCCTATCCTACCACATAGTAATTTCACTCCTAGGTATGGATGCTTCAAAAATGAGTGACAAAAAAAAATAAATAAATAAAAATAAAAAAAATAAATGAGTGACAACATCCACTAATAAACTTGCAGAAGAATGACTATAACATCTTTATTCAAGTTTGCCCCAAACTGTGTACCATCCAAATGATTTTTTTTTTACAATGGAATGGATAAATTAATTGTGATACATTTATTAGAAAACTATATAACAATAAGAAAAAAGAGCTCTACACACAACAATATTGATGGACTTCATGTACCTAAGAGTGAGCAAAAAATGAAAGATGCAAAAAATATACATGCAGCATAATTCTTTTTATATAGATTTTAAGAATAGGCAAAACTCATTTATGGTGATAGACGTCAGAGTAGTGCTTACTACAGGGGATGTTTGATAAGAATGTGGTTATAGGGGAATCCTTTGAAGTGCTATGCATGTTCTATATATTGACCAAAATGGCAGTTTTACCACTAATTTTGTGCACCATAGTGTATTATATCTCAATAGACCTTTATAAAAAAAAAATCCTTTCTGGATGCTGTATGGAGCATGGATTATAGATAAATAAATTGAGAAACTCTAGTAGCAGTCTAGGTGAGAGTGTATGGTAGCTTGTATTGAATGAAGAATCAATAGAAATGGAACAAAGTAGGAAGATCCAGAAAGTATTTTTGAGATGGAACTGTCAGGGATTTGGGGGTGGGGAGATGGCATGGGTTAAACAGGTGGAAAAAAAAAATGCTTGTTCAGTATGAGAAGGTTGAGGAGGGGGTAGAGATAATAGACATTCTACACAGAATAGTAAACATTAGATAGAAGTTCCCTACATTTTTGTCAGCTATTTCCCAGAGAGCACTTATATGAAATGCAAAAAAGGAGGAAAAACTCGTAAAACAACTCCTAATTTCAAGTTTTACAACATATATATTCTAATATATTCTGGTACTTAATTTACATTTACAATGTAATTACGTTTTCTGTTTGCCTAGTTATGTGCTTAGTATGCTTCTATCTTTTGTGTTAAATTATCAAATACACTGCACAGCTGGCTAAAAATATTTTTCACAAAAAGCCTCATTAGAAATCACCAACTTACCTTTAAATTCTTTGAACATGTTGTGCAAAACCTGAGTTCATGTAGTTATGAGTTAGCAGCAGACAGCCTGCTTCACTGATCTTGCTGTGTGATAGATATATTTTAGGAATGGGTTGTGGAGAATGATGATTTTTGCCTATTGCTATTTAAATATATGATTAAAAGATGTCTTTCTTGTTTAGAACAAGTCAGTAGAATATTTCCCACAAGCTTTTTTATAATGTTGATAAGTTCTGATGCACTTAAAAAAATTAGTTTTTCCCATTTTCTCATCTCTTATTTTTTTAGAATGACCATGTTATGAACTACTGAAGTTTTACAATTAGTTTTTTTCTGCTGGTAATTAAAGATATATATAGATATACTTTGAACAGCAGAATGTTGTTATATAATTAAAAACACTTAATCCTTCCAAAATACAGTTTGTCACTGTATTTATTTTAATATGCATACCATTTTTGTAACCTACCGTTAAAACCTATACATCAGTTGTTTTTTTCTGATTAAAACACTTTTAAGTATTTCCACATTTGATTAGTTTTTCACTATAGGGGTTATTTAACAAAAATGTTTACTTAAAGATAAATGAGATTTTTTTTAAGTAAAAGAATTAATCAATTTTCCTGTCTGTTCTTTACTCATAGATTGGAAATATTTATTATTTTATGGCTGTATATGCCAGTCATAATTTAGTAACATAAGGTTGATTTATAAATACAATATCCTTATTAAATCATTAGAACTTTGTATTTTATTGATAGAAAATAGATTTATAAATTTGTAGCTATAATTTTGATTCCTAAAAACAAATCTCATCTATTCCTCACTAAGTGCTCTCAAAGTCTGATGGTTTGTTCATTGATTTTGCTGTTTTGGTCAGTATTGCAATATTTTCCTTCCTATATCCAACATTCTTCAGAAATCGAACTGCATGAATATGAATTCCACATCTCTTTATTTTTAATTTTTACAATTACATAAAAATGAAAGAGGTTATTGATTACACTACTGCAAATAATGTCCTACCTCAAGTGCCCTTATTATATTAAAAATTTCCCTTCAAAGCAATTTTTTTCACATTAGAACCATAAAGATCTTTTTAAAATTTCAGACCCTATCATATTATTCTTTTGCTAAGAACCTTTTACTGTCTTCTCCTGCTTTAAGAAAAACAAAACAAAACAAAAACAAAATACTTAACAAGGGCTTTTAATACGGTCATTCCAGGTGTCAGACTCTTGTACATCCTAGCCTGTGTTTATCTTTCCAGCCCCATCTTAATTCACTCCATGCCTCTCTCTATGTTCCAATAATAATAATATTTGAGATTCTTAAATGTCTGTACTTCTTTCAACATAATGAGTTTTCCAAGTGTTCTTCCCAGTACCTGAAACTCACCATGTCCATCTTCCTCAGATCCCTCTTGACCCAATTATTCTTATTTAGCCTTCATATTTAAAAGCAACATTTCTCTTTTTAGGGAAGTTTTTCATAGTTCTGGTTGTCTATTAATAGGTTAATATCTACTAATGTCAGGTTGCCTATTAATGTGGTTACAATACTTCACAAGCTTCCTCAGAGCACTGATCATTTTCATTTTTATTTTTTGTTATGATTAATATCTCCCATCCTCCTAAACTGAAAACCGCATGAGAAGGATCTTGTCTCTTTTGCTTATCATTTTTTTTTGCAAATTAACATAGTATCTGTTATATTTTAAACCTTCAGCCCATAGATGTTGAATAAATGAATAAATTGAAATCACCATGTAATCCATTTATTTTTCCTATTTTTTAGTAATACAGTTGCAGCAAAATATCCAATATACATAAAAATATTTATTTTATATTAATAAAAGGTGTCTAATGTTTCAGTATGTAAAATAAATCTGTATCAATTTTTTTGAAGATTCTTAGATAATTAATACCAAAATATCAGAAATATTAGAGTTTTTAAGTAATGTAAGGCTAAAATGTATAGCATATGGAACAGTGCTTACATTAAGCACTCAGTAAATAAATTTAAGGTCTCGATTTTTTAAAAAAAATAATTTTGAGTAAAAACAAGGAATTTTCTCAGATTAAAGAAACATTTTCATTAGGTGATTTACTCAGCAACCCTGTTTCTCAGTATTTTGGGGCATGCCTTTTCTTTCCTGTAGCACTTCTTAGTAAACTGGTCCTTTCTGTGGAAATAATGCTTCCTCAGCTCCAGCACCACAGCAATGAATCCTGCAGTGCTTCAGATCTCTCTGTTCATTGATGACTGAGGATCACAGAGGGTACAGGGGATATACAGCTTATCAGAGGAGAGAAAAGTTGAATGTCTTTCTACCACCTCAGCCTACTCAGGGAAAACACTGAAGACAAGGTGAACCCCAAGAGTGCATGCTGTGTGCAAACAGAAAGTGCAGCATCAGAGGCAAACTGTATAGAACTAGAAGCTAAGGAATAATGAATGTTCTAACAGCAGTACCACATATACATGTTGGAAAACATGCTATTCATTGTTCTATTATTGTCCTATCTAAAGCAAGCTCCACATATCATTACTGTTTATGAATATGACTCTCATGTTACAGCCTTTGTTATGGATGAATGTGTCCCCCTCAAAATTCATATGTTGAAGCCCTTCCTTAAAGTGTGGTGCGGACTTTGGCAGGTAATTAGGATTGCATGAGGTCATGAGAGTAAAGCCCTCACGAATGGGATTAGTGTCCTTATAAGAGCCATGGAAAGACCTTGCATCCCCTCTCTGCTCTGTCATGCGAGGATCCAAGGAAAAGTTGGCGGTCCGAAACCCAGAAGAGAGCCCTTACTAGAACTTAACCATGTTGTCACTGTTGATCTCTGACTTCCAAACTTCAGAAATGTGAGAAATATATTTCTGTTTTTTAAGACACCAAATCTGTGTTATTTTCTTATAGCAGCCTGAACTAGGACATCACTATCCCCAGTGGCTGAGAGAGAGCACCCAGGGTAGTGTTCCCTCCTTAACTTGCCCTCACTCACAGCCCAGAGTTGAGTTCCAGACCTCCTTGGAGAAGACATGGCCATGACTCATGGAATGGCACAGAAATTGTACTGGTGCTGTGATGGGGGAACTTCCTGGAAATCCGCTCTCTGGAACTTACTTGCTGGGAACCTGTCCTCTGGGGTGCCTGGTAAAGCCATGCAAATGGAAGGGCTGATGCTAGCAGGCTGGGTCCAGAGACCCCGAGGGGTTTGACAAGACAAGTCAAGAGGGACTCTGGCTGGACATAGGAGAGATATCAAACGTGAATCAGCAGGAAGTGAAAGCAGAGTTTATTGAAGGTATGGAGAGAGTGCAGGTACAGAGTGTCTGGAGACTTAGAAAGGAAGGGAGAGAGCCTTATTTTTGCTTGGAGTCTGGGGGTTCTTATTGAGGATTGTGGTCTGGTATACATGTCCTCTCAGGCATCCAGGAACCAGTTAGAACAAAGATGAGGTCCCAGGTGTTATTCCTTAGAGCCAGGGGTCTTGGCATCAAGATGTCTAGCATAATAAAATTTTTTAAAGATGTCTAGCACTGGTGGTCTGGAATGCACATATGAAGGTTTCATCCAGTCATTCTTACCTGGTTCTTCCTTATTTGTTATCTGTTCTAAAGAAATCATTAACTGCTTGTCTCTTACAAGGAGAACATACATTATTTGCATTATGAGGCATGTGTGAAGAGGGGGTGCAGGTCCTAGCAAGAATAGAAGCAAGAAAAGGAGCAAAAAGCAGATTGTTATGGAGTCCTTCAGTTTTCCTATCTCAGTGCCACTTCTTAGAATCTGCTGTGAACCAAACCAAAAGGATGGCAGGGAAAACTGCTTGTTGCTGAGCGTTGCTGGCTGCCTTAAACTGCAGAGCCAGGAGCTGTAGGCTAAGAGGGACACATCAGAACCAGAAAGACAAAGCCCCTCCCTCCTCCAGCATCTCTTCTGGCAAAGCGTGCTGCTGCTAAAGCTTAACATTAGTTCAGTGGACAAAGGAGAAATGGCACAGCTGAGAGGCAAGAAATTGATTATTGTCATAGTTATCTTATCGATGAGTATGTCTCTTTTACCTCCTCTCCTCTTTCAACTAGATTTGTAACACCAGTTCTTTTTGCTAGCTTTGTTTTCCTTTCTTAACAGTGCACCAAGAGTATCAACTATAAGCTATTGTACCTATATTATCCTCTCCAGTTTCCTCCATGATGGTTAAATGAAGAAAGAAAATCTTTACCTTTATTACAGTATTTTTCAATCTTGAGCAAAGTTTACCATTGGCAACTATAAGGCTGATCTGAAGGCTTTCTAAATCCTTCATTTTAATAATAATAACATATTTTATAACACCATATGGCTCTAAAACACATGCCAAGACTGTTAACGATGGGACAGTTGTAAATAAACTGGATTTATATTTAAAAGGATCATCCTGGCTTCTCTGTGGATAACAGGCTTTGTATGATAGCTAGTGAAGCAGAAGGATAACTGCAGTAGTCAAGGTGAGATATGATGTTGGCAGCAGTGCAAATGCTGAGAAAGTATCCGATTTAGGATATATTTTAATGATAGGTGCAACAGAATTCTCTAATGTATTGACTATAGAGTGTGAAAGGAAAACGATTCAAGAATGGTTTCAAAGATTTTAGCTTGATGAGTTCATTTGTCTAAAAATACTTAAAATAAACGGTTTATCAATATTACACATACACACACATTCCAAATATGTACTAAAAGCAACATATCAGTTGCCTTTTTTTTCCCAAAGTCATGTCTTTCTTGAAACCTGATAATTGTTCTAGGCAGATAATAGTTGCTCTTGGATTTTCAACAGATATGAATGGTAAATATTAAAACATTTGTATTCCTTATATACTACAGTTCTTTCCTGTGAAGAAATGAATCATATTTAAGGGAAGAACCATGGTACAAAAAGCTCTATTTATAGCAAACTCTTTACTTTCTAAATAAAAAAGAAGATAGGGGAATTAAATAATGGTAGCTGGGGGATAAAAAGCCAACCGCTGGGGCGCCTGGGTGGCTCAGTTGTTAAATGTCTGCCTTCGGCTCAGGTCGTGATCCCAGGATCCTGGGATCGAGCCCCGTATCAGGCTCCCTGCTCCGCGGGAAGCCTGCTTCTCCCTCTCCTACTCCCCCCGCTTGTGTTCCCTCTCTTGCTGTGTCTCTCTCTGTCAAATAAATAAATAAAATACTTAAAAAAAAAAAAAAAGCCAACCGCTGGTAGCAAAGAATACAGGGAATGTTCTGGGCTGGAGGAGATATGGTAGAGGGCATTGTGACATGTCTCATGAGCATGACTATGAGGGTCTGAGGAAAGATTCATAGGTTGTTAAGGGCATCTGACGAATCACTGGATAAACACTTCACGTCCTATTTAGGTTGATTTTTAATTCTGTTAAATACTTATTGATTAACTATCTGTTATGTGATAAAAATACAAATAAAATATATCATCTTTCCCGATCTTATGAACCTGTAATCAGTAGATGGCAAGAGAAGGTAGAGAGAGCAAGCTTATCAATAGACAATTTGAATATAGTTATCTAAGTGATAAGCTGTATACATTTAACATGCCATATTTGCTTATATTTCTTTATATTTTATTTTCCTTTTCTGTATACCTTCATTATAGCATGATTAATCTCTACAAACATGAAAAACAGCCTTGATTGCTCTGGATAATTGGAGAGCATTTATGTCTGTGCTTTAGAGGTCACTATTTTTCTTTAGAGGCAGGGATAGTGGTAGTCAGAGCACTATTTTATCAAGAAAAGATGCTACTCTTGAATAAATAAGGAATCATAAGTACTGATGATTAGGACAGTGAGAGTAATCAGAATACAGGAATATTACAGGACAAAGCCTTTAATTCCTTTCATTCCAATTATACCACTAGAAGGGGATCCTTGAACGGAGATCGTATGTGTTCGTATATGAATGGAGATTATTAAGGGGCTATTTGGATTACAGTAAACAAAAATAATAAATAAAAGTTATTTTGCACTTATTAGGAACAAAGTATATCCATTATTTTATTTGTTTCCCACAACAAACCATTCTTGTTCTTTTGGTAAATATTTGGAGCTCAAGGTTGCCTTTTAGCAGTGCAGGGTTTGGCTTATTTGCCCTGGTTAGTGTTTTATCTTCTATACCTACATGGCAGACTCTTAATAAATATCTGTGAATTAATGGGTGAATGAATGAATGAAAAAATTAAATAATAATACTATGAGATATTCATTACTATCTGCACTTTAAACATAAGGGAAGGAAGGCCCAAGTTTTCACTCAAGTTTACGTATATTAAGTGACAAAACTAGCATCCAAAACTAGGACCTGAAGACCCAGACTCCAATATCTTTCATTCTACCCATCATGCTTCACCAACCCTGAAATCACATACATAGTAAGATATTGTCAAAAGTGACCATATAATTTAGTTAAAAGTAATAATAGCAGCAATAATTTATTGAGTGTCATTATGTACCAACTGTGATGCAAATGGCCTTGCATGAATCACCACTAATAATTGAGAAGAATTTTAACTATTGACAAAAGACAAAATGGATCATATGGAAACCTTGTTCATTCAACAAGTGAAGTCACCATAGGCACCCATAAAACACAATGCGAGTAACAAACAAAGGTATTGTTTATAAAAAAAAAAGAAGAAGAAAAGAAACATTCTTTAACCTTTTTTTTTTTTTTCCCAGTATCTTAAAAGAGTCCATCTAAATAGCCCATAGTCAAAGTATTTGGATAGTCAGTAATTGATAGAGCAGACTAGAGAAATCAGTTAAATCAGAGGCTTAGTTAGCAGGTAACTCTAATTGATCCCCCAGGAGCAAGCACTCAGAGATAAAAGTCAGCCTTGAGAGATGATGAAAAGTAGGAAACAAAACAGAAGGGGAGTGAAACACCAAATCTAATATATAAGATAATGCAGAAATAAGAAACTTCAGTAGAAAACAAAATAAAATACAGGGCACCTGGGTGGCTCAGTTGGTTAAGTGTACGACTCTTGATTTTGGTTCAGGTCATGATCTCAGGGTTTTGAGATCAAGCCCCGTGTCAGGCTCCACACTCATCAGGGAGTCTGCTTGAGAGCCTCTCTCTCTCTCGCTCTCTCCCTTCCCCTCTGCCCCTCCCCCTGATCACATGCACTCTCTCTTTCTCTAAAGTAAATAAATAAATCTTAAAAAAGAGAAAACAAAATAAGGTATCTTTGTACATAACAGATAGCATACAAGAATTAAAAAACAGACAATAAATTGGAGACCTATGTCACAAAATTTACAAATATCTGATGTTTAAGAAAAAAAAAGAGACATACAAATTAATAGGTTTAATACAAACTTACTAGATTAAAAAATACATTGATAGCCCATGAACAAAATAGAAATACAACTACATAATAAAAATATGAAAGAATGTTCAGTATTAATGGTATTCAAAGACATCAATAAGAAAGTAAAAAAAATATGTCATCTTAAACATATTAAATGAGAAAATGTTTAAACAGCAGTATTACTCAATGTTATAGTGGTGGTGGTGAGTAAAGGTCTTCATATCTCCAATTTTGGATTAGAAATTGTTATACTCATTCAGAAGTGATGTAGCAATGAGGTATCAAGATTGCTAATGAGATTTCTGCTAAGTTATTCCACAAGTGGGAATTTAGCATATGCAAGTAATTAGAGAAATGGATGATCATTTATATTCAGTGATTTAATTTGGAATCCAATTATAATGCCAGATTTTTGTCCTTTCTAAGCTTCCAGAAAAAAAAAAAAATGATGTAGAAAAAATGAGGAGCTAGAATCACAGAAATTTCAATACCAACACTGAAAGTTACTATGTTAGTGTCAAAGCTTTCAGTCATCTAAATGAAAATGATTTCATAGTAGAAGTCCCTATTAAGCTAAATATCAATCAAGTGTAAGATAAAATAGTTTAAAGAAATGCAAACTTTGTTTTTAAAAAAGATTTTATTTATTTATTTGAGAGAGAGAGAGCAGAGTGAGAGAGACCGAGCATGAGCAGGGGTGAGGGGCAGAGGGAGAGGGACAAACACACTCCCTGGGAGTCCGATGCTGGGCTCAATCCCAGGACCCTGAGGTCATGACCTGACCGAAGGCAAACGCTTAACTGACTGAGCCACCCAGGCGCCCCTAAAAAAATTGCTTCTACATACACTTTTACAAAATAACACTATTAAGGATAGTGGGAGTGAATCAAAAGAAGATGTGTGATACATCATGAATTCCCTTAGTTATAGTGAAAGGAGTTATTGAAATGTAGCAGTGCAACATGACTAAGGAGGCTGGCTAGATCTTTATTAAACACATACGTTCCTTGGGGCGCCTGGGTGGCTCGGTCGGTTAAGCAACCAACTCTTGGTTTCAGCTCAGGTCACAATCTCAGGATTGTGAGATCAAGCCCCATGTCAGGCTTTGGGTTCACCAGAGTCTGCTTGACATTCTCTCCCTCTCCCTTCCCCTCCTCCTCTGCTTCTCTCCTTCTTTGTGCGCTCTCTCTCAAATAAATAAAAGCAAATATATTTTTCTGGCAAACAGCTAACAGGCAGTTTTGTAGTCCTTTTATAACTAGAACGGAGACATTTGACTGTTTCTGTGTATTGGAACATAGCCTGAAGTGATATACTACATTTCCTGACCTTGCCCCTGAAAACACTTCACATTTTACAACCCTTTCTCTCCCTTCCTTCCTTCATCAGCCAGCCTTGTAAACAATCCAGCAAAAGCTTTTGAATTCTTGCTTGAAATCATACCTTGGTGGAGAACCAGCCAGGAGGTCTATTCAACTAGGATTCCATGATTTAGATAATGCATGAGTATGATTATTCATCACCCACAGGTGATATGCATAAGAGTTTGGATGGTAAGTATTAAGAAAAAACAGATCTTTTGGTGATAGTGGTGATTTACCAACTAAGGGCCCATAAAAGGAGACATGTGTCTCTTACATTCTGACACAGAGGTGTGCTGTAGCCTAAGAGGTCTTTTGAAAATGGAATTGTTTGGCAGCTCTTACATTTTTGGCCAGTGAAGGATCTTTGCCTGTTCTCTGACTTCCCCACCTTGCTTACCCTTCTTAACAAAGAGGGAAGTTTGGGGGTACAAACAGACCAGATGGATCTAAGCTGTCTGGGTTAAGATACCAGCTCTTAGTTGTAGTTGACCATGGTTATCCAGCTGCTTAGTTTCTGGAAGACTCAGAAGACTGTGGATGTTGCTGCCTGTTCTATTAAAGAAAGTTAACAAGTGTCAAAGTGTGAGAAGTTAAATTTGAGTGCAGTTTCTGGCACAAGAAAAATAGTAGTGGTCCAAGACCCAGTTGGCTCTTTGTCTAGCCAACCAACAATGAGCTCCAAGAATCATTTTTGGAAAATCCTTCTTTAGACAATGTAGTGAAAAAAAAAAAATTGTTACGCTATTAAGATTTGGGGATAGTTTATTACAACAGTTACTCTCTGAATGATAGGAGAAATATTTAGATATTTAAAATGAAAGATCAAAAAGAACAGTATTATATTGTTTAAATTTCTGGTTAAAATCCAAAGAAAATGCAGAAACATAACTAAGAGGTTTGGAAGTGGTTGATTGTGCAGAGTGGTCAAAAGGGAGAAAAGAGGAGAACTGGACTGCTGTGTTCGTATAATAGGCTTTGTAGAATTATTTGGCTTTGAACCTTATTCACATTTTGCTTTAATAACAAGCATTGTATTTTAATAGGAATAAAGTATGCTTATCACAGTTTTTTTTTCTACAAAGTTGAAAGCATGCACACACCCTTTATTCCAATAGCAGAAAGATTACATGTATTTCTGAATATCCAAATAATGGACTACTACACAGCTAAAAATGTTAATTTTCAGTTAACATAATAAAAAGGGGAAATTTACAAATTCTAAAACAGAGCTATGAATTATTATTGATGTATAATAACAGAATACATTCTATGAAATTATACCAAAATACAACTTTGGATCTTTCTTGAATTTAGGTTTATAGATTGTTTCTGTTTATGAATATTTTATAATTTTCAAAATTCTGAAATATCATCTGTGTGTGTATGTGAGAGAAAGATTTAGAAATCAAGGGTGATTTAAATTTTCTTTACAAAACATCATCAAGCCAGTAGTTGAATGAATAGCTATTAGTGACCAAGAAAGGACTATTGAAAGAAATATCATATTTAGATCTCCACTTTTATAACATTTTATATAATTCTTAGTATGTAGAAGAATAATTTATCTGATAGAGTACTGAGTTGTTAAACCCATTATATTCTACTTAAATAAAAATGTCATTTACTTCCAGATGTCTTGTATTTCCACAGTGGTCTTGTTTGTTTTGTTTAGTTTTTAACTAAAGTAATTCACCACTTAAAGATTTTTTTTTTTTTTTTTTTGAAGTGGCAATCAGACAATTCTTAGTTTCAATCAAGGACATAATTATTTAGCGTTTTTGCATTTCAGTGAGTTATATCAATATCTGGTTGATGTGACATTTTGCAAGAATATAATGTTCTTAAATGCTTTATTCAATCTTCTCAAATTAAATATAATATTCATGTAAGCATCCCATATATTTGGATTTAGAAAATGTTCTTACTAAAACACAATTAAAATATCAAATGCGAAAGGAAGTAATTGCATTTAACAATAAGTCTCCAGGCCTTTTAAGAGAAGATGTGTACTAACAACTCGTAGGGAAAAAAAAAAAGGAAAAAAGCAATAGGACACATTACTCACTGATAACATCAGAATCTGCAATGATAGATCAGAGAGATAACAATTTGACACCAGAAAGAAAGAAAGAAGAAGTCCTATTTATCTGAAAACTGAAATAATTGCAACACACATCCAGTGCTGGAAATGACTAGAATAATGTAGTCACGTTTAAACTACACAGGATTTGTGCATTTTAGAACTCCATTTTAGGAACCTGATTGTTTGATCCTTCTCCCATATAGTATCTACTAGAAGACTGTTGTGACTAATTATCTTAAAGCCAGTTAAATTCATCGGGCCTCATATTCCCATTAACAATGATGCTATTAACTGCCACAGTTCTCACCCTTAGTATCTTATTTATCTCCTGTATTAACCTCATTCACATCTCTAATTCAATTCCACATTAATTCCATTTACAAAGCTTTTCATCGTGCCATCTGGAAACTTTCTTTCATTGTTATTAATGTCAAATTTAAAAACCTCAATATCTTCCTGATTATTGCTTTCACTTTCTGATCTCTTCGGAAATCTAAGTCTCTTCTATGTTTAGTCATTACTCCTCCACCTTGAGTAAAACAAACAAAAAATAAGTTTCATGTCTTAGGCAGTTCATATATAACACCTCCCTCATTTTACTGTTATCTACTACTTGACTTTAATTTCTTACTATCTTATTACTTAACCTGTAATCTTCCTCTCCACCTCAAGTCTGTCCATCATCCTAAGTGGTTCTATAAATGTGGATAAATTCAATATTCAGTTGCGCCAGTTCCTTGGCCTCCTTTTAAAATAAATTATATCCACTTCAATTTAACCTTTCCCTCATTCCCTTAGCAATAACATGGATCTTGTCTTCACTTGAATCTCTTCAACCTGGAAATGATTAATTCAGTCATTCTAGTCTCTAATTGCTGCTTCTTTGATTTCCAGTTTTTTTTTTTTTCCACTGTACTAGGTTTCATCCACTTAAAAAAATCTCATATTATTAAATCTCTTGATAATTTCTTCCTATTATGATCTCTTTTCTTACTGATATTGGCCTATAAAGATTCCATGTTTCATAACTGTAACAGGTCTCTGTTCAATATGCTTAGTTTATTTGTCCTGTTGTACTATTATTTTGCCTATTGAGCTATCTAACATATGCCGAAATCTTAGACATATAATCATGTAGACTGGTAAATCTATGAATTCATAATATCCCAAGCCTCCATAGTTCCCCTCTATTTTCAACAATTATTTTTTTTCCTATGTCACAAAGAAAAAGATAAATAAAAACATGCTTACCTTGCTGTTATTGAAGCTATGTATTAAGCTTCAGGGGTTTTTTTTCCAACTTTTCTTTGACTGTAGAATTTTCTCAATGTTTAATTTTCTAATAACTTTGCCTTCATAGTCCCCATCTTTGTCAAGAATTCACAAAATGTTTCCTTTTATCTTACATCTCTAATACCCCCTTCATTGTTAGTTAGGAATGTGTCCTGGATGTTCTCTTCTAATTCAGCACATTCTCTTCAGCCACTTCCAGGAACTCAATATACATTTTTATGTTCATAATTCTGTAATACGTATTACAGTACAGTGTTATATACAACTGATTTGTCTACAGACATATGAAACTCAACACGAAACAAACCAACATCCTCCTTCAAAATTTTCTCTCCCCTTTAATATTCCTTCTAAGTGAAAGGCCCCATTACCGATGGAGGGTCTCAAGCCAAAAAGATAGTTGTCATCTTTGGGCTTTCTGTGTCTGTCTTAGTTTGCTAAAGCTGCCATAAGCAATTATCACAAATGGGTGGCATAAGTAAGAGAATTTACTGTCTTGGTTCTAGAGGCTAGAAGTCCGAGATCAAACTGTCAGCAGGGTTGGTTCTGTGAGGAGCTGCGAGTAAGCATCCGTTTCATAGTTCTAGCTTCTGGTGCTTTACTGACTGTCTTTGTAATTGCTTGGCTTATAAAAGACTCATTTTTGATTACTGCCTTCCCTGTGACTTGGTGTTCTCCGTGTGTGCATGTTTGTGTGTCCAGATTTCCTCTTTTCATAAGTACTCCAGTCATATTTGATTAGAGGCCATCCTAATGATCTCATTTTAGCTAATTATATCTGCAACAACCTTATATTCAGGTAGGGTCACATTCTGACATGCAAGGTTAGGATGTCAACGTATGAACTTTGGCAGGGAAACACAGTTTTACTCATAAGTATCTCCTTCATTATTTTACCCAACTTATATCCAGAAATTCAATGAGTCCTAAATAGATCTTGAATTCATCCCCTTCCTTCCATCCCCAATTGCCCTACCCTAATCCAGAGCACCTCTGCCTAAGTTATTAGAACACTTTCACTCCTCTCTCTACCCCTACTCTTACTCTTTTACCTACAGGCAGAGTTACCATTTTGAAATGAAAATCTCACTGTTACATTCTCCTATTTAAAATACTTTAATTACTTCCAATTACCTTCACAATATTTTCAAGAGTGTTTACCATAGTTTTAGAACCTCTCCTCCTCTCCAAGCTCTTTAGACAAATTCCATCATCCAAAATCTATGCTTCAAGTGTATGGAACTTGATTCTATTCATCTAATACATTATGCGTGTTTGGTCTCTCAATCATAAAGCCTGTGTTTCCATCCTGGAACACTTTCCCTCCCATCACTTGTTTACCTAGATAATGCCTACTCATTCTTCAGCTCTCTCTTTTTTTTTTTTTTAAGATTTTATTTATTTATTCATTAGAGACAGAGAGAGAGAGGCAGAGGGAGAAGCAGGCTTCCCGCGGAGCAGGGAGCCCAATGTGGGACTCGATCCCAGGAGTTCTGAGATCATGACCTGAGCCGAAGGCAGACGCTTAACCATCTGAGCCACCCAGGCACCCCTATTCTTCAGCTCTCAATTTAGATATCCCTTCTAGAAAGTTTTCTCAAACTCCTCATGTTCTAATTAGATGCAAATTTTAGAAGCTGCTGTACACCCTACATTTTCTCTGCCTTAGCATGTACCAGGTATTATTAGAATTGAAACCTAACAATCTGTGTCTAAGTGCAATGAGGGTAGGAACCATATATCCTTTGTTGTTATTATTATTTTATTGAAATATTATTGATATACAATGTTATATTATCTTCAGATGTGCAACACAGTAATTCTATAATTCTGTACATTATGCAGTGTTCACCATGATATGTAGTTATTTTCTGTCATCATACAAAGTTATTATTACCTTGCTTCTATTTTGGAACTCCAAGTACATATATGTTAACCTGCTTGATATTGTCTCCAAAGTCACCAAGACCTTGGTGATATTTTCAGCATTTTTCTCGCAGTCTATGCATCAATTAAAATTAAAAATCACAGGTACAATTAGAAATGAATATCAGAAAATGACTTCAAAACAAAAGAAACAAAGATTAAAAATTAAATAAAACCTCTCAAAAACCCATTAGTCAAAAAAACAAAAAACAAAAAACTCAAGACTTCTTTGAAAAGAAGTTTGGAATGAATGGACATTAGAGTACTATGTGTTCAATTTGGGGCATAAGAGGAAACTAAGGCTGCATTTAAAGAAAAGTTCATAGTTATAAACACATTAATTTCCAATTGAAAAAATAAAGTGAATTAACATTCTATGTAAGAAGATAGGAAATGGATAATAGATCATCCAAAAGAAAGGAAAGCAGAGAGAAGGAATAAATATTAAAAGAAAAATATCCTTAAATGTTGAAAAGATAATACTGATCAGGCTCCTAAAAACAAAACAAAACAAGTCAGTGAGATAAAAAGCAATAAACAATTGGATAAAGAAATAGAAAAAAGAATAGCTCAAAGCCCCCAATAAAAACAAACATTTAAGTATAACAAAAATTACAAAACAAAATAAGCAACAATATAACAACAGCAGCAAAAATCAAATAGCCACAATTATGTTGTGTACCTAATTACATTTATTACTGCCCAATTCCATATTAATGCATTTCAATTCCTGGGTAAAAGGGATGTTTTTCTTGGGAAATATAAGTTACTAAAATTTAGTTCAAGATAAAATAGAGATACAGACTTACAGCCATAGACAAAATATCAAACTCTATTAAACAAGACTTTTGGGAAAAAATAATCTAGTTCAGAGTGCTTTCTGTTTTTTTTCAGACTATCAATGTACACAACACCTATGTTATTTAACATTTTCCATATCAGAGATTATACAGTTTTATTTTTATATTTGATATCACAGCGTTTTCAACAAGGCAAAAGGCCCTTCTCACTTTTGAATATAACTTCTTAAGTACTAAAAAAAAGAAAAAAAGTTGGCAGATTAAATCCAATATTATATAAAAATAGTTTACTGTTGGCCAAATATAAATAATGCATCTAATGATTGCATTATTTATATATGTATCAATATAATTGATAATATTTTTAGTATTAATATGAAAATCATACAAAGTCAATTTAATAGTATAAATTTAGGTATATAAATCATAATTTACAGCTTTAATAGTCAAATTGAGGAAAAGTAACCTTGCTTCATAAACGTTGAAGCTATTTATTAAATGCACAGTCTGTTTCTGATAAAAGGGGTTAGTGTATAGTACATCTGGTAACATCTCAGATAAATAATTGCATGTATGTGTGTGCATGCATACACATACAGTATTACACATTCAATACCATGCATAATGAGAAAACGCTAACAATAATCCTATTTTATCCTATTATATTGCAATACAATAACAGTTTTGCTTTCATTACCATTATTTGATTTTTTTTCAAATACTGGTCAAATCAAATTTAAAGTATAATAAAATGATTTCATATTTAACTGTTAATATATTCACCAAAATGAATTAAGGCACTTCTTTCTGAAAACCTTCATCTCTAATAGATTTAATGAATATTTTAAAATTCACCAAACCGATATATTGGTTTAGAAATTACATCTTACTTTTGTTCAAGTCTGAATTTTTTTGGGTATAGTAAGATGTCCATTATATTTTTATTGAAAAATGTGGTTGTTGATTGATAGGTGCATTATGGTCTCAGTGTCTAAATTAACTACATGTTTATTGCATGCAGATGACATATGACTATTAAACCTATATTTATTTTTTTACCTAGTTCTAGTGTGTAGCTTGGGAGTACAACAAAAATAAGAACTACAGTGTACTCGCTATTACCATCTTGAGGAGTTTTATAAAGCTGAAAATCGCTGAGGTATATTAAGTAACATAGTTCCATAAAAATTTGTTTTCATGGAAGTTAATTTTTCCCCTGTGGATTAAGTTGAATAAACTATATAGAAACACAATTATCATTCTTCAGGATATAAATGTCTGTCTCCTGCAGTAGCCTTAAATTAAATAGTTTAAAAGGTGGCATGATTTGATAATGTGGTGGGGAAAAATATCTCTTTGTGTTGCTGGGTAAACATCTTTGGAACAAATGGACTTTGTCATAATGTGATAAAAAGAAGTTTGCAGAATAATAGTGAGGTAGCATTACTGTTTTTGCTTTGGGAAAAGTAATGAAACACTAAGATTCTATCAAAAAGATGCATTTTTTTTCTTTGTTGATGTCACTACTGGATATAACATGCTTTGAACAATAATTGTTTCAGGGGGCTGGGAAAGTCAGGGTCTGGCAGATGTCAGTAATGTAATTCTTTGATGTAACACAGATTTTTATAGCTTCCATTTCTACTGAAAGAGTTTCCTCACTGTGCATATGCTCCTGAAAATATAAATAGTGAAATTATAGATTTCCTTTTCACTCAAGCAAAGAGTTTTAAGACCATACAAAGACAGTAAGTTCCTCTTAAAAAAAATGGAACAGTATTGGAAAGCACAATTTAGATCATGTATATAAAACCTTTCCATATCCTATTTAAAGGCTTTTTACAGAACACTGTAGAATAAACATGCCTTGTTCTTTAATTTTATGAATTAAAGGACTCTAACCTTCAACACTGAGAATATGTAAACCAATTCAGTAGCACTATGTGGGATTGTTCTTAAAAAGGATATTCATGCTAAAAGCTTGTAAAAATTAATTTCTCATAAAAATTTAAATTGTGTAACACCATAGTTTGGAAGGCAACATTTGAAAGTCCTCTTTCACAAGTGTGCCCTCTTTCTCAGATTCAATAGTAATCACTACTATAATTTTGATTTGAACCCTTAAATAACTTTATAACACACACACACACACACACAGATTTTCTCCATAGATATGATGCCCTCTCCATCTTTCAACACTTGGCTCTCTGACCTATGAGGATAAGGCAAATGGACCATTTCAGTCAGTCACTGGCGTGCTACAGGCTGTTGATAACAGGGTGGGAAGAGTGATGTGAGTTATATATTTCACTACATCGTCCCTGGCAAGTACCAGGGTTGGTATACTCCCTCTGTGAAAAAGCCACCATTCTGTCAGGTTGTCTTCTTTGCATATTGTTCTCTTTCAGGGTTTTGGGGGCAACAACTCTTAGTAGCCATCCTGCTGCCCCCTCCCTTATTCTTTCCCCAAATTTTCCTACATATTTAAAAATAGTCTTTTAATTAAGCTATCCTCAATTATCCAATTTTGTTGTTCCATCTTTCCTTGCAGGGACCCCTACATATTATCTATCTATCTATCTATCTATCTATCTATCTATCTATCTATCTATCATCTACCATCTATCTATCATCTATCTATCATCTATCTGTCTATCATCTATCTATCATCTATCTATCCATCTATCATCTATCTATCATCTATTATCTATCTATCATCTATCTATCGTCTATCTATCTATCATCTATCTATCTATCATCTATCTATTATCTATCTATCATCTATCATCTATCTATCCATCTATCATCTATCTATCATCTATTATCTATCTATCATCTATCTATCATCTATCTATCATCTATCTATTATCTATCTATCTATCTATCTATCTATCTATATCTATCTAGTGATACAAGTATATATCAGGTATATTATCAGGTATATACAAATATATATATTCTGTCTTTATCTCTGTCTCTATTTTTCCCAGTCTTTTCTAATATAGTATTTCTATAATGTAAATTAGCCCATATGTGATTAGAAATTATGGAAAATATGTGATTATAAGTAGAGCATGTGTTTTTTCATATGTGGTTTTTCATGGGCAATGTTTATAGAATAGTAGCAGAAATCACATTATATTCTTCTTTAGGAAAGAAACAACAACAACAACAACAACAAAACATACTGCTACACTAGTAGTGAGGACTATTTGGGCTATTTTAAGAAAATTATAGTCACATGACCACATCTAGAAATCCTTCCTCAGAGATGTTTATATAAAGCTTAGAAAGCTTTGGATTTATGGGAGATTGCACCCAGCCTTGCCCATCTTAAGGATGGCCCCACTGTCCGGGGCTAGCTCCATCTGCCTTGCCCAAGAATCTGCCCTGCTTGAGTTAAAGGACTGCCAGAATTTCCACTGTACTATTTTGTTTATTCTCAATATCTATTGAGGCCATTTTCAGCCATGCTGGATGGTCCAAGTTATCTTCTCAATGGCTAGTACTGCCTTTGTTACAAAAGTATTAGAGTCTTGTTGGTATAGTAGTCCCCCCTTATCTATGGTTTCACTTTCCACTAATGAGCTTTGTGCCCTTTCGGTTACCCATGGTCCACTGTGGTCCAGAATCAGAGGATCTTCCTTTTGAAGAATCTTCAGAAGGTCAATAGTAGCCTAACACTACATCACAATGCCTGCATCATTCACCTCACTTCATCTCTCACATAGACATTTTACTGTCTCACATTACAAGAAGGGTGAGTACAGTACAATAAGATATTTTGAGAGACAGAGCATATTCACCTTTTATTACAATACATTGTTATAATTGTTCTATTTCCTATTAGTTATTATTGTTAACCTCTTACTGTGCTGAATTTATAAATTAAACTTTATCACAGGTAGATAAGTATAGGAAAAACTATAGTGTATATATAGCATTTATTACTATCTGTGGTTTCAGGCATCCAGTGGAGTCTTAGAATATATCTCTCATGGATAAGGGGGGATGACTGTACTTTTGCGACAAAACTGCATAGCATTTGAGTTGTACATATTGTTTCACTTAAACTCTGTAATTTTAATGTACGATTTTTGGAACTCAGAATTTTTTAGGAACACACATAATATATGATATTAAAGGTACCACTATATCTATCTATGTCTGTAAACATCTACCTATAAATATGTCTGTGTATCCATCTATTTATCCATCCATCCGTCATCTATCTTTCATGATATCTTCATTTCCTGTCTTTCTCAGGAAGCCTAACTCAACTGATAAAATATTTTCATTGCATGTTCCACTGCAGTTGCATAGTTTGTTTTGTTTGTTTTGTTTTTAATAATACTGAGTTCTCAAATCCAGCTATTACACATTTTTTTTTCAAAATGGTGTGAAGTAGGAATTTAGATTTTATTATTCTTCACATTGAAAGACAACTGTCTGAAAACAATGAACAAACCATTATTTTCCAATGACTTCATGCCATCGTTATGGGAAATAACGATAAATTCCTATAGTATAGGAATAGTAAATTTTGGCTTTGGTATAGGATCTATTTATTTTAAGCTATAAACTTATATAGATCTAATATTTCTTATTTTTGTGCTAATTCTGACTAAATACTGATTTTAGTAATTGGTAATTAACTCTTTTAAAAACAATGTCTTTTCTTCAAATAGTCTCTTCCAAATGTGAGGATACTCTACCAAGTTACATAAAATATAATGTTGTTTTCTGACAGAGATCATTGAGTTTGCAGGCTAGTTGGGTAGACTTTAAGCCTGTAAATGTACAAATACAAACACAGACATGTGTATGCACATACACATGCCGATCTGATAAAATTTTATAGGCCATAATTCAAGTAGGTATTGTGCATTTTATTCTTTGTGATTGTTTTTATTTTAAATCATTATTGTGAGCTAGGATATATTAATTACATTTTATTTATTTATTTATTTATTTATTTATTTATTTATTTATTTATTTTTATTTATTTATTCATGAGAGACAGAGAGGCAGAGGGAGAAGCAGGCTCCCAAGGAGCAGAGAGCCCGATGCGGGACTTGATCCCGGGACCCTGGGATCATGACCTGAGCTGAAGGCAGACGCTTAACCATCTGAGCCACACAGGTGCCCTAATTACATTATTAATTGGATATTGCTGTTGTATAAGATAGAGTTATCATTATGACTTGAAATTATAACAGGCCATCTGCATCAGCTAAGACTTTGTATAGCTGAAAGTAAAGGAAAACTACCTTATAATGGGGTTCACAAGTATTAGAAAGAAAAATTAACACACCCAGTGTACCAGAATATTGTTTATGGGAAAAATTCATGGAAACAGGATCAGCAACAGATACACGTCATTCTTTATCAGACATCACAATCACACTGTAGAAATACACTACAGCCTGAATATGAATTATGAATATTGGCATAAGATACAAAGATATGGACAGTTTGGTCCCATTTCCATGTATCTGGTCCATTTCTGTTTTGAAACTCTTAATCTTCACACTTATCTTGCCCCTTATAGACTTTTGACCAACCATCCAAGTCATTCAACACTATCTAGGAATTTATGTATATTGTTCCTTTGGTATGTAATAGGACCGGATTCTGTTGTACAATGGATTTCTGTTCCAAATAATTGTTTGTGGGGTTCATAAGACTCAAATTAAGATTACAGCTCTGGTCACATAATTCCATCATGGTTTATGGTCTAATGCTTGTTTTCCACGATAGTGCAATAGCA
Organism: Mirounga leonina; assembly: GCF_011800145.1. Taxonomy (NCBI): domain Eukaryota; kingdom Metazoa; phylum Chordata; class Mammalia; order Carnivora; family Phocidae; genus Mirounga; species Mirounga leonina. The sequence continues at coordinate 30,920,299 of NW_023270323.1, read as the reverse complement.
TTCCAGGAGCTGTTTTTTTTTTTTTTTTTTTTTCAAGATTTTATTTATTTATTTGAGAGAGAGAATGAGAGACAGAGAGCACATGAGAGGGGGGAGGGTCGGAGGGAGAAGCAGACTCCCTGCTGAGCAGGGAACCCGATGTGGGACTCGATCCCGGGACTCCAGGATCATGACCTGAGCCGAAGGCAGTCGCTTAACCAACTGAGCCACCCAGGCGCCCCAGGAGCTGTTTTTTGAGTGGTGAAAATTTGCCTTCTGTAGAAGGTATGACATAGTTCCAAAATACTTTAAGTCTAGACTTAATCTCTCCTATTAGTATTCTCCATAGTATGTTCTTATCCACAAAGGAAATCTATAATACCATGAAGATACCAGAGTAGGGGCTATTTATATTATAGCCAGAATGCTTTGAAGGATGGTCAGATAAAATGGCTCACACTAAAGTCGACAGCCTTCTGAGTTGCCTGGTAAATGAGCCAGAGTGGCATTCCCAAGTGTGTGGTATGTACTGTATCTGAGATCTGAATATGCCAACCAAATTCTGTGGCACTTTCCTAAAAGTTAAAAATGCAAGATATAATAAACTGTCTTTTATCTTGGAAAGGATATCCTAGAATGGTCCAGATCACTAGACCGTTAACACTTCACCAATCTTGCAAGCTTTAGAGTCTTTTTAACGTTTACCTTCCAACAAAACAGATTGTATTCTGAGTCATAAAGCAAACGATTAAAATAAATAAAATCATTAAAAGTATGATATCTATGACCATAATGGAATCAAATTAGAAATTAATAAAATAAATACAATAGGAAAATCTCCAAACATGTACTATTTAAGCAACACACTTATAAATAACCCATACGCCCAACAAGTAGTCTCATAAGAATAAATATATAGAAATAAATAAATATAAAAATACAACATATCAAAATATGTGGGACACAATAAAAGTAATGGTTAAAGGGAAATTTATAACATTAAATGTTTACAGTCAAAAAGAAAAAAGGATTCAAATCAATATCTAAAGGTGCACTTCAAAAAATTAAAAAAAATAAAAGCAAGCTAAACTCAAGGCAGTTAAAGGAAAGAAATAATGAAGAGCAGAAATCAAGGAAATTCAATCAGGAAAACAATAGAAAAAATCAGGGACATAAAAAAGCTGGTTCTTGGGACGCCTGGGTGGCTCAGTCGGTTAAGCGTCTGCCTTCGGCTCAGGTCATGATCTCCCTGCTCACCAGGGAGTCTGTTTCTCCCTCTCCCTCTGTCTCTTCCCCCTGCTCGTGCTCTCTCTGTCAAATAAATAAGTAAAATCTTTAAAAAAAAAAACTGATTCTTTGAAAAAAATATTAAAATTAATAAACCTCTAGCTAGACTGGCAAAAATAAAAAGACAATACACAAATCACCATTATCAGGAATAAAAATAGGGATTTCACTTCAGATCCTGAAGCCATTAAAAGGGTAATAAGGAGATACTATGAGCAACATTATGTTTATAAAATCAACAATTTAGAAATAATAGATAAATTCCTTGAAAATCACAAACTACCTGTGTTGGACAGAATAATCCCTTCTACGAATATATGTACCTTCTGATCCCTTAAGTTTGTAAATGCCTCAATTTACATGGCAAATGGAAATTTGAAGATGTGGTTAATTTAGGATCTTGAGATGGGAAGATTTTCCTGAATCATCCTAGTTGGCACAGTGAATCAAAGAGTCCTTATAAGAGGTAGGGTGGGAGGGGTTCCTGGGTGGCTAGGTTCGTTAAGCATCTGACTTCGGCTCAGGTCATGATCTCTGGGTCCTGGGATAGATTCCTGCGTCAGGTTCCCTGATCAGCAGGGAGTCTGCTTATCCCTCTCTCTCTGTCCCTCTCCCTCATCGTGCTCTCTCTCTCTCTGACAAGATTTTATTCATTCATTTGTCAGAGAGAGAGAGAGCACAAGCAGGGGGAGCAGTAGACAAAGGGAGAAGTAAGTTCCCCGCTGAGCAAGGAACCCGATGCAGGACTTGATCCCAGGACCCTGGGATAATGACCTAAGCTGAAGGCAGATGCTTAAGCAACTGACCCACCCAGGTGTCCCTCAAATGAATGAATAAAATATTAAAAAAAAAAAAAAAAAAGAAGGAGACAGGAAAATTCAAAAAAGACAATGTAACAACAGAAGCAGAGGTGGTAGAGAAATTTGAAGACACTATATTGGTGGCATTGAAGAAAGAAGGGTGCATTAGCCAAGGAATGCAGGAGACCTCTAGAAACTGGAAAAGACAAGAAAAATGATTCTCTCCTGTAGAGTATACAGAAGGAATGCAGTCCTGATAATATCTTGATTTTAGGCCTTCTGGCCTCCAAGACTGTTAAGACAGCAAATTTATGGATTTTTTAAGTCACTAAGTTTGTGATAATTTGTTCTAGTCATAATAGGAAACTAATAAACTACCAAAACTAAATCAAGATAAAATAGAAAATCTGAACAGACTTATAACCATTAAGAAAATTGAGTACATAACTAAAGAGCTCTCAACAAATCTTTATGTCCAGATGATTTCACTGGAGAATTCTACCAAACATTTAAAGAATATTGCATATTCTCTTCCAAAAAATAGATGCTCAACCTGTTTTATCAGACTAATATTACCCTAATATGAAATCAAAGATAATACAAAAAAAAAAAAGAGAGGGAGGGAGGGAGGAAGGAAGGAAGGAAGAAGAAAAAGAAAGAAAGAAAGAAGAAGGAAGGAAGGAAGGAAGGAAGGAAGGAAGGAAGGAAGGAAGGAA
>NW_023270323.1:30829662-30917507 GCF_011800145.1 Mirounga leonina | reverse complement strand
GAAGGAAGGAAGGAAGGAAGGAAGGAAGGAAGGAAGGAAGGAAGGAAAGAAGGAAGGAAGGAAGAAATACAGACTGATTACAGGTCAGTATTTCTCCTGAGCTTGTATACAAAAATCCTCAACCAAATATTAGCGTATCAATTCCAACAATGTATAAAAAACAGTTGTATGCTAGTATTACATGGGAGGTATGTGAGGCTGGTTCAACACCAAAGTTAATTAATGTAGGGGTGCCTGGGTGACTCAGTCGGTTATGTGTTTGACTCCCAGTATCAGCCCGGGTCTTAATCTCAGGGTTGTGAAATCCACTGGGCTTGGAACCAGCTTAAAAAAAATAATAATAATAATGTAATCCAACATATCAAGAGGCTAAAGAAAAAAATAAAATGATAAGAAAAAAATGTCAAAACACCATACCTGCTTATGATAAACACTTTCAGCAGACTAGAAACAGAGGGAAACTTACTTAATTTGAGAAAGAGCATCTACAATAATACCCTATAGCTAACTCCATAATCGATAATGAAAGTTTCAATGTTTACCCCCTAAAACCAAGAACTAAGCAAAGATATAAAAGATGTGACTGTATCATTGCCAGGTTATTTCATCATATTCATCTTTGAAAAAAATGTGTCATATTCATCTTTGAAAAATCATGGGAGAAATGAGATTAAAGAAAAATCTTGTCAATTCATTTTTTCCCTCTCACAATATTACTTACATGTTCTATCAAGCTTAAGGTTGTACATTTCTGAGTGTTTACAATCTAACTGCATCACACTTTATATCAGAATAAAATATGTTACCCACATAAGTAGATATGTATGGTCAGCCTGCAAAAGAAAACTATACTGGGTTTTGAACTGCCTTAATGAAAGGAAACCAAATATTACATGAAGAGTGGTAAGGTGTGTAAAAAAATATAGAGGAAATTTAGAGGGGATAGTAAAAAGAAATAGTGTATTTCACAAATACTTGACTTTTCTATATACTTTGATTTATTAAGAAACTTATTTTTATTAGACCTAAGGAAAACACCATTGCAAGAAACCTTCCTGAAATTATATTAATGACATTTTCTTGAACTATAAATTTCCCCTGGAACAAATACATTATTTATACACTTATTTGAGGGGAAGTATGGTTTGAGGATAACCATACTTACCCTCAAATATTGAGAAATGGCTTTCTTTGTAGCCAGATGTTCTCTTGTGATATCATGGTATTAGTTTCAATTTATAATTTTCATACAGGAACTAGGTAGGGGCCTAATACTTTCGATCATACTCATCAGTTTTATAACTAGAAATTGTTATTTATTTAGTACTCATAAATTCATTAAAAATATAAATATACTATTTCCTTAAAAAAGCTAACTTTATAATTAATAATGAAAGATTCAATGTTTTCCTCATGAAATCAGGAACTAAGCAAAGATGTACATTCTCACTACTCCTATTCACTAGAGTATTAGAATTTTTATTTTTTTATTTATTTTTAAAGATTTTATTTATTTATTCATGAGAAACAGAGAGAGAGAGAGAGAGGCAGAAGGAGAAGCAGGCTCGCCTCTGAGGAGGGAACCCAATGCGGGACTCGGTCCCAAGACGCTGGGATCATGACCTGAGCTGAAGGCAGATGCTTAACCATCTGAGCCACCAAGGCGCCCCTAGAGTATTAGAATTTTTAGATCCTACCAAATTTGGGATATGACTTGTAGAGATTTTTATAATTCTTTTTAAATGCATTAATTTTGACATATCAACATTGCCCCAAAATGACCATTGTTATCCAGATAAAAATATAACTTTGTCATTTTCCAAGATAAATATAAGAGTTTTCATTGTATTTAAAAATGCATCTAGCAAGAAAGATTTCTACCAGGAGTGGGTTACATAATTCAAATAGGTAAATCCATAACAAAAAGGAAGAAGGCCAAAAAAATCTGTCAAAAATTGATGCTTATGTACATTCTTCTGGAATTGCTCACCAAACAGGCTTTAAAGGGACAATGACCTAGCAACTATTGATTCTGAAAATAAACTAAATAAAGCCATTTTCTTGAAAATTTGTCAAACAAGAATGATTATTTTAGAGACTCAAGGACAAACTAGACCAATTACCTTTGTATGAATTTATCAATCTGGTCTACCTTCAGCTGTTAGTCTTCAGGGACAGGTTGGATTGTAGACTTAATAATTTTATTTTATCTGTCCTCTGTGGAGTGTAAGCATTCGGGTGAGAAAAATATCAAAATATTCAGGAGAAAATCCAAGAAAAAACTAAAGCACAGGATATATGTTTTTGTACAAATAATCTCGCACACAGACACACAAAAAGCAAAATCAAGACAAACAATATTAGACTAAGCAGGTTAATAAAGCAAAAAATTTTACCAAATACTACATGTACAAACAAAATTCTACACCAAGACCCAGGTGTAATTATTTATACATGGTGCACCTCCCAACAAAAAATCAAATCACTTTAACACAAATCAAATTTTAAAATCTGTTAGTAACAACGTCTAGCATAAAAAAACTAATTCAGCACTTAAACTAGAGTGAAAAGAACCAGAGCTTAGATCACGTTTGAGACCAACTCACGTGGCAGCAAACTGAAAGGATAAAAGGGATTTGAATACAGGGGGCAGGAGAATGTGTCTAATTTCTGTTTATGTGTGGGTACCATGGAATGATTCCAAACAATGGTCTCCAATATGATATTGAGGGAACAACCAGAATTGTCAAAGGATAAGAATATATCTCAATATATAAAATAATGAAGTTGGATTTATAGCTTACTTAAATAAAAGCTGGTCAGATGTGAACTCATTGAGCAAAGCATACTGCTGATCCGTAGGTGTTGGGGAAAGAGTGTGTTTGGGTTTATATTGCTTAAAAACACAGGAGTGATTAATGTCAGTCTAAAATCATGATTTATGTTGTCTACAGAAGATATGTTTACTGTTGGTTTAAAGCAGGTGTATGTTGATACTCAGTCTTAGAATTGTGTTTGCTGGAGTATCTACCACACTGGCTGATGTTCAAAGTGTGAGGCTGCACCAACTGGCTGGGATGGTTACTGAAGCATGTTGTCATTGATTGATTATACCGGTTTACAATCCATCCTGGTGCTTACTTGTTACTTGTTACTATGACTATATGCTTGTCATTGATTGATTAAATAGTTTGAAAAACATTACTAATATCACTGGCTATAATGAGTTGTCAGTCTTTCCTGGGAGTAGTGGGACTAGTTTTTTGCTTTTATTTTTTAATCTCAATGTTATTGACTCTGAGAACTTGATTGTGTCTGGAAGTTTCAGATAATTTTTCATTACTACAATGGGCATCAGCCTCTGCCTACCCACTCTTTGTATTTTGATTATAAAAGTTAATCAATGCACTTAATGGCTTCCTATCTATCTCAACCCTAGAGACCATGATCTATTAACCACTGACACAAATCCCTGTGTCAGGTGAGACTAACAGGACTCTGTATCTTCAATATTTGGGAGTCAAGTTCATAGCAGCATACTTTACAATCAATCCTGACACAGAGAGGACTGTCACCACCAAGATTTTCAATAATATTGTTGCTTCTCTCATTAGCAATTTTCTTATCACTCTAGTAAAAGGAGAATCATTTTTGCTTTTTCTGGAAACATAGTTATTTTGTGGATTGTCTGGCTTTACAGCATAACTTGTTCACTTCCCTGGGCATTTCAAACCCTTTTTTTTTTATCTACCAAGGAAGTTCCAGAAACTCCATTTTATTTGCATCTTTTTCCCAAGTTTCAAAGAACGATTCCAGTAACAAATTAGAGTTGACACAAGATAACATTATCAGGTTATTAAATCCTGAATTCTGAGAGTGCCCCTTAAACCAATAAACTCTCTAAAACAGTCATATACTGTGACACTCCACCTATTCTATCACTTTCAAAATTCAGTTCCAGGTTCTGCTAAATCCCTGCTGGAGCATACTAGTAGGGTTTTGCAACCTCTTGGTGAATAATCCCTTTCCTCCCATAACATGAACAGAACCTCTTCAATTAAGCCATGGTCTAAATGATTTCTACATTATGGAATTCATTGGATTTTTATTAAAGCCTAATATATGAACATTTAAAATTTCTTTTATCAGTCTTTGAAAAAGTATGTATATTTTATTTTAGTGATAGAAATTATCATTCTCTGTAGATTGAAAATTGTTCAAGACATAATTTGAAAAACTACAAAATATTGCAAATGGAAATTTAAAAATCTTAATTACATAGACAGTGTCATTCTCATGGATTGGGAGAGACAATATTTTGTAGAAGGCAGGTCCCTCCAAATTGATCTAGAGATTCAATGCAAATCTTATCACATTCCTTGACAATTCAAATAAAGTTGTTTTAAAAATCCTATCAGCCTTCCTGGAGAAATTGACACTCTTATTTCAAAGTTTACTTGGAAAGACAAAGGATTTAGGCTAGCCCAAATGATCTTAAAGCAGAAGGACATGATTGATGAATATATAATTGTGATTATAGGATTTAGTATAAAGCTAGAGTAATCCAGACAATGTAGTACTGGTGTAAGATAGACATATATTTAATGATATAAAACGTAGAATACTCACATTTATATGTTCAACTGATTTTCAACCAAGATGTCAAGTTAATTTGATGGGATAATATCAAATAGTCTATAGTTTAATGTTTAGAATTACTAGGTGATTTATTCAAACTTTCTGGAGACTAATATGTGGTGTAAAATATCAGGATAAAATTTAATTTGGGGGACAACGAAAGACTGGTGTTTGGGAGAAACCATTCTTGGAGGGCCTACTGAGTTGTGGCAACATTTTATTTCCATACCTGTATATGTTTACTTTGTAATAATTCATTGAATTCTTATGATATGAACCATTTTCTGCAGGTAATTTATCATTTTTTAATTGGACCATTTTCACATATCAAATTATTACAAATTTAAATTTTGATAGTCTAAATTTTGGGGAAAAATGTGGAAAATAGATATGCATGTGCTATTGGAGGTTCTCTAAATTGGTATGGCCACATTGTTCGGAAATTTTACTATTTATTTATTTATTTAAGATTTTATTTATCTATATGAGAGAGAGAACATGAGTGGGGTGAGGGGCAGAAGGAGAGGGACAAGCAGACTTCCTGCTGAGCACAGAGTGACACATGCTCAAGTCCCAGGGCTCCAAGATCATGGTCTGAGCCAAAGTCCCTTCACTTAATAATGGGATGCTCATTTCAACATTGTTTGCAATAGTGAGATAGAGAGGTAAGTATAGTATATTTTTGCCATATTTTTCAACAGTTAAAAATAATAAAAACTTTGTGGACTGGTACAGAAAGAATTCCAAGAGAAACAGTTGAATATGAAAACTGCAAGGAGCAGAATGACACAAACATAATGCCACAAAATAGATTAAACTGTGGGGATAAACTGATTCAAGGTACAAGATATTCTTATAGTTTACATAGCTGAGTGATGTTCATCAAACATATTTTACATTATGTAATTACATACTTTTACATCAAATATGCTTTTTTACCCTTACAAAGCCACTAGGAAATAGATAGGATAGTTTTAATAGTTTCAGTTTGCCAGTAAGGAAACTAAGATTCAGGGGAGTGCAGACAGAACCAACCAACACCACACACTGATGAGGTGAAGGTTTTGGCTTTTCCACTTACAACTAAAATGAACTCCACACATTATATACTGCATGAAAAGATTTCAAATTCTAACTGAAAAGGGGCCTTGGGAGAACATCAAATTTCATATACTGAATGAGGCATCTTGAAATACACTTATATTGTTACTGTGTAAACTGAGTCTTCATCATCTCTCTTTCTTTAGAATATTAGAATGCTAGACAAACTTCATAATTCATGAGATGTGAGGCTGCTTATTTTTTAATTGGTTTTAGTAAATATACTTCCTGATAAAAACGGCTGTTATTTCCAGTGATGTTCTCCATCACCTTGACTTCAGGTAGACTTTTTTTCTCCTCAAAATAAGTATGAGGGAACCCTTGTGCTGAGCAGTTTGTATGATCCTATTCTTAACACTGCCAGGGGAATGCTGTTTTGAAAGACAAGGCTTGGGGAAAAGACAGCGGTGACATTTCATCTACACAGATCTTAGGGAAAAAGCTATCTCCAACTTAGTGGTTAAGAAAAAAAAATCAACAAAAATAAGACTTGACAAAAATACCTCGTAGACAGTAGAAGGACAGGATTCAGCATTTAGCCTTCTCCCTAGTGACTTTGTGTTGTTACCACAAGCTGACAGTATAACTAGAAGACTTTTTTAAAGCTTTTGAGCAGATAATTACTTACTCTGATATCCCAATATTATTGTTTTACACCTAAATGGCAGATCTTACTTTTAAAAGCCAACTCCATTTAAAATTACAAAGTACATGTCTGAACTTTTGACACAGACATTTAAAAAGCTCAGTAAAATAATTATTGCTATAAAATCCACAAGCCTTGATTTTTTTCTTCTTTAGAATTTTTACAAGCTTGCTTGCTTTCTTTGTGTACAAAATCCATTCATATTATCTGGCTTCTTTGAATTTTCATTAGTATTAATTATATCAGTGCAGTATACTAATATCTTTTCTGGTAAAGTATTGCCAGTTGTGACAAGTGAAGAGTGACTAAAATAACTAAATTTGTTTCCCAAATTGAATTTGCTCATCTTCTGATTATTTGCTATGACTATGGTTGTCACATTCTATACATTGACAGTCATCATTACATTCAAAAGAAAAGCATATCTTAACAAATACATTAATTAAGATTTTTTGGTAACCTGTGAGTCTTGGATGTAAAAAAAGAGAGATAAACTTTATTATGATTCATTTTGTTATTTCTTCCAGTTGCTGGAAGAATTGGATGGTCCTTGTGAATCTTTCTGAAAATTAACACCTACCTAGTGTCAAGCATAATATTGTATCCCATATTTCCTTTGTGCTCAAGTTTGATTTTTTTCTTGTGCCTATAGAGAATAGTCCAACCATAAAAGTTTAATTCTGTTCAGTTAGTTTTCCATCTTGTATCACATGGTTTAAAATAAATTTTTAAAGTATCATGCAAACAATGACAATAATTTTCATAGAATCGGTCCCAAAGTAGTAGAGTGGAAAGTCACTTTGATATTTTACAGATGTGATGACTTAGGTCAAAATAGGCTAAATTGCCTGATGGGGTCAATTTGCATGTGTGTTTTGGCAGTTAGACTATCTCAAGCCTTCTAACCCTAGGTGTTAGGTTTTCTTTTTCTATTTAATGTTTCATCTAAATAAAATGCCAAATGATTTTATTTTATTATTTTTTCTTTTATATTTCTAATTAATTTTCAACCAAGCTTACAAACATTTGTCAGTATCTGGCAGGTCCTACGATGGATGATGAGTGAAATGTATTTTGGCAGTGTTTACTCTTTTCATTTACAAACTCCATCTCACCTTTAGATATTCATATCAATATTTAATCAGCAGTATTCCCTAACATCCATAGTAAGCTATTTACCTTTATTTAACCTCTATTTTTTAATGGTTAATTTTTTCACAAACTGACAGCTTTCCTATGGAAATAAAGTGAGATTATAAAACACTAATCTTGGGGAGAGATAATACATTATTCAAAATACACCTCATTATTCACAGAAATAAACCAACTACAAATTTTGCTTGTAATGTGCTGCAAACAAGACTTTTGTGTTTACAAGCTCACATCATTATTAACCCTGTCTAAGGTATGGTTCCTTTTTTTTTTTAAAGATTTTATTTATTTATTCATGAGAGACAGAGAGAGAGAGAGAGAGAGAGAAGCAGGCTCCCAAGGAGCAGGGAGCCCGATGCGGGACTTGATCCCAGGACCCTGGGATCATGACCTGAGCCGAAGGCAGACGCTTAACCATCTGAACCACCCAGGCGCCCTAAGGTATGGTTCTTTAAAGCAGAGGCTAAGACCAGAATTCTTACTTAAGCAACATATCGGAGAAGTACCTTTAGGGGAAATTGCATAAAGAAAGCACAGAAGACAGGGTGCCTGACTGGCTCAGTCAGAAGAAATGCCATTTTATCTGAGGGTTGTGAGTACAAGCCCCACATTGGGTATAGAGATTGCTAAAAATAATAACAATAAAAGAAAGCACAGAAGGGTAAGATAAGAAACAAAGCAAAAAGGTGGTCTCAGCTGGAGATTACATTCAAGCTGATCCCATGAGAATAATCTGGAGTACAAATTACACCAAGGAGTTAGGCCCACCTTTAGAACACATGACTGGTTCTTCTGTGCCCCCTGATAGTCATTCATTGACTGAGAGATATCCTAGTATGTGTGGATGGAGGGTATAGTCTTGTGAGAATGGTGCCTTCAATTTGGCAAATGGCCATTCTCCAGAAAAGACAGTTCTGTGAGTTGTCATCAGCCAACACTCACAGTGCCTGGGATATAGGTGCATAAGTTGGTAAAATGACTGGGGTGGGGCATCACCAATACTCACTCTAGCCCATGCCTTGCACCACAAAATACACTTTCTTCTTATACTAAATTATACAACCGAGACAAAGTTTCTCCAGCTTTATAAATTGATGTTGACCACATCATGTTGGAGGAAGAGGGCTAGTTAGACAAACAGTAGTCCCCACTATGTAGTTAGTTGTTTCTAAAGCCTTGGCTAATATTCATCACTTTTTAACTATTTCCAGCAGCACCCATTCTTGATAACTTTCAATCTCAACTTGCATTTCTTTTCTTTTTTTTTTTTTTTTTAAGATTTGATTTATTTATTTGACAGAGAGAGTGTGAGAGCACAGCAGGGGGAACAGTAGAGGGAGAGAGAGAAGCAGACTCCCTGCCGAGCAAAGAGCCCAATGTGGGACTCGATCCCAGGACTCTGGGATCATGACCTGAGCCAAAGGCAGACGCTTAACCATCTGAGACACCCAAGTGCCCCATAAACTTGCATTTCCATTGATATTTCTGGTGAGTTGACCCAGATTCTCAAATCCAAGGGCTTTACATTTCTGATTACCATCAAATGGATATATACACACACACACACACACACACACACACACACACACATACATGACTTCACATCAGGCAGATTATTAGTGACCTTAGAAAGAACAAAGGAAAGATTTGATTGAAGAATAGGTAAAGCATGCTGAAATAGAGTCACCAGGAGTAAACAACAAAAAAGATAACTGTAGTTACTAAGGAGAACAGAAAAAATTCAGAGGATGATAGGTTCAAAGCAGTTTTATTTGTATTTTGTTTGATTTTCATTTATTTTTTAAGATTGGCAATACTAATGCATGTTTTTGAGCCAGTGACAGTGACCAGATAGAGAGCTAGAGATTGATGAGTTACAGAGGACAAGGAAGGGAAGTACATAGATGAGGCAAATGAATGAATAATAAAACAAAGATATCTCTATATTAGTCCACCAAACTGAACAACTGGTAACTTATTACAGTTTTTATGCTTAAGTATTCCACTTGATTTCAGGCCTGTAAATGAATGTGGTGTCCTATAACACAGACAAGATTCAAAAATTTTATTTGATTATCTAATAAGAAGTGAAATAATTTATTTTTTAGTGTTTTTGAAAAGTTTGGAGAAAAATCTCAGAATATTCTTATTCTGAAACTTGCATGTTTATTTATATATGTTAAATGTATATTTGCTCAAAAGTATAAGAATGAAAATACTTTACCACTTTTTAACCCTAAAAAGGAAAACAAATATAAAAATGCCTAACAAATTTGTTTGTTTTACATTTTCATTCTAACATTAATATTTGTGCGTGATCCCCAAAAAGCTAATTTACTAGAAATTAAGAAATCTGTTCTTTGCTTAGTGACAAAAATGCTATTTCTTTCAATACTTTTTATTCAGATTTATAATGCTTTTATTGGAGCAAGAATGTCATTTCATTAGAGACTAGTTTAAAATTTTAGTTGGCATTTTGCTACTTAAAATTTTAGTTGGAATTACATTGTTTTAATTTTATGAACATACTTAAGTATGGCTTACTCTTGATATAATACTCATTAAAGTTCTGCAGGACTCAAAGTAGTTACAGACTTTTGCAATGGTTGCTAAAAGAATAAATTAGTATTTTGCTTCCACTATGTAAGAATATGTGTCACTTTTCTTTGTAATGGAAATAACTTATGAATCTTTCCTGTTGCAAAAAATAAAAGGATTCTTCAAGCCTTTCTTTTTTTTAACTAATTTTATCTTTTTATTTAAATTCAACTAGCCAGCATATAGTACATCATTAGTTTCATATGTAGTGTTCAATGATTCATCAGTCGCGTATAACACCCACTGCTCATCACACCATATGTCCTTCTTAAAAACTTTCTTAAAGTAAAAATAATTATTTTTCCTTTAAGACAAATATTTTTAATCTTGAGTCAAATCTTTTTTGATTTATGACAGGGATAACAACTTCATCACTATCTTTCCATTTTCAATGGGCTACTGAAATATACCTGTCAAAGGTGAAGTTTAATAGAGTTTTCCTGTTTTTAATGTTTTCTTAATAATGTCCATAACAACAACAACAAAATAATGCCCATAACAAATCTAGAAATTAGCTGTAATCTGAAACATGTAATATCATGTTTCATGTCCATGAAATAATTCCAAAGTTATATTTCAAATATTTTATTCAGAAAAATTTTACTTCTGCTGTCTCTTGTTTCTTCTATGAAATTATTTATTGCCTCCATTTTTCAATTATTTTACAGAGCTATGCCTAGATATGTATGTTCATGCAATGCATAGTTTCTAATAAATCTTCTCTCTTCTAACAGTCTTAATTTGTGATAATGAATAAAACAGAAGCTCTTGCCATTAATATTTTATACTATTTTATTATTTTTGATATTTTATGCATTAATGAGTGATAATTATTTAGCAATTACCACTTTTTCCATCATTGTCTGAGTCAGCTCAGGGTGCTGTAAGAAGATTTCATAGACTGGGTGGATTAAAAATGTAAATTTATTGGGGTGCCTAGGTGGCTCAGTCATTAGGCGTCTGCCTTCGGCTGGGTCATGATCCTGGGATTCTGGGATCGAGCCCCATATCAGGCTCCCTGCTCAGCGGGAGCTCCCCCTGCTTGTGTTCCCTCTCTCTCTCTGTCAAATAAATAAATAACATTGAAAAAAATGTAAATTTATTTCTCTCAGTTCTGGGGCCTGGGGAGTCCAAGTTCAAGGTGCCGGCCAGTTTTATAAGAATGCTTTTCTTGCTTGTGTCCTTACATGATAGACGGAGAGAGAGAGAGAGGAAGCAAGCTCTACTGTTTTGTTAAAATGGTACTTAATCCCATCACAGGGGCTCCACTTACTCTAATTACCTTCCAAAGGCCCCACTTCCAAATACTATTGCATTAGGGATTAGGGTTTCAACATATACATTTTGGAGGGACATGACATTTAGCCCATTATAGTCCATCCCTGTCCCCCCAATCCAAATTCATATCCTTCTCAAATTCCAAATATAATCATTTCATCCCAACATATCCAAAAATCTTAATTCATTCCAGCATCAGTTCTAAAGTCTAAAGTCCAAAGTCTCATCTAAATGTCATCTAAATCAGATATGGGTGAGACTTGATACATGATTCATCCTGAGACAGAATCCCTCTCTAGCTGTGAACTGTGAAGCCAAAAAATTATGTGGTTCCAAAATAAAACAGTGGGATAGGCATAGAATTCCCATTACAAAAGGGAGAAATCCGAAGGAAGAAACAGATGGTGGGTCCTAGGCAAGTCCAAAATGTAGCAAGGCAAACTTCATGAGAACTTAAGTTTCAAGAATAATCCTCTTTGGCTCAATGTTCTGCCTGCTAAACCTATTGAGATGTCCTAGCCCATCTGGTGGAGAATCACACCCCTAGCGCTCCAGGCAGCCCAACCCCCTTTGGCTAATGTTGGAGGCCATCTGCTCTGTTGACATCCAGGCAGTGTCCCTAATAACCTCTGAATCACTCTGCGATCCGTTCTTCCCTTTTCTTAAAGAATAATATAAATTCACAGCCAAATAGATTTATCATTCTGTCCTATAGAATCGAAGAAGTCCAATAGCCTTTCTAATTCCATCTTGCCTCCTTCCCCTTCTGTTCAAACACAATTTTCTTTTTTCATTGCTTATTAAGTCCATAGTAACCTCCTTATCAAATGTTTGCTTGGCCACACCTTTAGTGTTCTTTTCAGAACATGCTTTCTCATTTTTTGCAATATAAACTGAGAGGTTTCCAAATCTTTAGGTTCTGGTTTCTCTTTACTTAACATCCTTCTTCAATTTATTTCTCTCTTCTCTCATTTTACTGTAAGTACTCAGGAAGAGCCAACCTGCTCATTCAAAACTTTATTTAGAAATATCCTTAGCTAAATATCCAATTTTATCACTCACAAATTCTACCTTCCACAAAACACTCACGCACGAACATAACGCAGGTAAGTTCTTTGCCGTTTTATAGCAAGGATTGCCTTTTCTCCATAGTTCAGTAACATGTTCCTCATTTCAGTCTGAGATATCCAAATTGCCCTTGACTTCTGTACTTCTATCAATATTCTGTACAGGTTTATTTATAGGTTCTCAGAGAAGATGGAAACTTACTCTACAGCTCTCCTCTTTTCTTTCTGAGTCTTCACTAGCATCTCCTTTAAAAGTCCCGTGATGACAATCTTGACATTTTCTAGCATGCACATCAAAACTTTTCTAGCCTCTACCCATCACTCAATTCCAAAGCTGCTTCCACATTTTTAGTCATTTGTTACAGCAACACTCCACTTCTTGGTACCAATTTCTGTCTTAGTTTAGGCTACTATAACTAGCTACCATAGCCCAGGTGACTGAAACAGCAGAAATGTATTTCTCACAGTTCTAGATACTGAGAAGTCCAAGGTCAGGGTACCATTCAACTGTTGATGGGCTTCTGGGCTCTTTCCATAGTTTGGATATTGTTGTTCATTTTTTCCCCTTTGTTTCCCCTTTGTTTCCCTTGCCTTTGGAGACATGTCTAGCCAGAAGTTGCTGCAGCCAAGGTCACACAGGTTGCTGCCTATGTTCTCCACTAGGATTTTTATGGATTCCTATCTCACCTTTAGGTCTTTCATCCATTTTGAATATGTTTGTGTATCGTATAAGAAAATTGTCGAGTTTCATTCTTCTACATGTGATTATCCAATTTTCCCAATACCATTTGTTGAAGAGATTCTTTTTTTCCATTGGATATTCTTTCCTGATTTGTCGAAGATTAGTTGACCATAGAGTTGAGGGTCCATTTCTGGGCTCTCTATTCTGTTCCATTGACCTCTGTGTCTGTACCATACTGTCTTGATGATTACAGCTTTGTAATAGAGCCTAAGTGTGGAATTGTGTTGCCACAAGCTTTGATTTTCTTTTTTAATGTTCCTCTGGCTATTTGGGGTCTTTTCTGGTTCCATACAAATTTTAGGATTATTTGTTCCAGTTCTGTGAAAAAAGTTGACCGTATTTTGATAGGGATTGCATTGAATATGTAGATTGCTCTAGGTAGCATAGACATTTTCACAATATTTGTTCTTCTAACCCATGAGCATGGAACATTTTTCCATTTTTGGTATCTTCCTCAGTTTCTTTCATGAGTGTTTTATAGTTTTCTGAGTACAAATACTTTGCCCCTTTGGTTAGATTTATTCCTAGGTATCTTATGGTTTTGGTGCAATTATAAATGGGATCGACTCCTTAATTTCTCTTTCTTCTGTTTCATTGTTAGTGTATAGAAATGCCACTGATTTCTGTACATTGATTTTATATCCTGCCACTTTCCTGAATTCCTGTATGAGCTCTAGCAGTTTTGGGGTGGAGTCTTTTGGGTTTTCCACATAAAATATCATGTCATCTGCAAGGAGTGAGAGTTTGACTTCTTCTTTGCTGATTGGAATGCCTTTTATTTCTTTTTGTTTTCTGATTGCTGAGGTGAGGACTTCTAGTACTATGTTGAAAAATAGTGGTGAGTGGACATCCCTGCTGTGTTCCTGACCTTAGGGGAAAAGCTCTCAGTTTTTCCCCATTGAGAATGATATTTGCTGTGGGACTTTTGTAGATGGCTTTTATGATATTGAGGTATGTTCTCTCTATCCCTACACTGTGGAGAGTTTTAATCAAGAAAAGATGCTGTACTTTGTCAAATGATTTCTCTGCATTTACTAAGAAGGCCATATGCTCCTTGTCCTTTCTTTTATTAATGTATTTTATCACAATGATTGATTTGCTGATGTTGAACTACCCTTGTATCCCAGGAATAAATCCCACTTGGTCATGGTGAATAATCCTTTTAATGTACTATTGAACCCTATTGGGTAGTATCTTGGTAAGCATTTTTGCGTCCATGTTCATCAGAGATATTGGTTTGTAATTCTCCTTTTTATTCGGGTCTTTTTCTGGTTTTGGGATCAAGGTAATGTTAGCCTCATAGAAAGAGTTTGTAAGTTTTCCTTAAATTTCTATATTTTGAAACAGCTTCAGAAGAATATGTATTAATTCTTCTTTAAATGTTTGGTAGAATTCCCCTGGGAAGCCATCCAGCCCTGGACTCTTGTTCGGGGGGAGATTTTTGATTACTGCTACAATTTCCTTGCTGGTTATGGGTCTGTTCAGGTTTTCTATTTCTTCCTGGTTCAGTTTGGTAGTTTATATGTATCTAGGAATGCATCCATTTCTTCCACATTGCCTAATTTGTTGGCACATGGTTGCTTATAGTTCTTATAATATTTCTTCAGTGTTGGTTGTGATCTCTTTCATTCATGATTTTATTTATTTAGGTACTTTCTCGCTCTCTTTTTGATAAGTCTGGCTTTATTAATCTTATCAATTCTTCAAAATTTCATTGATTTGTTCTACTGCTCTTTTAATTTCTATTTCATTGATTTCTGTTCTAAGCTTTATTAGTTCTCTTCTTATGCTGGGTTTAGGCCTTATCTGTTGTTCGTTCTCCAGCTCCTTTAGGTGTAGGGATAGCTTGTGTATTTGAGACCTTTCTTGTTTCTTGAGAAAGACTTGTACTGGTATATACTTCCCTATTATGACCACCTTTGCTGCATCCCAAACATTTTGAACAGTTGTGTTTTCATTTTCATTTGTTTCCATGATTTTTTAAAATTCTTCTTTAATTTCCTTGTTGACCCATTCATTCTTTAGTAGGATGCTCTTTAACCTCCATGTGTTTGAGTTGTTTCCAAATTTCTCTTGTGATTGAGTTCAGGTTTCAAAGGATTGTGGTCTGAAAATATACAGGGAAAAATCCGATTCTTTTGGTAATAATTGAGACCTGATTAGTGACCCAGTATGTGATCTATTTTGGAGAATATTTCACATGCACTCAAGAAGAATGTGTATTCTGTTGCTTTAGGATGGAATGCTCTGAATATATCTGAGTGGTCCATCTGGTCCAAGGTGTCATTCAAAGTCCTTGTTTCTTTGTTGATCTTCTGCTTAGATTATCTGTCTATTGCAGTGAATGGGGTATTAAAGTCCCCTACTATTGGTGTATTATGACCAATGTGTTTCTTTACTCTTGTTATTAATTGGTTTATGTAATTCGCTGCTTCTATGTTAGGGGACAAAATATTTATAATTGTTAGATCTTCTTGTTGGATAGACCCTTTAAGTATGATATAGTGTCCTTCCTTATCTCTTATTACAGTCTTTGGTTTAAAATCTAATTTGTCTGATATAAGATTTGCCACCCCAGCTTTCTTTTGATGTCTGTTACCATGATAAATGGTTTCCACCCCCTCACTTTCAATCTGGAGGTGCCTTTGGGTCTAAAATGAGTCTGTTGCAGACAAGATATCGATGGGTCTTGCTTTTTTATCTCTTCTGATATCCTGTGTTTTTTGATTGGGGCATTTAGTCCATTTACATTCAGATTAACTATTGAAAGATATGATTTAGTGCCATTGTATTACCTGAAAAGTCACTGTTTCTGTATATTGTCTCTGTTCCTTTCTGGTCTATATTACTTTTGGGCTCTCCTGTCACTTAAAGGATCTCCTTTAAGTTCCTTGCAGGGCTAGGTTAGTGATCACAAATTCTTTTAGTTTCTGTTTGTCCTGGAAGCTTTTTATCTCTCCTTCTATTTTGAATGACAGCCTTGCTGGATAAAGTATTCTTGGTTGCATATTCTTCTCATTTATCACCCTGTATATATCATGCCCACCCTTTCTGGCCTGCCAGGTCCCTGTGGATAGGTCTGCTGCCAATCTAATGTTTCTACTCTTGTAGGTTAAAGACCTCTTGTCCTGAGGTGCTTTCGGGATTTTCTCTTTGTCTCTTAGATTAGCAAGCTTCTCAGCTATAATTTGCTCCAATATACCTTCTGCCCCTCTCTTTCTTTCTCTCTCTCTTTCCTCTTCATCTGAGATCTCATTTATTCTAAAATTGTTTTGCTTTATGGTCTCACTTATCTCTCGAATTTTTCTAATGTGATCCAGCAGTTGTTTATCTCTTTTTCTCAGCTTCTTTATTCTCCATAGCTTTATCTTCTATATCACTAATTCTCTCTTCTGCCTCATTTATCCTAGCAGTTAGTAAAAGCCTTTTTTTTAATTTCAACTTGATTAGATTTTATTTCTTCTATTTCTCCAGAAAGGGATTCTGTAGTGTCCTCTATGCTTTTTTCAAGCCCAGCTAGTATCTTTATAGTCGTTATTCTGAACTCTAGTTCCGACATCTTACTTATATCCATACTGGTTAGGTCCCTGGCAGTCAGTACTGCCTCTTGTTCTCTTTTTCAGATGAGTTTTTCCATCTTGTCATTCTCTCCAGAGAAGAATAGATGGACAAGAAAACAGAATACTAAAAAGGCAACAATAACCCGACAGAAATATACACTAAACAAATCAGAAGAGACCTGATACTGAAAAAAAAAAAATTTTTTTTAATAAAAAGAAAGAGAATAAAATAAGACAGGCAAATAAAACAGAGCAAATACATTATATCCTGGGTATATTTTGGTCTGTTGGTTAGAAGAAAATACATTGCAACATTTTAAAGAAAGAAAAACTAATATATATACAAAAATAAAATTAAATACAAAGAAAGGATATAATGTAACTGTTAAAATGAAAATTTAAAAATGACTTAAAAAAAGGATTGATAAATTAAGAAATTGGTGAAAAAGGAAAGAGAAAAATAATTAAAATTGAAAGACTAAAAAACCATGAGAAAAAAAACAAAACAAAACAAAACCATGAATTCTATATACTATTTTGTCCTAGTGCTGGAGTTTGCAGTACTGTGTGATCGGTAAACTTGGTCTTAGCCAGATGTTCTTTCTGATTTTCTGGGAGAGGGGCCTGTTTCACTGATTCTCAGGTGTCTTTGCCCCAGGTGGAATTGCACTGCCCTTGCCAAGGGACCAGGCTAAGTAACCTGCTCCTGATTGCTCTATGTGGTTCCCTGAAGGCTTTCCTAGCTGCTTAAGAAGATGAGAATGAAAATGGTGGCCTCACAATCTCCGGCCCCAGAGCCAAAAGCTGGGGGCCCCACTCTTCAGTGCACCCTCAGGGAAAGGCAGTGCATCACTCCTGTCTCCCTAGTCTCCTACCACACTCCATGCTCACTCAACCTGTGACTGAGCATTTCTATACCAGGCACACGATCCTGCTTCAAGTCTCCAAACCCTGCAGACTCCTGTGGCATACACCCATGCTGCTCCTCCTGGGGAAGGAAGGGGGTCTTGCCATGCTGCTTGCTGGGCCCCTGCTCAGAAAACAGTTGCCTGATCATGCCCTGGTTCATGGTTTATGGCAATATGGAGCTGGAAGCCCACTCCTGGGCTGATTGCAGCCAGCTTTCCCATTCCAATGCCTGGGAACTCTGTCATACTCAAGCACCTCCATTCTTTCTGTGACCCTTGGGATCCTGAGACCACACTGTTCCACCTAGGATTCCACCCCACTTCACCACCTGAGTGCCTTTCAGTCAGGGACATCACTCACCAGAGTAGACTTCTAAAAGTTCTGATTTTGAGCTCTGCTGCTGTATTATTTCCAGTAAGGAGCTTACAGAGGCTCCCCCCCATTTGTCTTCCTATATATCACCTCAGATTCACTTCTCTGCACCTCATACATTGCGGAAAGTGGTCACTTTTCTATTTGTAGAATTGCAGCATTTCTTTTCTTACATCCCCAGTTAAGTTTGCAGGTGTTTAGAATTGATTTGATAGCTATCTAGCTGAATTCCTGGCACCAGACAAAACTAATGTGTCCTACTCCTTGGCCACCGTGGACTGGAGGAGAGGTCTGTCTTTTTCTATCAAACCCTTCAACTGATTGGATGAGGCCCATCCACATTATGGAGGTAATCAGTGGACTGTTTTAATTTTAATCTCACCTAAAAAATACCTTCACAACATCATCCAGGCCAATGTTTGACCAGATACTTGGGTATTGTGGCCTAGCCAAATTGAAACATAACATTAACCATCATTTTTAATAAACAGCATTCAAAATGTCCTTACCCTTTCTTATTGAATTAATCTTGAAAAAAAAAATTAACTCATTCAGATGCAAGGTTACTTACTTGTGACTTTTTTTCTTATTTTTCATCTGAGAAAATGATCTTAGTGCATTTCCTTTTGGAAACAATTCCTAGGTTGTACACCTTTAAAGAAACCATAAACATAAAAAATAGAGAAAATAAGGGTGTTCTTCCTTTCCAGTGTTCTTTGATGCCTTACATAAGAGAATCATTTGCTTATCCTTTGCTTTTACTATTAGTTTTTGTTTTGTTTTGTTTTGTTTTGTTTTTACTATTAGTTTTTTTTAACACAATTTTCCTCTAAGGGAGGAGAAAATAACAATGTTTATGATTATGGATAAAACTTGAATTGTCATTATGGTTAAGACTGTAATGAGCTGACAATATGTCATTTCTCTTGCTAAATCTTTACCCATTTGACTTCACAGGATGTTCTCTTTCTTACTGTGTGTGTACACAGTGGCCACCAGAACTGGGACACTTTCCTTATGTGTTGCCATAAATGTTTTTTTTTAAGATTTTATTTATTTATTTGACAGAGAGAGACACAGCAAGAGAGGGAACACAAGCAGGGGGAGTGGGAGAGGGAGAAGCAGGCTCCCTGCTGAGCAGAGAGCCTGATGTGGGGCTTGATCCCAGGACCCTGGGACCGTGACCTGAACCGAAGGCAAACGCTTAACGACTGAGCCACCCAGGCACCCCATAAATGTTTTTATATATACATTATTTTTGTGTCTGTTGCCAATATAATTCTGGTGGACTTGGTAAACAGAAGTATATGGGCCAATGAAATAAAACAATTCAACTTTCATGAAAATAGTGTTTGAAGTCTTTACATTCTCTAAATTGACAATTGATCATGTTACAAAATAGATTATTATTATATAAACTTGAACATAACAGGCAGTAAGCTCCTAAAAAAGTCTCACCAAACCATTTGTAGACAAAATATTGATCAGAATAAAACTTGTCAATAACATTTCTTTTTGTAGTTAACTGGTTAATATTCACAATTGTGAGGTTTGTTAATGGCTAAGTGAGTTTTTATGGTTTCTACAGTGTTGCTAGGAGTATATTGGGTGGCCTTTTGAAAATGTTGAGAAATTATGGATATTAACATTAAATGTTACTATCATAGATAATGCTGCAATGAACACAGGGTATATATCTTTTCAAATTGGTTTTCTCCTTGTCTTCTGATAAATATCCAGAAGTGGGGATTAAGAGGTACAAACTTCTACTCATAAAATAAGTAAGTCATAAGGCTATAATGTCCAGCATAAGTAATATAGTCAATATTATAATAATTTCTTATGGTGACAAATGGTAATTGGATTTATGTGGATCATTTCATAATGTATAAACATATTGAATCACTCTGATGTACACCTGAAACTGATAAGATTTTTATGCCAATTATATTACAAATTAAAAATATCTAAAATGTAAGCTTTAGTAGATACTACAGGTTACATTCTAAAGAGGAAAATAAGATATTTTTAAAATACACAATTTTAAACTGGTCAAGTTCCCTTTTTTATGTGTTTTTACTATTTCCTGCCATCCCAACTCCCACCCTAAACAAACAGTGGCTCATCATCTTGTGAAAGAAGTCCTAAAAAAAGAAATCTGAAATTATCCCTGAAACATGAGATTTATTTTGATGTGCCTTCAATTATTCTACATATTCTACATATCCACATATGCTAACATTCTAATTATTAATTTATTTCAGGGTCATAACCATATCACCTTATACACACACACATACACACACACTGTCTCTCTCTCTGTCTCAAAGTTTGAATGATTGAGATTTCCAGAAAATATTCATTCAATACAGAAATATCAAATGTACCACTCTGGTGGGGGATATTGAAAGTGAGGGAGGCTGTGTATGTGTCGGGTAGGAGGTACATGGGAAATCTCTATATCTTCCTCTTAATTTCTCTGTGAATCTAAAATATTCTAAAAGATGAAATTTAAATTAAAAATAAGTCATATATATGACAATTATTCCATATTTAATCATTTATTTTTACAGAGACACTCAGAGACATAGATAGCAATGTTATATAAAATAATTATTATATAAAAAGTGTCAGCTTAAGACTAAAATATCTTAAATGTCTTATTTCATAGATATAATGTAATTAATTTAACAAATTCCAAAGACAAAAATAATGCCCAATTACATTTCCAGTCACTACACCAGGTTAAAAGAAACAATTCAAATACATTGCATATGTTTGGGTAACAGGAAAAAACACACCAAAATACAATAGGTGATTTTGTCTAGGTTTAGTGATTCTGTTTGATTTTACTTTCCTTTCTATGTCTTTATTCCATTTTTTAAAACATTTTTAATGAATATTTGCTGTATCAATAATCAAGAAAAAGGCTGATGTAAAGAAGAAAAATTATTGACCTAATGAACATTTGGGCATTTTTCTTTTAATTGGAGCATATTTGACACACAATGTTACATTAACTTCACATGTACGGCATAATGATTCCACAAGTCTATACATTATGCCATGCTCACCATAAGTGTAGCTATCATCTATCACCATACAATGCTATTACAATACCATTGTTTATATTTCCTATGTTGTACCTTTTATTCCCATGACTTGTTCATTCAATAACTGGAAGCCTGTACCTCCCACTCCCCTTCAACCATTTTTTCCATCCTCCTATCTCCCTCTCTCCAACAACCAACTAGTTTATTTTCTGTATTTAATATGGATCTATTTCTGTTTTCTTTGTTTTGTTATTTAGATTCCTCATAAATGATATGGTATTTGTTTTTCTTCTGTCTGACCTATTTCACTTAACATAAAACCTTCTAAGGTCTGTCCATGTTGTCACAAATGGCAAGATCTCATTATTTTTTATGGCTAGTAGTCCATTGTGTGTGTGTGTATGTGTGTGTGTGTAAAATCACATTTTATTTATCCATTTATCTTTCGATGGACACTTAGGTTGCTTCCATATTTGGCTATTATAAGTATTGCTGCAACAAACATAGGGGTGCATATATCTTTTTTTAAATTAGTGTTTTCACTTTCTTTGAGTAAAAACCCAGTAGTGGAATTACTGGATCATATGGTATTTCTATTTTTATTTTTGAGGAAACTCCATACGGTTTTCCACGGTGGCTGCATCAGTTTACATTCCTATCAGTAGTGCACAAGGATATGTTTTTCTTCATATCCTCACCAACACTTGTTATTTCTTGTCTTTTTGATACAAACATTCTGATAGTTGTGAGGTGATTTGCGTTTCCTTGATAATTAGTGATGTTGAGAATCTTTTCATGTGTCTGTTGGCCATCTGTATATCTTCTTTGGAAAAAAAAAGTCTTCAGTTCCTCTGCTTATTTTTTAAGTGGATTATTTGATGTGTGTGTGTGTTGAGTTGTATACATTATTTATATATTTTGGATATTAATCCATTACCAATAAGAGATTGCAAATATCTTCTTCCATTCATGCATTGCCCTTTTGTTTTGTTGTTGTTGGTAAAATCTTTTTATTCTGATGTAAAGTCTTTTTATTTTGATGTATATCCAATAGATAAACATCCTTTTCTTAATTGGAAAAGCATAATGGACAAAAAATCAGATAATTCTAACACCAGAACCCAGATTATTCTACCTACCTATCAGGTGAAATTAGTATATATGAATTTGTTTAGGCATCTGCAGAATGGGATCCATAACATCTTCTACCCTCATCTAACTCATAGATTCATGGTGAATAATATAGAGATTAGGCCAATAAATTTGCTCTGACATGACTTATTATGTCATATTATGTATTTTATTTAAGTTAGGACATTTTCATATCTGTAGTTTCCACATAGTTTGAACAGTTAGCTTTGGGATAATGTACCTTTGAAATGTATAGAGAGTGTTGACATATGTGGTGTATAGTGTGCATTTCCTAATAATGAAAATAGCCATGACTACATCTAGTACTGAAAAGAAAAAAACGGAATATACTATTTTGACTTATTTTTACATGACATAATCCATGTCATGTGAGAAGCAAGTGTTATAACTGCTCTAGACAGTTGTTAGTGGTTTTTTTTTTTTTTTTTTTTTTTTTTTTTTTATGGAACACAAATGAAAATGGTTCTACAGAGTCTGTCACTGTCATGGCAGAAATTGCAACTTGTCTAATCTTAGTATTATATACATGTTTGTACTGTTCTTTTATTGAGGACTGTGACTCTGACACTATTTCCAAAGATGTACTTCTTCTGGTACAGAATGAGAGGTGGATGGAATGTTCTTTTAAAATGTTATTTTCAGCAGGAATCTGAACAACAAAATATAGGCCAATTAAAATATAGCTTGGATTAATATATTTCTTATAATACAACTCTCTCTTACCACAGAAACATTTAAAACAAAAATCAGACTAAAAATTGTAAGTAAAGAAGGGAAATATTTTAAAACATGTCAGACTGGCTATTATTAGATGTCTGCCCTGCAGTCTTCTCCACTCCTCATTTTCTACAGAAACCTAATATTTGTGAACTTTGTGCTTACTCAGCCCATGCATTTAGTTAAAGATGAGTATAGTTCCTGAGGCAGCTCTGATTGGTATACAACTAATTCCATTCATCTAGGCAATCACTGGTTTATAATGATCATGTTACTGAACCAATGAGTCCAAAGCAGTGGTTTGCTAAGAAAAATTGGCAAACCTCTGGGCTTCCAGTTAAGGTTCAGGAAATGACCCATGTTACCTATAGAAGTAAAGAGCAAAATTGCTGGAGTGATCTTCCCATGTCATGATCCAGTACATTTTGGGGGCATTTTAAGGTAAGTGATATATTATTTGAGGATGACTGTATCCCAACTGACGAAAAACAAATGTGGAAAACCTAAACAAAACATAAATTATATTTAAAAGTAATGTGCAATATGTCTTTTGTTCTTCTATGATATGCATTCTAATGAATGGCATCATATATATTCATTTTAAAATTGCATAATACAATGTGAACAGCTACATTGCCTCATGAAAAACAAATCATATCTTTTGGGATATTAGAGACTACACATAAGGTATGTTTTTTTTTTTTTTTTAATATTGAATTAAATGTCTTTTAATTAGTTGACTGTAATTCAACTTTCATCCAGTGTTTTTGTTTTTTTATTCTTATGTTAATCCCCATACATTATATCATTAGTTTTAGATGAAGTGTTCCATGATTCATTGTTTGTGCATAACACCCAGTGCTCCATGCAGAACGTGCCCTCCTCAATACCCACCACCAGGCTAACCCATCCTCCCACCCCCCTCCCCTCTAGAACCCTGTTTGATTTTCAGAGTCCATCGTCTCTCATGGTTCGTCTACCCCTCCGATTTCCCCCGCTTCATTCTTCCCCTCCCGCTACCTTCTTCTTCTTCTTCTTTTTTTTTTTTTTTCTTAACATATATTGCATATTTGTTTCAGAGGTACAGATCTGAGATTCAACAGTCTTGCACAATTCACAGTGCTTACCAGAGCACATACCCTCCCCCGTGTCTATCACCCAGTCACCCCATCCCTCCCACCCCACCCCCCACTCCAACAACACTAAGTTTGATTCCTGCGATTAAGAATTCCTCATATCAGTGAGATCATATGATACATGTCTTTCTCTTTTTGACTTATTTCACTCAACATAATACCCTCCAGTTCCATCCACGTCATTGCAAATGGCAAGATCTCATTCCTTTTGATGGCTGCATAATATTCCATTGTGTATATATACCACATCTTCTTTATCCATTCATCTGTCGATGGACATCTTGGCTCTTTCCACAGTTTGGCTATTGTGGACATTGCTGCTATAAACATCAGGGTGCATGTACCCTTTCGGATCCCTACTTTTGTATCTTTGGGGTAAATACCCAGTAGTGCAATTGCTGGATTATAGGGTAGCTCTATTTTCAACTTTTTGAGGAACCTCCATACAGTTTTCCAGAGTGGCTGCACCAGCTTGCATTCCCACCAACAGTGTAGGAGGGTTCCCCTTTCTCCACATCCCCGCCAACATCTGTCGTTTCCTGACTTGTTAATTTTAGCCATTCTGACTGGTGTGAGGTGGTATCTCATTGAGGTTTTGATTTGGATTTCCCTGATGCTGAGCGATATTGAGCACTTTTTCATGTGTCTGTTGGCCATTTGGATGTCTTCTTTGGAACAATGTCTGTTCATGTCTTCTGCCCATTTCTTGATTGGATTCTTTGTTCTTTGGGTGTTGAGTTTGATGAGTTCTTTATAGATTTTGGATACTATCCCTTTATCTGATAGGTCATTTGAAAATATCTTCTCCCATTCTGTCGGTTGTCTTTTGGTTTTGTTGACTGTTTCCTTTGCTTTGCAAAGGCTTTTAATCTTGATGAAGTCCCAATAGTTCATTTTTTCCTTTGCTTCCCTTGCCTTTGGCGATGTTTCTAGGAAGAAGTTGCTGCAGCTGAGGTCAAAGAGTTTGCTGCCTGTGTTCTCCTTTAGGATTTTGATGGACTCCTGTCTCACATTGAGGTCTTTCAACCATTTGGAGTCTATTTTTGTGTGTGGTGTAAGGAAATGGTCCAGTTTCAATCTTCTGCATGTGGCTATCCAATTTTCCCAACACCATTTGTTGAAGAGACTGTATTTTTGCCATTGGACATTCTTTCCTGCTTTGTTGAAGATGAGTTGACCATAGAGTTGAGGGTCCATTTCTGGGCTCTCTATTCTGTTCCATTGATCTATGTGTCTGTTTTTGTGGCAGTACCATGCTGTCTTGATGATGACACCTTTTAATAGAGCTTGAAGTCCGGAATTGTGATGCCGCCAGCTTTGCTTTTCTTTTTCAACATTCCTCTGGCTATGCAGGGTCTTTTCTGGTTCCATACAAATTTTAGGATTATTTGTTCCATTTCTTTGAATAAAATGGATGGTATTTTGATGGGGATTGCATTGAATGTGTAGATTGCTCTAGGTAGCATTGACATCTTCACAATATTTGTTCTTCCAATCCATGAGCATGGAAAGTTTTTCCATTTCTTTGTGTCTTCCTCAATATCTTTCATGAGTATTCTATAGTTTTCTGAGTACAGATCCTTTGTCTCTTTGGTTAGATTTATTCCTAGGTATCTTATGGTTTTGGGTGCAATTGTAAATGGGATCGACTCCTTAATTTCTCTTTCTTCTGTCTTGTTGTTGGTGGATAGGAATGCCACTGACTTCTGTGCATTGATTTTATATCCTGCCACTTTTCTGAATTCCTGTATGAGTTCTAGCAGTTTTGGGGTGGAGTCTTTTGGGTTTTCCACATAAAGTATCATATCATCTGCAAAGAGTGGGAGTTTGACTTCTTCTTTGCCAATTTGGATGCCTTTGATTTCTTTTTGTTGTCTGATTGCTGTGGCTAGGACTTCCAATACTATGTTGAATAGCAGTGGAGATAGTGGACATCCCTGCCGCGTTCCTGACCTTAGGGGGAAAGCTCTCAGTTTTTCCCCATTGAGAATAATATTTGCTGTAGGTTTTTCATAGATGGCTTTTATGATATTGAGGTATGTACCCTCTATCCCTATACTCTGAAGAGTTTTGATCAAGAAAGGATGCTGTACTTTGTCAAAACCTTTTTCTGTATCTATTGAGAGGATCATATGATTCTTGTTCTTTCTTTTGTTAATGTATTGTATCACGTTGATTGATTTGCGAATGTTGAACCAACCTTGCAGCCCTGGGATAAATCCCACTGGGTCGTGGTGAATAATCCTTTTAATGTACTGTTGGATCCTATTGGCTAGTATTTTGGTGAGAATTTTTGCATCCATGTTCATCAGGGATATTGGTCTGTAATTCTCCTTTTTGATGGGGTCTTTGTCTGGTTTTGGGATCAAGGTAATGCTGGCCTCATAAAATGAGTTTGGAAGTTTTGCTTCCATTTCTATTTTTTGGAACAGTTTCAGAAGAATAGGTATTAATTCTTCTTGGAATGTTTGGTAGAATTCCCCTGGGAAGCCATCTGGCCCTGGGCTTTTGTTTTTTGGGAGATTTTTGATGACTGCTTCAATTTCCTTAGTGGTTATAGGTCTGTTCAGGTTTTCAATTTCATCCTGGTTCAGTTTTGGTAGTTGATACATCTCTAGGAATGCATCCATTTCTTCCAGGTTATCTAATTTGCTGGCATAGAGTTGCTCATAATATGTTCTTATAATTGTTTGTATTTCTTTGGTGTTGGTTGTGATCTCTCCTCTTTCATTCATGATTTTGTTGATTTGGGTCATTTCTCTTCTCTTTTTGATAAGTCTGGCCAGGGGTTTATCAATCTTGTTAATTCTTTCAAAGAACCAGCTCCTAGTTTCGTTGATCTGTTCTACTGTTCTTTTAGTTTCTATTTCATTGATTTCTGCTCTGATCTTTATGATTTGTCTTCTCCTGCTGGGTTTAGGCTTTATTTGCTGTTCTTTCTCCAGCTCCTTTTGGTGGAGGGTTAGGTTATGTACTTGAGACCTTTCTTGTTTCTTGAGAAAGGCTTGTATTGCTATATACTTTCCTCTTAGGACTGCCTTTGCTGCATCCCAAAGATTTTGAACAGTTGTGTTTTCATTTTCATTGGTTTCCATGTATTTTTTTAATTCTTCTTTAATTTCCTGGTTGACCCATTCATTCCTTAGTAGGATGCTCTTTAGCCTCCATGTATTTGAGTTCTTTCCGACTTTCCTCTTGTGATTGAGTTCTAGTTTCAAAGCACTGTGGTCTGAAAATAGGCAGGGAATGATCCCAATCTTTTGGTACCGGTTGAGACCTGATTTATGACCTAGGATGTGATCGATTCTGGAGAATGTTCCATGGGCACTAGAGAAGAATGTGTATTCCATTGCTTTGGGGTGGAATGTTCTGAATATGTCTGTGAAGTCCATTTGGTCCAGTGTGTCATTTAAACTCTTTATTTCCTTGTTGATCTTTTGCTTAGAAGATCTGTCCATTTCAGTGAGGGGGATGTTAAAGTCCCCCACTATTATTATATTGTTGTCGATGTGTTTCTTTGCTTTTGTTATTAATTGCCTTATATAATTGGCTGCTCCCATGTTAGGGGTGTAGATATTTACAATTGTTAGATCTTCTTGTTGGATAGATCCTTTAAGTATGATATAGTGTCCTTCCTCATCTCTTATTACAGTCTTGGTTTAAAATCTAATTTGTCTGATATAAGTATTGCCACCCCAGCTTTCTTTTGTGTCCATTAGCATGGTAAACGGTTTTCCACCCCCTCACTTTCAATCTGGGGGTGTCTTTGGTTCTAAAATGAGTCTCTTGCAGACAGCATATCAATAGATCTTGTTTTTTAATCCAGTCTGTTAGCCTGTGTCTTTTGATTGGGGCATTTAGCCCATTTACATTCAGGGTAACTATTGAAAGATAGGAATTTAGTGCCATTGTATTGCCTGTAAGGTGACTGTTACCGTATATTGTCTGTGTTCCTTTCTGGTCTATGTTGCTTTTAGGCTCTCTCTTTGCTTAGAGGACCCCTTTCAAGATTTCCTGTAGGGCTGGTTTTGTGTTTGCAAATTCCTTTAGTTTTTGTTTGTCCTGGAAGCTTTTTATCTCTCCTTCAATTTTCAATGACAGCCTAGCTGGATAGAGTATTCTTGGCTGCATATTTTTCTCATGTAGTGCTCTGAATATATCCTGCCAGTCCTTTCTGGCCTGCCAGGTCTCTGTGGATAGGTCTGTTGCCAATCTAATGTTTCTACCATTGTAGGTTACATATCTGTTCTCCCGAGCTGCTTTCAGGATTTTCTCTTTGTCTATGAGACTCGTAAGTTTTACTATTAGATATTGGGGAGTTGACCTATTTTTATTGATTTTGAGAGGGGTTCTCTGTGCTTCCTGGATTTTCATGCCTGTTTCTTTCCCCAAATTAGGGAAGTTCTCTGCTATAATTTGCTCCATTATACCTTCTGGCCCTCTCTCTCTTTCTTCTTCTTCTGGGATCCCAATTATTCTAATGTTGTTTCGTCTTATGGTATCGCTTATCTCTCAAATTCTGCCCTCGTGATCCAGTAGTTGTAGATCTCTCTTTTTCTCAGCTTCTTTTTTTTCCATCATTTCATCTTCTATGTTACTGATTCTCTCTTCTGCCTCATTTATTCTAGCACTTAGCGCCCCCATTTTTGATTGCACCTCATTAATAGCCTTTTTGATTTCTACTTGGTTGGATTTTAGCTCTTTTACTTCTCCAGAAAGGGTTTCTCTAATAACTTCCATATTTTTTTCAAGCCCAGCTAGTATCTTTAAAGTGATGATTCTGAACTCTAGATCTGACATCGTACTAATGTCCATATTGAGTAGGTCCCTGGCAGTCGGTACTACCTCTTGTTCTTTCTGTTGAGGTGATTTTTTCCGTCTTGTCATTTTGTGCAGAGGAGAATAGATTAATGAGAGAACAAAATGCTAGCAGAGTAACCACGTCCCCAGAAAATATACTCTAAACAAATCAGAAAAGGCCTGAAGCAGTGGGATAAAAAAGGGAAGGAGAGAAAAAAGAAAAAGAAAAAAAAAAGAAAAAGATAAAGATAAAAACAAAAACAAACAAAAGAAAACAACAACAACAAAAGAAAAACCAGAATGTGATCAAATATGATCTATATGGGATATAGATCAGTGCCACACACTAGATTTGGGGTGTATTTTGGTCTTTTAGAAGAAAGTGCCTCCCAAAATTTTAAAGAAAGAAAAACGTATATATGTACAAAAATAAGGGTTGATATGATGAAGGGATGGAATATGACTGTAAAAATGGAAATTATAAAAAATGTTATAAAAGGAATTAAGAAGTTGTTTGAAAAAAGAAATAAGAGGATTTAAAAAAAGAAAAAAGAAAAAGAGAGAAAAAAAAAGGGAGAGGATGTGATCAGGCAGGGGAATAGAAAACACCATATACTAGAGATTTAGGGTATATTTTAATCTGTTAGAAGAAACTATCTAAAAATTTTAAAGAGAGAACAACTTATATATATAAGCCAAAAATATGGGTAACTACTATGGAGGGATAGAATATGACTCTAAAAATGAAAAATAAAAATGTTTTTTTTTTTTTTTTTTTAAATAGGATTGATAAGATGTTGGCTGAAAAAGGGAAAAAGAAAAATTCAAAAAGAAATAAAAAGACAAAAAGACAGTTAAAAAAAATTAACTTTAAAAGACTAAAGAATCATGGTAAAAAAGCCGTGAATTCTCTGTGCAGTAGTCCCCTAGCGCTGGAGTTCTGCCATTCTCATTGATCAGTAAACTTGATCTTGGCTGGCTGTTCTCGCTGATCTTCTGGGGAGGGGCCTGTTGCCATGGTTTCCAAATGTCTCTGCCTGAGGCGGAATTGCCCCGCCCTTGCCCCCTCCCGGCTAAGTAATCTGCTCGGGTTTGCTCTCCGAGGCTTTTGCTCCCTGCGAGCTTTCCGTACAGCTTTGAAGGCGGAGAGTGAAAATGGCGGCCTCCCAATCTCCAATCGGAGGAGCCGAGAACTCGGGGCCCCGCTCCTCAGTGCGCCCCCAGAGAAAAGCCGTCAGTCACTCCCGTCTCCCCGGTCTCCAGCCGCACTCCGTGCTCATCCGGCCTGTGACCGCGCATTTCTATCTCTGGCACCCGACCCCGTGTGGAGTCTCCAAACCCAGCAGATCCCTGCGGTGCCCTCCCGCGCGGCTCCTCCTGGGGGAGGAAGGTGAGTCTCCCCGGATCTGCCGCTTGTTGGGTCCCTGCTGGAGGAACAGGGGCCCGACTGTGCCGCGGATCACGGTTTATGGCCACCCCGAGCTGAGAGCCCGCGCCTGGGCTCCGCCTCTGCAGCCGGCTTCCCTGCTCCGATACCTGGGAGCTCTGCCACACTCAGGCACCCCCGGTCTTTCTGTGACCCCGAGGGTCCTGAGACCCCACTGTCCCGGAGGGTTCCACCCCCCGCTTAGCCACCAGAGTGACGTCCCTCAGCGGAGCAGACTTTTAAAAGTTCCGATTTTGTGCTCCGCTGCTCTATCACTTGCCAGAAGCGGCCAACGGAGGCCCCTCCCCCGCCGCCTATCCTCCCGAACATCGCTCGGATTCACTTCTCCGCACGTCCTACCTTCCAGAAAGTGGTCGCTTTTCTGATGAGAGAGTTGTTGCTCTTCTTTTCTTCAATCTCCTGTTGAGTTTGTAGGTGTTCAGAATGGTTTGATCCCTATCCAGCTGAATTCCTGAGAGGAGATGAAATCCAGGTCTCCTACTCCTCCGCCATCTTGCTCCGCCCCCCAAGGTATGTTTGATATACTATTTGGCCTAAGTGAAAGAAATAAAATTAGAAGCCTTAATGAAGCAGGATGGGAAATAAACATAAACAGATGAAAATAGGACCAGAGGCAATTTATCTTTCTCCATAAACAGAATCAAAACATATTTTCTCTAGTTTGGGTGTCTTAGAGTATCATTATAAAGCCTTATATAGTAAAGGAAGAACCAGAAAAGAGATTCCAAGGGTCCTTAGAGGACAACAAATTTGGCACTGTGCACCTTTAATTATAGGCTTAAACAAAAGGATAAGAAAGATACTTTCCAGGTCTTTATTTTCTTAACCCATTCAGTATTCTATTAGGGCTCAATTTATTTGGAAAATTCTGATTCTCAATGACCAAAATTCCACTTACATGTTGCATAGCTGTGCCAGTTGACTATCTCTTCTTCTCATTACTTCATGCATATTAACTAGTAAATGGTTTGCAAAACACTAGAGGCATGACTTATAACTTATAGTCTCTTAAAATTCATGAATTTGACAGATAAGTTTTTTTTAACTAGGAGTTTTAATAAGCTTGCAAATTATGCAACAGGGACATTTACAAAGTTTGAGTCAGTAGGGGTTTTTTTTACTAATCTTATGCTGCTACAATGTCAATTTAGAAGATAGACTTTCAAAATTCTTACCATTGTATTTGCTTTTATTTTATATTTCCTATTTCCTCTAGAAAGAATTGAGATAATGAACTAAAATACTTTAGACCAAGTATATATAGATTATTAATTTAGACTACATGTAATGGTCAAAAATATACCAATGAGCCAGAATAATTATTTGTTGGTTGTACATGGTAAATTGTATTAATATCAAAATATTCTCTACTGCTCTCTCTCATTTTCTGCCCCCTATCAAACTTCCCCTAGAAGGAATAGTATACTTTCTGCTACACCATGAGAGTTGCTTTGGTCAATAAAGTGTGTGTGTAAACTTTCATGGAAACACTATAGAAGCTGTTGTGTGGTTTCCATATTTGTCTTTTTGCTCTGCTTTGAGACCTGAATATCCCAGATAAGAACTGTTCCTACAGGGTTGAAAATTAAAAGAAAACTCATGATGGGCATGAGTGTGGTTTTAAGTTAGCAAGTCTGTGGATCATTTGTTATCACAGTATAAATTGACCTAAGCTGACTGACTGTATAATTATGTACAGTGTCATACCAAATACTTTATATAAACCATATCTTTTAATTTTTGAAATTTATTGATAAATTATTGCCTGCACTTTATCAGTGAGAAAAATAATACTCAGAAGCTACAAAACTAATTCAATAACTAAGTTATCTGATTTTAAAACCTATGCATTTAACTGTTTCTCAATATATTATCCTTTATTTTAAAAATAAATCACATGACTCACGCAAGACATAAATTTCTGAAAGCAGACAACTATAACTGAAGCATAGTTCTATAATTTCAATTCTTCTTTTCAGTCCATGAATATTTTGTATAATTATTTTGAGTAACAAAAAATTATCTTGAGTAATACAAAATTTGTTTTATATGGGAATGACCTCAATAATGGCATTTTTATATTATAAGGAAATGAATCCTGGAAATTCTTTTTAAATTTTTAATCTATTCAATTTTTTTTTAATAACTTACATAATTTGAAAGTCAAAGTAAATAAAAGAGAGTATTAAATGAGAATCCCCTCCCAACAAAAGAAATTACCTGAAACTCCAATATAGAAGAAAACAAAGTTATCAGTTATTTGTGTACATTCCCAGAGATAATGTATGTATCTAGAAGCAATATTCTGGATCCTGCTTTTACTATTTAATATTAAATCTTGTCAATCATGCCATATGGTAATATAATATATAGATCATATATAGATCTATAGATATATAAAGAGATTTCTTATTCTTTTATAGTAAGATCATGATTTATTACTGGATGTTTATAGATATGCATGTATATCTGTAGAAAAACTATTAGAAATTTGGAGTTAGGACAATTTATAATTTTTAAAAAAAAATTATTTATTTATTTGACAGATAGAGACATAGCAAGAGAGGGAATACAAGCAGGGGGAGTAGGAAAGGGAGCTGAAGGCAGACACTTAACGACTGAGCCACCCAGGCGCACCAAGAACAATTTATAATTTTTATAGATACTGACAAATCTCTCTCGTGAGAGGTTTTACCAATTTGTATTCCCACAAGCAATGCAAAAGAGTTTCCTCACACATTTGTTGATGCCAATCCAATAGGAGAAAAAGCATATTTCTGTGTGATTTGATTTTCATTTTTTTTTTTTTTTTTTTTATATCTGAGGCTGTGAATCTTTTCATTTGTTTAGGAATTACTTATATTTACTTTTCTGTAAACTTTCTGTTAATATCATTCATTTATCTTGTTAAAAGAGGCTTTAAAAAAGTCATTGCCATAACCAAGATCATCTACATTTTTTCCTATTTTATTTTGTAAGAGTTTTATAATTTTTGCATTTAACACTTAGGTCTGGGATCCTTGTTGAGTTAATTTTTATAAAGCATATGAGATCTGTGTCTAGATTCACTTTTGTGCATGTGGATGTCCAGTTGTTCCAGCAGCATTTGTTGAAAAGGCTATCTTTGCTCCATTGTATTGCCTTTGTTCCTTTGTCAACTATTAGTTGACTCTATTTATGTGGTTTATTTCTGAGCTCTCTATTCTGTTCCATGAATCTACTTGTCAGATTGTGTCAGTCCTCCAACTTTGTTTTTCTTCTTCAGGTCTTTGTGGCCTATTCTGAATCTTTTGTCTCTTCATATAAACTTTACAATTAGTTTGTTGATATCCACAAAATAATATTTGGGATTTTGACTAGATTGCTTTGAATTTATAAATCATGTTGGGAAGAACTATCATCTTGACAATATTGAGTCTTACTATCCATGAACGTGGAACATTTCTCCATTTATTTAGTTCTTTGATTTCATTCATCACAGTTTTGTAGTTTTTCTCAGATAGATCATGCACTTTGTTAGATTAATAGATTGTGGTTCATTTTTGGGGATGCTAATATAAATGATAATATGTTGTTAATTTCAAATTCCACTTGTTCATTGCTATTATATTATGACTCATCTTTCCATGCAAATATATACTGATATGTTTTTCCTCATAGCATACACATCAATTTATACAGTTGCCAGTAATTTATGCAATGGCCTTATTCCGTGTACATTTGACAACGATCATTTAAAATATATATGAAATTTTGTTGCATTAGGTTTATTATTAGTTAATTGAATATATCGTTTATTTTCCAATATTATTACTAGTTTGTGAATTGTATGTTCATCATGTATATCCATTTTTGTTGGATATTATTCTAATTATTAATTTGAAAACTTTTAATATTTAAGTCTGATCTAATATTGCCATAAACACTAATTAAACTCTGAGGTTAACATTATATAAAAGACAGCAAAAATAAAGGTATCTCAAAACCTGAAATTTCCAGATAAAACTTTTTTCATCTCTTTCTAATGACATTTTTAAACTTTTAATAACTTTAATAACTTTTTAAGTTAATTAGGAAAAAAACATTTCTTCGACATTATTTTTGCACTTCTGATTTAAGATCTTGCCTGAAACAAAGGACTTATTTTTAAAATACTGTCTTTTACAGTGATTTTAAAATTAGATATAATTTCTGAGAAATTGTGAAAAACATTATATAAATTGAATTCAAGATAATTACATAAATCCTGATAAACTCGGACAAAATCCACCTTCTTGAAAGAGGTAAGTTGCAAATAAAATTATTGGTGAAATCAACTGTTACAAAATCTCCATTTGAACAAAAATTCTAATTTAAATCAATTGTTATAAACCATTGGATACTTTGTCATGTAGGCTATTCAGATTAAGAAATATGCTTTTATCAGTTAAAACATTTTTTAGATGAAATATTTCACATCACGGGTGCCTGGGTGGCTCAGATGGTTAAGCGTCTGTCTTCGGCTCAGGTCATGATCCCAGGGTCCTGGGATCGAGTTCCACATCGGGCTCTCTGCTCCTTGGGAGCCTGCTTCTCCCTCTGCCTCTCTCTCTCTGTCTCTCATGAATAAATAAATGAAATCTTTAAAAAAAAAAAAAAGAAATATTTCACATCAGTAAACTGTGTTTAATGTATATAATATATAATATATAATGTTACAAAATATTATCACAAGTAAAGAAATACTATTGTAGTATGCAGTTGAACAACTGATTTGCTGCAAAAAGCCCTGTGCACTAATTGATGAAATCACTATCTCTACTGGCTACAATTTTATAGAGCAATAAAATGTTGGTACATTAATTTATTTTTAATTATTATAAAGCATTTTGAGAAATTTATATGTTTTAAGCACTTGAGTCTTTTTTAATTTAAAGAATAAACATTTAATAGTATAATGTTCTTTTTTGCATCTTTTGCTCCTTGTAGCTACATTTCTGTTATGTCACTTCACATATATTTTTCTTTAAGAATTCTAAGATATTTTTGGAAAACAATTCTGATTCATTATTCTGATAACAAACAAGGATACTACTTGACTATTCTACTTGAATATTCCACATATGCCTCAAAGTCCATATTCCCCCCCCGAAAACAACAACAACAACAACAACAAAAATCTTATCACTTCCACCTCCCATACAATGTTGACAATCAACTGTTCATGTAAAGTGGCCTATCCGAAGAATGTTATTACCTCTAATTTCACTATACTGGAAAGTTGTCTATTATCCTCATTTCCATCTTCTTCCTCATTATGCACATCCCAAAAATTATGGTGTCATTTTGACTCCTAAATTGCTTCCAAATCCAACCATCTCTCTGATTTACATGGCCACCATACTAATTCAGGTCAGCATCATTGGATTTATCGCACTCATTCCTTTAGTCAAGTTTTTCATATCCTGAATTTATTCTCTGTCTTAACTTGACCATGTTACTATTGATGAGGGTACTGCCAATGAACACTTATGTGAACTTTCTTAACATACCTAAGCAGTTGTATATCAGCACTCTTATTCTAGTTCATATTTTAAGGTACTAGGCAGGTATACTATACCATAACTTATGTTTATATTGTGGTAATCTCTATTAAAAACGACATTTTCCACCTCAATTTCTCTCTTCTCCCTCTTCAGTATTTATGAGTAAAGTAAGTTTTAAAAAACTGAATAATTACATCAATTCAAATGTTATATACCTTAAATATCTACCTGTTTATCCTTTTTTTTTTTTTCCCTTAAGACATTTTATTTTTCAGAGTAGTCTCCCCTTTGTCCCAAGTCTCAAGTAGAGAGTGATGGTGTTCAACACTTATTAAAATTTCCTAATGTTCTTTATATTCTGAATGCAGTTGTTTAAACTAAACATCAATTACAGAGAACGCCTGGGTGGCTCAGGTGGCTCAGTCGGTTAAGCATCTGCCTTCGGCTCAGGTCATGATCCCAGTGTCCTGAGATCAAGTCCTGCATCGGGCTCCTTGCTCAACAGGGAGCCTGCTTCTCCCTCTGCCTGCAACACCCCCGGCTTGTGAGCTCTTTCTCTCTCTCTCTCTAACAAAGAAATAAAGTCTTAAATAAATAAATAAATATCAATTACACCAATGCAAAATAAAAATATAGGAGCATTTGTTGACATGCAGCAGTTAAATTGGAAATGCGTGCTACCATTCCTTTCTCACTCCTTTTGATAGAAGGTTACTCATGAACAATGGTTCATAGTAATAAGGAGGGGCTTCAATTTGATGCCATGGTTAGTCATCTGGAAGAGATATGGAAGATCAATTGCCAGTGCATATCAGTTATTGGTAGAGTCAAAGGCTCCCTTCAGAGTAGTTTTGCTCCCTTGTTTTGAACTGGAGCTTTATTCTACATTACACTGTTTTTTCACATTAAGGAAGTTTCACATTGATTCCTTTTTGCTTGGGTCCTGTTTAAAGATACAGATAGACCAAAGAAAGTAATTTACTGTATACTCTGACTTTCTTGGAATATCAATAATAAATATTTACTTGTCACAATCTCTTGATCCTTTATTACTCCCCCCTACCCCCAGAACAGAAACTTTGAACCCTGATGGAGATGTTGGTTGTCAATCATTGATTAACAGTTCAAGTATATGCTTAGGGAGAAATCCATGTCCTGGTTAAAAACCTCTGTGTGATTTTTCAGGTCTGACCATCAGCAATTACAGAGCTTTTACCTTAAAGGCCTTCACTCTTAGATCTGTTCACCTAAGGGTCTTCAAGGAGGTCCTCTGGAAGATCGTCTTCTGAGAGTTCCTAATGAAGGGAGGTAGGGACACCCTGAGGACACTTTTTTCCCACTCTGGCTCAGTACTCAATACTCTTTCACTCTTAGTCCTTCCCTCCTGCCCTCCCCACATGCCCAGGGTTCATAAACCTCTCAATGCCTTTGGTTTGGGGGTTCCCTGAACAGTAAGTGGACCCCATACACCTGACCTTGAACCAGTGCACATTTCATACGGGAAGTAAATCAGGGAGGAATTGGTATGTTCTCTGGTTTTAGAGTCTCACTTGTACCATTGCAATAAGGGATTAAAGGCTTAACTTTTTCCATTTTCTTTTTTTCTTCTCTCATTCTTTTAAATCAGTTACTCCAAAACCTTATAGTTCTCTCTTGCCCAATTCAGTTGAGCTTCTGACAATATATATTTATACTCATGACAACTTAATTTCAGTTACTTAATGACACTAATACTAGGCACCAGGTAGAGAGCTATGCATATAAGGAAAGTGAATGTTTTTAGGATTCTTTTATTTTATGGCGGATTATCTTTATATGTTATTATGACACGTGACATCAGCAGAATTTATCTGAAATTATCTATTGTTAAATTTTCTTGTTATCATTATATATAAATAATTATAATGTGAGGACTTTGGTTAATAAAAATTGGCTATATAGTTTACAGTTTTCATAATTCTTAAATTTTCATTCCAATCTGGCAATATCTCCTATTCATCTTTTTGCATGACATAATAATTCTTTGTTGTATAATTTTAAGTAAAATACAAGGTGTATAATTTCTGCATTTTTAAAAATTTTAGTTATGTAAAGTAAGAACTTATTTATTCCTTGCATTTTACCTAATTCTAAATGAAGTTACATTATGTATATTTTTTCTCAGCATTATTAGAAACCTTTTGCTCTATCTGTATTTGATTGTTCCAGAATCTGTTTTTATAAGCCACATTCCTTTTGATACCCGTTCTCTTTTTTTTCTACTCGTTATTTATTAATCTGCTTTCAAAAATTCATTTTTTATTGAAATTGGATTATTCAGAAAAAGAGAACAGAACTTATTTTTCTCAGAATTCTAAAGCCAGTCAATGTATTTAAGAATATTCGGTCATTTGTTCATATCCAAATTTTCCAAAAATTTTGGCATCTGCTTTCCTAATATGGCCCTAAATTCAAGTTTGTGTTAAACACTAAGACATCTTCTTTTTAACTCTTTACAAAATGCTATAATTAATGAGAATTTATTTCTAAATATTCATGTGTGGAACTCATATAACCTTAAGACAATTTGTTTCCCAGTATGTTGACAATTAATAATTTTACTCCTACTGTGCATTTTATATATGTTTCAAGATTCAAGAAAACAATGGATAATGTGCAGACAAATTATATTAAGATCATGTATCACATGCAATTTTCTGTCAGTTAAGCAAAGACTGTATGGACAAGTGGTATAATATAATGTCAACAACTTTGAAGGCAGAAAACATCAGAATTCAAATTCTGAATATAATTTACTTTTACTGTATCTTTGGACCAGTTGAGTATTCTTTTTTATCATGTTTCCTCACCTATTAATACAGAAGTCGAATTGTTGTAAGAATTAAATAATATAATACATGAAAAAAAGCAGTCAGTTTTATTTGCTGTCATAAATATTAAATAAATGGAAGCTGCTATAATTTATCATTTATATTAATAATGAAACCTTTGAATCTCTGTGTAAATTTTATTTAAAAACATATTAACAGTAAAATATGATAGACTGAAGTCATTTTTATATACGTTAAAAAAACTAAAAACAAAAACAAAAACAAAAAACAAACCTATAACAAAAAAAAAAAAAAAAAAGAGAAGAGAAACCAGAGTTAGTTTATTTGTGTCTCTAACCAACTATAATATGAACTTGAAGTTAGTGACATTAGTTTACTTTTATATGCCCACCACATAACACACTGGATGGATTAAGTGGATATTAATATATGTTTGTAGAACACTAGTCTGTGTGTTTTTTACTCCAAAGTTTATATCCATTTCAATATCATTCTCTATCACATAAGATCAAGCTATCAGTGAATAACTGTGAAATGATAAAGAATTAGTGATAATATTCTTTTATAATTCATATGGATTATTCACAGGTGCAATATTATAAATTATAGCCTTGGGCTTTTAGGGGAAAAAAAAAGAGTGTTTAAAATCCAGATGTGGGCTTTCACTAGTATTGGGGAAAAAATAAACATAGCCCTTAAATTTGCAATTTAAAGGTTTAATGAATAGTGATTATAACTGACTTAAATTTTGGTATTTTAAAAGGTTATCTAAAGATGAATTTGTACATCTGCAATATACTGTGTATTTACTAGAGGTTGGGTTGTTTATGATATTAATCACCAGCATTTCTCTGAGTCCTCTTTGCTAAAAATCTCTATCTACTGATTTTTCAGTAATCTAATATATTCAAAAACGCTCAAATAGGAAAAAAGAATTTTCAGGAACAGAAACTAATCAGTGTGCGGGGCGGGGGGGCAAACTTATACTAAATGATACTGCTGGCATGGAACATTAAGATAATCTAATTTATGTCATTATTTTATAACTAGAATAAGTGATGACCAGAAGTATTAACAGACTTACAAGTTACAGAGCAAGTTAGTGTCAGAGTTTCAAGTCTCTAGTGCATTTTTCTCTTTATAATAATTATAGATAGTTTATTATTTTGACATATAACATATGGTATTTGCAGGGATAAACTGGATTGGAAAACACAATCTAATGCCGCTGCATTTCTTGCTTACAATTTTTGCTTATAGCTTAATATAATTTTGGGTTCACAAAAATAATACATTTAAATAGCAGCACAGTTAAAACAAACAAAAATAGTTGAACTGATAAGAAGGCAAAAGAAATGAAAGGGTACTAGGAGGAAAATGCAAACTTCTAGCAGGTTCCCTGCATAAACTGACATCAGGCTTAAAGTC
Source organism: Mirounga leonina (assembly GCF_011800145.1). NCBI lineage: Eukaryota > Metazoa > Chordata > Mammalia > Carnivora > Phocidae > Mirounga > Mirounga leonina. The sequence continues at coordinate 30,877,355 of NW_023270323.1, read as the reverse complement.
CACCATAGGGGGTGCCTTCAAGAAAGAGTAGATAGATTAGTCAGGGAGATCATAGGCAAAGGATCATCTTCCAATGATAGGCATAGTATGAACAGAAAAGCTTACTTTGTTATATTTTCATGAGTACTAATCTACTCTTTTTTAATCTTAGGCCACTTTATATTTCCTGTTTGATTACTTCTTTTATAGCATACAAAATTTTCCACGTTTAATAACATAATAATACAAATGATTTCTACAGTTTTCCAAAGTGAACAAAATACATTTTCAAATTATTTTTTTCTGCAACGTTTGTCTTTTATATTGTTAACTTTTTTCCAACTATTTTTGGTGTTTTTTTCTGTATAGTCTTTGTAACTTGAGAGTACTTTTAAGTACCAAGGAAATCTCAACTAAAATCCCAATTAAGAAAGATGTACACAGATTTATTCTTCCTGTTAGCCCTTACTATCCACAGGGTAGAGTTTCAGATATAGAGGTAATGTGCTGGATATTGTGTAGAACTTCTGCTCCAGCTTTCTTTTCTTTTGTGTTTTATTCATAACAGATCTTTTGAGTCACACTGAATCACTACCTGCTGTCTAGTCATCTGATTTAAGAAGTTTTTGAACAACAACATTATACAAGCCAGTTTTTCCCTTCAACACAGTCTTCATTTACACATCATTTCCAGGATTACTTTCTTCTAACCACCAGAATCACACCATCAAGGTAAGGTTCTATCCATCGATCATTTCTGTACCCAATCATAAAGAGTTGCTATATGAAGGACAGAAATAGGCAGTGTATTGGATAATCTAGTTATGAAATAGAATTATCCATGAGCTAAAAATCCTGCATGCAATAGAAAAGTTGTTTTTCCTTCAGGCTAGCTTGGTTTTGTTTTTTGTTTTTTGTTTTTAAAGCCATACAGTAAAGGTGGCTCCTACTTTCTATTCCTTAGAAATGGTTCCAATATTTTGATTTATGGCTCTTCCTGAATTATGATTAGTGACACTTTATTCAGCTACGTAACAGAATGTTGATCAATATGAATAGTTACAGTGTTCTTTGCCTCTTTTGTTATGCTTCCAACACTGTTTCAGTGGAACATAGGATTGGATGATTGTGGTTTTGTTAGCTTTCTTTCACCATGAATCATAAAATGTATCAAATATTCTTTATTAAATCAAGAAACACTGAATTATGTTATTAGGTCAAAATCTTTCTTAGCCTCAAAATGGATTCTATCCATTTATTTATTACACATTTATTAAATACCTGCTATGTAATATAACTGTTCTAAGCAATAAGGAATCAAAAAGAACAAGACAGATGTCATCTGTCTGCCACATTCTAATGGAGGAACTAGGCATACAGTAAGTAAGAAAAATTAAAATTATTTTGTTTTACTGAATGTTTTGAAAAAAATACCGTAGGAATATATGAATAAAGACTATATAAAGTAAAAAGGTTAAAAAAAAATAAGAGTGCCTTTTTCATAATGCCTCTCTGAAGAAGGGGTATTTAAGCACTGTATTAAAGAAGAGGTGTTATCTATGAGAGGACTGGAGGTACTATTTGTGGAAATGTTCACTACTGGGGAGAAAATAGACCATACAGAAAACACTGAGATGTAACAAATATACTAAAAGATGTTAAACATATTTTAAAAGAACAAACTGATGATTATCAGAGGGGAGGTGGATGGGAGGGATGGGTTAAATTGGGGATTAAAGAGTGCACTTGTTGTGATGTGCACCAGATATTGTATGTACGTGTAGAATCATTAAAGTGTATGCTGAGCGAAATAAGTCAATCAGAGAAAGACATGTATCATATGACCTTACTGATATGAGGAATTCTTAATCTCAGAAAACAAACTGTGGATTGCTGGAGTGGTGGGGGGTGGGAGGGATGGGGTGGCTGGGTGATAGACATTGGGGAGGGTATGTGCTATGGTGAGCTCTGTGAATTGTGCAAGACTGTTGAATCACAGACCTGTACCTCTGAAACAAATAATACAATATATGTTAAAAAAAAAAAAAAAAAAAAAGAAGAAGAAGATAGCAGGAGGGGAAGAATGAAGGGGGGAAATCGGAGGGGGAGACGAAACATGAGAGACGATGGACTCTGAAAAACAAACTGAGGGTTCTAGAGGGGAGGGGGGTGGGAGGATGGGTTAGCCTGGTGATGAGTATTAAAGAAGGCACGTTCTGCATGGAGCACTGGGTGTTATACACAAACAATGAATCATGGAACACTATATCAAAAACTAATGATGTAATGTATGGTGATTAACTTAACAATAAAAAAGTAGTAAAAATAACACTAAAAAATGTTTTCAGTGGCTTTAAAAAAAATTGTACCTTGAAACTAATATTACACTGGAATTTAAATAAAAGCTTTAAAAAATTAAAAAATAAAGGGGTGCCTGGATGGCTCAGTTGCTTAAGCATCAGAATCTTGATTTCTGCTCAGGTCATGATCTCGGGGTCCTGGATTGAGCCGTGCCTTGGGCTCCATGCTTAGTGGGGAGTCTGATGGAAACTCTCTCCCCTTGCTCTCTCTCTCTCTCTTTCTCAAATAAATACATCTTAAAAAATAAAATAAAATTAAATTAAAATTAAATATTATGGCACTTGTCAACATTTTATTGAATTGAATTAAATAGGAAGTACATCTAGAGTAGTGTAGACCAGTAAAGAGATTACTTTCTTACTAGCAAGGATTTTGGTGGTAGGCAATATAGATCTGTAAAAGTCAATCAATGAATCAGGCCATTTCTTTAGAAAGTGATTTTTATCCACCATAGTCACTGCATGTGTATTCCAGGCAGGAGAAAGGGGGAAGTCCAAGGGCAAAGGTGTCTGTGCTTTTCATCTGAAAAGAGTATCTTTTGTAGAAGACCATAGACTCTTCTCATATCTCATTGGCCTGAATTCTTCATGTGGCCACCCACAGAAAAAGACCCAGGACAATCCAGTTAATTCTGCTTAAATTAAAGAGATGAAAAACTACCTTCTAATATATTTTTTGTGCCAAGAAAAGAGTAAACTAAAAATTTATAAAGCATGTCAAAGAGACCTAAGACTTTCATAGAAATAAATTAGTAAAACAACACTTAAAAGCATGATTTTGAGCAAATCAACTCACAAATTTTAAAAACACATATTCAAGCAGGTTTAAATTGTTTGTTACAATCTTATAAGCATTATTAAGCCTAATGTAGAGTTTTCCTTGAATTGTCTTAAGGCAGCCTGAATTATTATAGTTCTAATAATGTCATGACGAAAAGAAAGATAAAAGGAAATTATGAATTAGTTTTTTTATGGCTGTTTGAGTTTAGAGGAAGAGGAAATTTGATAATTTTTGTCTTTTGCTTATTTTCCTGTTATCACTGGCATCTATAATATAGACACCATATAGATAGTAAGCTTAGGATCAAGTGTAAAGTATAATCATGACCATTGTGATGAACTGAAAATACATCATCTATCAAGAGTCTTTTTATACAGTGTGCTTCATTATTGTTTTATTTTAGTGAGTCTAGAAACATTTTGACACAGCTCTCTCCATCTTTCTTTTCTTATAAAATATAAAGTTCCTTACCTTCAACAGTCTTACAGATTGGCATGGACCTCACCTTAGTATTTGGGTAACTGCAATAAAACATGAATTTGAGTGAACTTGATTATAGTGCTCTTTTTCCCATTAGAGGTGGGAAAGTTTTGTCTCTATGAAATATGTCAACCAATGAATAATTACTAAGTTAATTCTCATCATCTGTTCTAAATAGATGATAATTTCCATCATGTCAAATTTTCAGAAGGCAGTTATTACTAAACTAAAGTAATTATGTAAAATAGGGTAAAAAATGTACAAGTAATTAAAGAGTAAACGTAAGTCTCACATGTGCTTAACTCAACATTATTCTGAATAAAAGTGAAAAGGACAGCATCAGTGTGGGTTTTTAATGGAAATACATTATTATTATTTAATGGCATAGGCTTAGGGAAATTATTTGGCAAGTATCTATGAAAATCAGAAGTACAACAGAAGTACAGATATAACTTTATCACAGGGATTTTTTAAATTTGAGAGACAACTCTTTGGTCATTATATTTTACTTTATACTGCAAATATTATGATGTTATTGGACTGTAGACATATAAAATTTAAAAGAAGTGTTGGCTGAATAGGAGGTGGTTTCTGAGAGCAGATGCTGTTAGGATGGAGCCCAAGACAGTAACTACAAATGGCTTTTAGAATATACTCTGGGGGCACCTGGGTGGCTCAGTCGTTAAGCGTCTGCCTTCAGCTCAGGTCATGATCCCAGGGTCCTGGGATCGAGCCCCTCATTGGGCTCCCCGCTCAATGGGAAGCCTGTGTCTCCCTCTCCCACTCCCCCTGCTTGTGTTCCTGCTGTTGCTATCTCTCTCTCTGTCAAATAAATAAATAAAATCTTAAAAAAAAAGAATTATAGAATATACTCTGGTATCTATTTACTAACCTACATGAGACATATTGAATTAAAGCCTCAATACTAGCATCCTTCTCTTTTAAGCTTATTTTGGAAGAAAAAAAAAAAAACAAATTCTGCTGTTCTTTTGTTAATCTAATTTTTACCAGTACTTGAAATTTAGTATTTCTAATTTATAGTTTGATTAGTATAATAAGTTAAACAGTATGGAGTCACCTTTCTTAGATGTTAAAATGGTAATGTTAGCAACTTCATGTGATTGAGTCTATTATGTGTTTTTCCTTTCAGTTCTGCCTTTCTGTAATTGAATATAGTTGGTGTTCATAGGCAATACAAATTTTTAACATTACTTATAACATTAACAAATAAAACTAGGGTATAAAAAATTACTCTACTTCCCTTTAAAATGATAAATTTTATTTTCAAAGATACTACCTCTCTGGTCAATTAATAAATTATTTGTTTAGAATTTAACATTAATTTCATAGAAGCTCTAATTAGTAAAGTGAACACTAAGTCTTGATTTCAAATGATTATTCTGTAGTTTTAAAAGTAACAAATAATCATATTTTTTCTTTGGTAAGATATGTATTTTTTGATGACAATTTATCAGAAAATAAATTCAGTCTATAAGTGAAACTCAGGTATTTTTAATAGATTTCTTTAATTGCTGTTCAGTATTAAGGATTAAAAACATTTCTCAATTATCATTTTAGTTTGTCATTGAAATAAAATAAATTTCATATTTTATCATTCTTCAAATATAAAAACTTAATTGATGGAGAAAACAAATCAATATTTTTCTAAAAGAATATTCTTCAAATATCCAACATAGATAGATTTATACACATAAACATACACACACATTTATGCTAGTGTAATGTTATTAAAGATGATGCAAATGAATATTTTCATCACTTATGTTTGATGGTAATTAAAGAAAAAAGGTAGAAAATTATTTTTAAAACTGAAAAAGTTTTATTGAAGTGAACAAATGGACAAGAAATATATTTTACCTTTTTTAGTTGTAAAGCAGATGGAGGAATTAATATTCAGACAAAGTAAGGTCATCATTGTCATTAAGTAAATTGGCTTAATTGGTGGGATGAGACATTCAAAATTCTCATAAATTAGAAATGCATATCTATAAATATAGCCATTATCTAATTTTTTCCCTCTACTTTTATTTCCACAAAATTTGCCTTTTAAAAATGAAGTTAAAAGTCTTGTCTTTGACTTTATAATGAAGAAAATGTAAGCTAAGCATTGTGATAATAAATGAAGCTTGGTCTTGAAACTTTATAGACACACACACACACAAATGATAAATAAAACTGAGGAAGTAGGACTTGAACATTTTGCAATAAACTTCATTTTGATCTCCAATATTTACCTCAACTTCATAATCTGATGTAGATGAAATCTCTAAGAATTTAAATAACTTACTTTAAAATAATTTGAATAAGTATCTGTATCTGTATATTTTCTCTAGTAACTTGGTTTTCCCCTTATTTCTCTATTTTTGTTTACCATTTCCTATACTAATTCATTATTTTGCCAATCAAAAGAAATTTGTCTGAATATATTTACTGTATTTTAACATTTTATTACTTAGATATTATTTCATGCAGAAATGCATCAATTCTGATCCAATATCAGTAGGGGACATTTTAGATAATTTTTCTAATTCCACTGTGCTTGTTGTCTACAAACAAATTGAAGAACAAATAGGACATAGCTGAAAATTGGGCTTTTCCCTAATCATCTCACTTAGACATAGATTTAATTTTATATTCACACATGAATGTCTGTTATCTCTCTGATCTAGTATTAGGTGACTTTATTTTGGAAGTACACATGCACACACAAAACTCCCAAAGTCAGAAAATAAGTTGTAACACTGTGCTCATGCAAATGAGGTTTATTAGATTTGAGTGTTCTAAATATTGGATGATGTTATATCTGAGGTCAGGATCAGCATGACTCCAGTTACTGAGAATAAGAAAAGCTAAACGGAGCCTAAATATAGAAATTGACTTAAATAGAGACCACAAATTGATTTAAATATAGGCCATTGCGTGACTAGAGAATGCATTGGCAGTTGTTAACAGGAACATCAGTACCACAGATGCACCATATCCAACAGTGTGTCCCCAACATTTGATAGTTTTATTGTTGTTTGCCCCAAATATTTTATTTCATGTGGTTCTTAATATATTGTCAACTTTATTAATCTTTTCACTAATGGTTTCTAAGGTATAAATGATAATTCTGTAGACTTTTGCCACTGATGAATTCTCTTGTTTTCTTCTAAAACTTATTTTAAGCTAAGTTTTTTTTTTTTTTTTAATGTTTACAGTTTTTATTTAAATTCTAGTTAGTTAACATATCGTGTAATATTAGTTTCAGGAGTAGAATTTAGTGATTCATCACTTACATATAACACGCAGTGTTCATGACAACAAGTACCCACCTTAATACTCATTACCCATTTACCCTATCTCCCCACCCACCTCCCCTCCAGCAACCCTGTTTGTTCTCTTTAATCAAGAGCCTCTTTTATGGTTTGCCTCCCTCTCTCTCTCTTTTTTTTTTCTTTCTGCTATGCTCAACTGTTTTGTTTCTTAAATTCCACATATGAGTGAAATTATATGGTATTTATTTTTCTGTGACTTATTTCACTTAACATAATACCCTTTAGCTCCATTCACATTGTTGCAAATGCCAAGATTTTATTCTTTATGATGGCTGAATAATACTCCATTGATATATATATATATATATATATATATATATATATATATATATATATATATGTATATATACACACTCCATTTTCTTTATCCATTCATCAGTCAATGGACATCTGGGCTCTTTCCATAGTTTGGATATTGTTGATAATGTTGCTTTAAACATCAGGGTGCAAGTGCCACTTCAAATCAGTATTTTTGTATCCTTGGGTAAATACCTAGTAGTGCAATTGCTGGGTCATAGAGTAGTTTTATTTTTAACTTTTTGAGGCACCTCCATACTGTCTTCCAGAGTGGCTTCACCAGTTTGCATTCCCACTAACAGTGTAAGAGGGTCCCCCTTTCTCCACATCCTCACCAACATGTCATTTCCTGACTTGTTAATCTTAGCCATTCTGAGAGGTGTGAGGTAATAACTCATTGTGGTTTTGATTTGTATTTCCCTCATGATGTATGATGGTGAGTACCTTTTCATGTGTCTGTTTGCCATCTGATATCTTCTTTGAAAAAATTATCTATCCGTGTCTTCTGCCCATTTCTTAACTGGATTATTTGTTTTTTGGGTGTTGAGTTTCATGAGTTGTTTATAGATTTTTGGATACTAAAACTTTTTTTTAAAAGATTTTATATATTTTTGAGAGAGAGAGAGTCCATGAGTGGGGGGAGGGCAGAAGGAGAAGCAGGTACCCCCCTGAGCAGGGAGCCTGATGCGGGACTTGATCCCAGGAGCCTGGGATCATGACCTAAGCTGAAGGCAGATGCTTAACCAACTGAACCACCCAGGCACCCTGGATACTAAACCTTTATCAGATATATTATTTGCAAAGATCTTTTTCCATTCCGAAAGCTGTCTTCTTGTTTTGTTCATTATTTCCTTTACTGTGCAGAAGCTTTTTATCTTGATGAAGTCCCAATAGTTCATTTTTGCTTTTGTTTTTCTTTCCTCCAGCTCATGTCTAGCAAGAAGTAGCTAAGTTTAAATATTAAAACAATCACTTTGAGTGAGCTTGGGAAGATGGCAGAGTAGAGGGACCCTGAATTCACCCTGTCCCACATTTTCAACTAGATATCATCCACATCTGAGTCAATAAACTGGAGAGTGATCCCGAGACTGGCAGAGAAACACCACAATTAAATATAGAGAAGAAGCTGCATCTGAAAGTTTGGGAAGGTCAGAGAGGTGGAGGGAGGCTGCCTGTAGGATGGACGGAGCAGCATGTATGGAGAGGGTTCTTGAATGTAAATGGACTAAGAGCTTAAATCAAAAGATATAAGGTGACAAATGGATAAAAAAATGAGACCCACCTATATGCTGCCTACAAGAGACCCATTTTAGATATGAAGACACCTGCAGATTGAAAGTGAGAGGATGGAGAAATATCTAGTATGCAAATGAATGTCAAAAGAAAGCCAGAATAACAATTCTTATATTGGACAAAATAGACTTTAAAATAAAGAGTGTGGAATGCCTGGGTGCCTCAGTCAGTTAAGCACCTGCCTTTGGCTCAGGTCATGATCCCAGGGTCCTTGGATCGATTCCCTCATCAGGATCCCTGCTCAGCGGGGAGCCTGCTTCTCCCTCTGCCTGCCACTCCCCCTGCTTAGTGCTCTCTCTCTGACAAATAAATAAATAAAATCTTAAAAAAAAGAGTGTAACAAGAGACAAATAAGGATACTATATAATAATAAAGGAGACAACCCAACAGGAACATATAACAATTATAAATATTGGGGCGCCTGGGTGGCTCAGTCATTAAGCATCTGTCTTCATCTCAGATCATGATCTCAGGGCTCTGGGATGGAGCACCACATCGGGCTTCTTGCTCAGCAGAGACTTGTTTCTCCCTCTCCCTCTGCTGCTTACTTTGCTTGTGCATGTGCTCTCTCTCTCTGTCAAATAAATAAATAAAATCTTAAAAAAAAATTATAAATATTTATGCACCCAACAAAAGAGCACTCAAATACATAAAACAATAACAACCATAAAGGAACTAATCTATTATAATGCAATAATAGTAGGGGATTTTAATACTGTAGTCACATCAATGGACACATCATCTAAACAGAAAATCAACAAGGAATTAATGGCTTTGAATTACACACTGGACAAGATGGAGTTGATAGACATCTATTAGATTATTCAGAACATTCCATCTTAAAACAACAGGATACACATTTTTTTCAAGTGCACATTGAACATTCTCCAGCATAGATCATGTATTAGCCCAGAAAACAAACTTCAACAAATTCAAGAAGAACAAAATCATAACATGCATATTTTCTGACCACAATACTATGAAACTTGAAGTCTACCACCTGAAAAAAATCTGGAAAGACCACAAATACACGGAGGTTAAATGACGTACTTCTAAACAATGAATGGATCAACCAAGACATAAAAGAAGCAATAAAAAAATAGATGGAAACAAATGAAAAATGAAAACACAATGATCCAAAACCTCTGGGATGCAGCAAAAACTGTTCTAAAGGGGAAGTTTCGAGCAATACAGGCCTATCTCAAGAAGCAAGAAAAATCTCAAACAACCTAATCTTGCACCTAATGGAACTAGAAAAAGAACAACAAACAAAACCTGAAGCCAACAAAAGGAAGGAAATAATAAAGATTAGAGCAGAAATAACTGATATAGGAAGAAAAAAAAAATAGAACAGATCAATGAAACCAGGAGCTGGTCCTTTGAAAAAAAAATCAATAATATTGATAAACTTCTAGCCAGAATTATCAAGGAAAAAAGAGAAAAAAACTCAAAAAGAATAAAATCACAAATGAGAGAGGAGAAATAGCAGTCAACACCGCAAAAATACAAACAATCATAGGAAAATATTATGAAAAACTATATGCTAACAAACTGGGCAACCTAGAAGAAATGGATAAATTCCTAGAAACATATAAACCACCAAAACTGAAACAGGAAGAAATAAAAGATTTGAACAGACCAATAACAAACAAAGAAATTGAATCAGTTATCAAAAAAATCTCAACAAACACAAGTCCAGGACTAGATGCCTTCACAGGCAAATTCTACCCAGCATTTGAAGAAGAGTTAATGCCTTTTTTTTCTCAAACTATTCCAAAAAATGGAAAAGGAATGAAATCTTCCAAATTCATTCTATGAGGCCAGCATTATTCTGGCCTCAAATAAATAAATAAATGAAGACACCACAAAAAGACAGAACTACAGGCCAATATCTTTAATGAACACAGATGCAAAACTTCTCAGTAAAATCCTACAAACTGTATACAATAATACATTAAAAAAATCATTCACTATTATCAAGTGATATTTATTCCTGGGTTGCGAGGATAGTTCAATATTTGCAAATCAATCAATGTGATACATCACATCAATAAAAGAAAAGATAAGAACCATATAATCATCTCAATAGATACAGAAAAAGCATTTGACAAAGTACAACATTCATTCATGATAAAAAACCTTTAATAAAGTAGGTTTAGAGGAAACATACCTCAGTGTAATAAAGGCCATCTATGGAAAAACAAAACAAACAAAACACACCTAATATAATCCTTGATGAAAAACTGAGAGCTTTTCCACTAAGGTCAGGAACTAGATAGGGATGTCCACTCTCACCACTTTTATTCAGCATAATACTGGAAGTGTTAGCTGCAGCAATCAGAAAACAAAAGAAATAAAGGCATCCAAATTTATAAGGAAGAAGAAATTCTTTCACTATTTTGCAGATGACATGATACTACATATAAACAACCTGAAAGACTCTACCAAATAACTGCTAGAACTGACACACAAATTCAGTAAGGTTGCAGGATACAAAATCAATGGATAGAAATCTGTTGCATTTCCATACACCAATAATGAAGCAGCAGAAAGAGAGATTGATTAAACAATCACATTTACAGTTGCACCAAAAACAATAAATACATAGGAATAAACCTAACTAAAGAGGTGAAAGACCTGTACTCTGAAAACTATAAAACACTGAATGAAAGAAATTGGACAAAAAGAAATGAAAATATATTCCATGCTCATGAATTGGAAGAAAAATATCGTTCAAATGTCTCTATTAAAGCAATCTATACCTTTAATGCAATCTGTCTCAAAATACCATCAGTATTTTTAACAAACCTAAAACAAATAATCCTAAAATTTGTATGGAACCCAAAGGATCCAAATAGCTAAAGTAATTTTGAAAAGGAAAAGCAAAGCTGGAGGCATCACAATTCTTGACTTCAAGTTATATTATAAAGCTGTAATAATCAAAACAGTATGGTACTGACACAATTTTAGTCCCATAGATCAATGGAGCGGAATAGAAGATCCAGAAACAAATCCACAATTATGTGGTCAATTAATCTTCAACAAAGGGGGAAAGAATATCCAGTGGGAAAAATTTTCTTCAACAAATGGTGTCGGGAAAACATGCAAAAAATGAAACTGGACCACTTTCTTGCAGCATACACAAAAATAAATTCAAAATGGATGAAAGACCTAAATGTGAAACTGGAAATCATAAAAACCCTAAAGGAGAACACAGGCAGTAACCTCTTTGACATTGGCCATAGCAACTTCTTTCAAGGTACATCGCAAGGGAGACAAAAGCAAAAATAAACTATCGGAAGTACATCAAAATAAAAAGTTGCTGCATAGCAAAAGAAATAATGAACATAACTAAAAGACAACCTATGGAATGGGAAAAGATATTTGCAAATGACATATCTGATAAAGGGTTAGTATCCAAAATTTATAAAGAATTTATACAATTTAACACTCAAAAAACCAAACAGTGCTATAAAAAATGAGAAGACATAAATAGACATTTCTCTATAGAAGACAGTCAGATGGCCAACAGACACATGTAAAGATGCTCATCATCACTCAGCATCAGGGAAATGCAAAATAAAACTACAATAAGCTATCATGTCACACCTGTGGCTAAAATCAACAGCTAGAGTTGCTAAAATCAACAATACAAGAAACAATAGAGGTTGATGAAGATTTGGAGAAAAAAGAATATTTGTGCAGTGTTAGTTGGAATATAAACTGGTGCAGCCACTATGGAAAACAGTATGAAAATTCTTCAAAACATTAAAAGTAGAACTACTCTAGATCCAGCAATCATACTACTGGGTATTTACCCAAAGAATGCAAAAATGCTAATTCAAATGGATACATGAACCCGTATGTTTATAGCAGCATTATCTACAGTAGCCAAGATAAGGAAGAAGCCCAAATGTCCATTGATTGATGGTTGGGTAAAGAAGAGGTGATATAAACATACAATGGAATATTAGACATAAAAAAGTGAAATCTTGCTGTTTTCAATGACATGTATGGAGCTAGAGTATCATGCGAAGGGAAAGAAGTCATTCAGAGGAAGACAGATACCATATGATTTTACTCATATGTGGAATTTAAGAAATAAGCAAGCAAAGGGAAAAAAATAAAAGAGAGAGAGAGAAAGCCAGAAATAGACTCTTAATTATACCGAACAAACTGATGGTTACCAGAGGAGAGTGGGGTGGATTGATGGGTGAAATAGGTGAGGGTGATTAAGGAGTGCACTTGTGATGAGTACCGGGTGATGTATGGAAATGTTGAATCACTATATTGTACACCTGAAACTAACATTACACTGTATGCTAACTGGAATTAAAATAAAAACTTAAAACAAAACAAAACCAATCATTTGTCTGCAGTCAAGTATGTGAAAAACACTGAAGGTGACTGTAGTGGTCATTAATTATAATTAAATTGATTAGTCTTATTAATTATTTAAGAATACTAACCTACACAAAATGAAATATATTTGACTGTAACTTCACCTTACCCATAACAAAAACATTTTTTCAATATTGTCAAAGATGTTCTAAGAGTATAAATTGTTCTTGAATGTCATTTGAAAATATTCACATTCAAAAATATTCAACGGGTGGCTCAGTTGGCTAAGCATCTGCCTTTGACTCAGGTCATAGTGGGTCCTGGGAGCAATCCCCACATTGGGGTCCCTGCTCAGCATGGAGTCTGCTTCTCCTTCTTCCTCTGCCCCTGCTCCTGCTCATGCGTGCACTCTCTCTCAAATAAATATATAAAATCTTTAAAAAAATTCAAAATGTAATATAAATATTAGTTCATAACTAATCAGAAAATATATTCCTGATTCATGTCACCTGTTGTCTTGTGTGATTATTTTTCACCATAAAGTAACCATTACAATTGTCTAGCAATGATACAAGGATTGCATTAATTATTGAGTATCTATATATGCATGATGGTAATGATGATTTAGAATATTGTAATGACATAAGTTTGTTCCTCAGGTTACTTGAATAAGTTGAGTATATAATCTCTATGCTTTCAGATACATGCATACACATTCATGCTTTAGAAAAGAAAAAATAAAAATATTATTATTGTTTATTTTCTATTATTTCTGACTAATAAGATTATGATTTCTATTAGTTTCCAGTAACAACAATCCATTCTAATTTAAGTAGAAAGTCATCTAATTCAGAGAGCTAGAAGTCTTACATTTATTAGAAGAGCTGTCTGAGTAGACCCTATTTGTTCCAGAACAACAAAACAGTCTGTCAAGGGAACAATGACATATTCCAAGATTTCAAAGCTGAATAATCAGGGAGCCATGTCAAAACTACTGCCTCCAAGACCACACTACTTTTCTACAGACCCCATGACCAAACTATTTGACTCAACTGTAACATCCACCAAGCTAGCTAAAAATCTCTGAAATTTGGTAAATGGCTCAGCTTCTACACTTCTTAAAACAGAGCTGCAGAGCCACAGCCCTTGCCCCAAAATATCCATGTCTGTCTTCAAAATCTGGCCCACATGCAGCTTTTTGGTGGAGCTACATTCCATGTAAGATCTGAATTGTTTGGAAGATTGGGAAGCCTAGGCTCTAGCATTCCAGTCTTTTGAAGACTAAGACACATGAGAGTGAACCATTCTGCATTATCTACCACACAGATATTTTAAATTACTTCTTTTAGCTATAATTCTTCCACCCAATAGTCTGCAATGACTTCTGTTTTAAATCTAAATATTCAAACATTGCTGTAGTCATTAACACTCACACAGCAACTGTATTATACACATTAATGGAAATACAAATTCCTGTTTCTAATTCAATAACCTCCTCTCAACATTTGTTCTGTCACTCTATAATCTACCCATAATTTTCTTTAAAGAGCATGCTGAAAACCTTACTCTTGTTTATGAATCTTTGAGTATTAACAATATCCAGAGCTGAATAATCAAGAACTATTTTCAGCTATTATTTCATGGTCAACTATACCCTAGATTTTGTTGCAAAGGAGATTAACTCAGCTTTTGCTTTGCTTTTACTAACTGAGAATTCAATGTTGTATTTTACATGTCATTTTTAAACACAGAAATTGGCATTTTCCTCCACGTAATTGCCTTAATTTAGAGTATTTATGCTTCAGATGCAAATGGGACAGGCTATTTTTTTTTTAAGATGGAGATAATCCTGTAACAGAAAACTCAACCTTGAACCCATCTAGCACAGCAGTCCTGCACTTGCAGTGCTTTGCAGTAATACAACTACTATTACTACTACTCTTAACTACATTTTTTTTTAAACTGAAAAGTTAACATGAGTTATCCTAAGCATCCTAAAATGCCTTAACCCCCAAAACAATAAAAAAAATTGTGAGACACCTGAATAATACTGATTTTTCTTATAAGGAAATAGATCCATAGAAAAAATTAAATACCTTGGACAAAGAGTTTGGTAAATGGTAGGAACTGATTTTCATCAAACTCTTTCTTGGTCCTGTTTTGGTTATCTATTTGTGTATAACAAATTGCACAAACTGAGTGGCTTAAAACAACACACATTTATTATCTCATAGTGTTTGTGGGTCAGGAGTGGCAAGGTTTAGCTAGATATTCTGTTAAGAATCTTATATAGCTGTAATCAAGTTATCTACTGAAATTTATTCTTATCTGGAAACCTGACTAAGGAAAAGTTTTCTTAGTGTGTTTGTGGAATTCATTTACTTGCATCTGTAAGATTGGGGGCTCTAGTTTCTTGTTGGCTATTGGCAAAAAACAGTCCTTAGGTACTTGCCAGGTGGGTCATACAGCATGGCTGCTTACTTCTTCCGGGGTAGCTAGGTAAAGAATCTCTAGAGCCAGTAAGCTAAATATATAGGGTCTTATTTAATGTAGCATAATCACAGGAAGACTTTTGCACCAATTTTGCCATATTTTATTCATTAGAAGCAAGTCACAGGTCACACCCATGCCCAAGGACTGGTAGCAGTGATGGTGGGGTTATAAAACTGTGTAAACACCAGCAGGCAGAAACTATGGGTGACACTGGAGTCTGTCTGCCACAGTCTATCCTTGAACTCCCAATGATGTCCATTCCAAATGAAAAATGCACTTACTTTTTGCTAAGTGTTAACTGAAGGTCCATCTCAGCTCCTGGAGGCTGTCCTAAGATCCTTGCCAAATAGATCACCCAAACTGCTTACTTACTCAATGCCAGCTATGGAGAGAGATTCTCTAGAGTTTTTCTGCTAAGAATATGGAATCTTACATAATGTAATAAAATTACATAAGTGACATCCTACTTCCCATTATTTCTGTCATATTCTATGTTGGTTAGAAGCAAGTTACAGGTCCCACTCACACTCAAAGAAAGGGTATCATTTTACATGAATATGAAAACCAGTGGCAGGCAGAATCAAGAAAAACCACTCTAAAAAGAGAAAGAAGGAAAAGAAAGAAGAAAGGAAAGAAAGAAAAAAAGAAAGAAAGAAAAGAAAGAAAGAAAGAAAGGAAAGAAAGAAAGAAAAGAAAGAGGGAAGGGAGGGAAAGAAAGAAACTCATGCCATTCTAGGGTCTTTCCACCACAGGTCAAAACCCCAAGTTCTATATATTCCAAGACTAGCCTTAATAACTTTGTGAATTTGATTTTTTTTTTTTAAGATTTTATTTATTTTTTGACAGAGAGAGAGACAGCGAGAGAGGGAACACAAGCAGGGGGAGTGGGAGAGGGAGAAGCAGGCTTCCCGCTGAGCAAGGAGCCCGATGCGGGGCTCGATTCAAGGACCCCGGGATCACGACCCGAGCCAAAGGCAGACGCTTAACGACTGAGCCACCCAGGTGCCCCCTGAATTTGATTTTTTTTTTTTTTCAAGAGATTCACCATTCCTTTATTTAAGGGATGGTTTCATAATTAAGCATAATTTTTTAAATTTTATTCTTATGTTAATCCCCATACATTACATCATTAGTTTTAGATGAAGTGTTCCATGATTCATTGTTTGTGCACAACACCCAGTGCTCCATGCAGAATGTGCCCTCCTCAATACCCACCACCAGGCTAACCCATCCTCCCACCTCCCTCCCCTCTAGAACCCTCAGTTTGTTTTTCAGAGTCTATTGTCTCTCATGGTTCGTCTACCCCTCCGATTTCCCCCTCTTCATTCTTCCCCTCCCGCTACCTTCTTCTTCTTCTTCTTTTTTTTTTTTTTTCTTAACATATATTGCATTATTTGTTTCAGAGGTACAGATCTGAGATTCAACAGTCTTGCACAATTCACAGCACTTACCAGAGCACACACCCTCCCCAGTGTCCATCACCCAGTCACCCCATCCCTCCCACCCCACCCCCCACTCCAACAACACTCAGTTTGTTTCCTGCGATTAAGAATTCCTCATATCAGTGAGATCATATGATACATGTCTTTCAACCTGTAAATTTTATTCTTCAAAATGTTTCAAAAAGGAAAATTGGTCCCACCAACCAGAGACCTATGTAATGATGATGATCATGAAGTTTTAAAAACTTCAAACTTCTTCCTTTAACACTACTATATAGCATTGATAATGACCATAGTTGTCCCAGGTTGAAAAGAAAATTAACTTATATATACATTATATATAAAGTTACATTATAATCAATACATTTTATGATTGATATTATAATTAATATATATTATATATTAATAGAACTTGAAAATAGCAGCTAAAATATTATCAAAATTGTTTGAAATGTATGAAAAAGAGAACATCTCTTAAGTTCCACAAAGTTAGAATCTATAGTAAAACATTCTAATTATGGTGTTCCTCATAAAACACAATAGTAAACCATTTAATACTCCATTATTTAAATGAATCTCTCCTCGCTTCTAGCTTTGGTGTTGTATCTACTTAATTTTCACAGCATTTTAAAGAGTAATTAATATAGTAGACATAAAACTTTCAAGGAACTGATGTATTTATTACTGAAAACTTAATTTGTCTGTTTTCACAAAGGTAAAATCTAACTCAATGTACATGTTTCATTTCTCCTTCTCAAAGGTACTATTTTTAATCGAGTCTTGCAAATTGATTTAATTAGCCTAGTTTTTCTTTATTCTCAGACTGTTATATTTCAATCATTATAGGATGAAGTCTTTGTTATGCATTTAAAATTCATTTTACTCTGAAGTGAAATCTTGCATACAAAATACCATATCAGCAGCAGCATTCTGACCCCACCATCATAATGCTAGGAATAAGGGAAAGATAAAAAACTTGGAAAATATACAACCCCACATGGAGAAATAAATACCAAAATGAAAAAAAAATAAAATTCACACTATGTGTCTTTCTTTTTATAATGTGAGATAGATTATAGATACGGATATAAAGATATACACACATACATATTTACACAATTTTAAAACACACTGGTTAATTTTTAGAATTAAATGTCACAATCATTTGGCACAACCTAAAAAAATAATAAAATTTTTAGGAATCATCAGTATGTAGTGTTTGAAACTCATTATTTGGTGCACAAGACCTAGGAAAAATTTCTGAGGTTTTATAATAAAATTTATTTACTCAACTGAATTTTCACTCACTATTGAATCAAAAAATTCAGTCCTAAGCATTATTTTCCTGTCAGTTTATAAAACTTATCAAAATGTAATTATTTAAATTATATAGAATAGTAAGTGCATTCTTTTCATTTTAGCAGTAATATCTGTTAGTAAACAGAAGATTTTATAGAATAAAAAATTTAAAGTTGCCCACAATCAGCAAAAATAAGTATTATTATCAATTGCTTACCTAATTTCTTGTATTTCTTATGAAAATTCTATATCTAATCCTGTCTACAATAGCATTATCCACTAGAATACAATGCATGCCACTTATGTAATTTTTAATTTTCCGATACATTAAATGATGTATGAGGAGATAGTGAAATAAATTTTAATAAGCTATTTTATTATACCTAATATGTACAAAATATAGAACATGTGGGTTGTTAGTTTTATGTGAACTTGGTGCCACAGTGCCCAGATTTTTGCCTAAACATTATTCTGGATGTTTCTGTGAGGATAACACATTTAGATGAGAATATAATTTAAACCAATAGATTTTGAATAACACAGATTGTTCTCTATGATGTGGACCTCCTCCAGTCACTCTAAGTCCTGAATAGAACTAGGCTGATCTCTGGGATTCTGTCATCAGATGGCCTGTGGACTTCAATTGTAATATAAGCTCTTCCCTGGATCTCCATTCTGATGGCCAAGGTTGAAGATTTTGTACTCCCCAACCTCCATTATTGTGTTATCCAGTTCCTTAAAATAAATCATCCTCTCTCTTCTTGTCTCTGTCTCTAAATACACACACACAAACACACCCCTCATTACCCCTGTTTCTCTGGAGAATACTAATAACAAACATGTAATGAATATAAAATATTAGTGAGTTATTTTGTAATTATTTTTTATTTTAATTCCAGTGTATGTTCATTTTTGATACTAATTCATTAAAATCCTGTGTGTATTTAAGACTTACAATACATCTAATTGAAAGTAGCCACATTTCAAGTGATCAATAACCAGATGGGACTAGTAGCTACCACAGTGGATGGTGCAGGTCTGTGATATTTGAATCTTATTACATACCTAAGCTTGTCTAATAACCCAGGGAATGTGTAAAATGCAATGGAGACGTAGGACTTAGGAAACAGAAGGTCTGATAAGCCCTACTGTATTAAACATAACTTGATGCTTACTCATACTATTTTGTAGGAATGAATCTTAATTTTTTGGTGCTATTAAATACTACTAGGTCAGCCATAACATTTGTTTTGGGGGGAAATTGAGGTTTTTTTTTTTTTTTTTTACATTTTTTCTAATCTTTCTGTTTTGAGGCCTTAAAATAAAGTCTAATTCTGAATACTGGTAATGGCTCATGTAAAATCAAAAGGTAAAATTGACACATAGAAAATAATTAATCAAAATCTATGGAAGTTGAGTAATTATTTCAGTTAATCCCCTTTCATTCTTATCACTATCTTTTCTCATAATTCATAACTCTCATAATTCCTTTTGCAGGTCTTTGCCTGGCTTTTCAAGTACCCTTAAGCTAAATAAAGTGTGTAGTTACTAAATATATTTTATTTCTTCTCAATATTTCCCTAAACGGATTAATTTTAGGGCCTGGCTGAAATGGTGCAGAATCTAGTCCAACATGATTCTTGGTTGATCTTTTATCTGAAAAAAAATTTTAATGAGATAGCCTCATCTTTATCCACTCCTTCATGCATCATTCTTCTACTTTTATTATCTGTTCATTCAATTTTTTTTGTACCAATCAGTATCATCTGGGTGATATGTTTAATGATTGCTTTTTAAAAACTGTCTTACACAGGGTAATTGTCTCTGATAAGAAGTGGGAAAGAATCCTTATTGTAAAAGCATTATTGTAGTTCTGACTGAATGAAAGGGGAATTCAGTTATTCTTTGCAAAGATTATTTCAAAATATATGGTTTCAAAGTATTTTTGATTCAGAAAGATTAAAGCAATCTGGTCTCAGGTGATAATATGAAATGGCATAATTTCTCAGCCACAGAATGGTTTCCCAAGCTCACTATTTTTTTTACCTTTACCTAGCAAAATGTAGAAGTACTTGTTTAAGCAGGTTTTTTTTTAATCAGAAAAAGGAGAGTACAGAAATACACAATTTGTACAGTTATAGGACAAATACACTTATATTTTAATATGTAGAGGGAAGAGTAGCAGAAGATGAATTGGAAAATATAAGTTTAAGATCATGCACATAATTTAATGACAAGTAGGAAATTAGGACATAATTCAGCAGACAATGGAGAATATTTACAAGTTTTAAGTCAAGAAATTTCCATGATTAGAATTGAGTTTTAAAAATATAACTGAAAACAAGGCAGAGAATTCATAAGGAGGAGGATCTGAAAAAGTAGAGGTAGGCAAGCAGACCCTTTTATTATTACAAGAAAGCATGAATAGAGGGCTGATTAGAGATTGCTGTCTTCAGTGTGGAAAACGAAGAACAACATGGGAATGTATTTCATATGTAGAATCAATAGGAAATGGTTTCCAAATTGTGATGTCATGAAGGAATGGAAAAAAAAAAAAGCAAAACAATAGCAACAAAAAGTCGCTGAACTTCACTACTTTAGAAAAAATGTAAGCAAAAAACCCCAAAACAATAACAAAAGTCACTGAATTTCACTGCTTTAGAAAAAACGTAAGCAAAGTAAAATTAATAATAGCAACAAAAAAGTCACTAAATTTCATTGCTTTAGAAAAAATGTGAGTAATAAAAAATAAATGTAAGAGGGCTTTAGGTTTGGAAATTGAAAGGTTACTACAAATAGAATTAATGTTATAAAAATGATCACGAGTCGGCATTTTTCAGAAATTTTTGAGAACCATCCCATTTCCTACCTAAACAAAGCATAAAATTCTAGCATCGAACTTAATGTCCTCTGGAAATAGATCCAATCCAGTATCACCCATCTTCCTCCACCATCCAAGAACCCCCATATGTAGCCACAGTATTTTATTTTTAACAATTGAAGCAGAGGTGTGTGGTGTTAACCTGATGTTTTCTTCCATATGGAGAGATAATGAATGATTTATATCTCCTGACTGTTCTCTATACTCCTCACACACACTCCCCAGGGTGAAGTAATGAATTAATCTTGATACATTTGGTAGGAGAAACTCATTGGATATAGCCAACAGCTTCTCCCTTCTGTGAGGATTAGGCTACATACATGAAACTGTGTTTTCTCCTTTGCTCCTATACATCATAAAATTTAACTCCAGTTCACTGTGGCCTCTATTTTGATAAGTAAATCTATGTAATCTTGAGTTTAAATATTAGGAATCCTAGAGGTTGTAGCTTCAAATCCAGCTGTTTTTCATCCTTCAATTTATTAATATTGTCATTTTTCACACATTAAAAATTCATTGGGCATCTACTATGTGTAGCACTGTTCTAGAGATGAAAGATACAGAAGTGAACTTCACAAAAAGCACTATATGGATCTCACTTGATACGTGTTAAAGGAGATTTGTTGGCGCCTGACATATTCTTTGTCTTATTTCTCAATTGTTTTATAATTTGATTGAGGGAAAAGAGTGTTACTTATTGAATCTTATCTCCACTGTCCCTCACCCCAAATCATCTTGGTTTTAACCACTTCCCTAAATTCAATTTCTACTGTCATGTCTCGGTTGTGTTTTTCTCTATGCTTTTTAATTTAACCTTCAAATTTAACTTACATGCCACTACCTCTAAACCTTGTCATTGTCACTGAAATTATATTTTCTTTTTTATGCTTCTCTAAAAGTTTATATTGTTACTATTTTCACTATGTCTTTTATGCTATACACAATTTGGATAGAAAGAGAGATGGATAGATCAGATAGGTGGGAAGAATGAAAAAAAAGAAAAAGAAAAAATATATTTTTATTATGGAAAATTTGAATATACACAAAATTGGAGATATATATATATATATATATATATATATATATATATATATATATATATATATGGTATATTGACTGGTATCTTGAATATATTGGTGTATTGAAACTCCATGTAATCTACACCCAGCTTCAGCTATTATTAGCATTTGGTCAATCTATTTTTTCCAAAGCCCCCAAAAACTTTCACAAAATATTATTTTGAAATGAATATGGACCACCTTACTATTTAATTAGTAAATATTTTGATATTAAAAATATTTTGAAATTTTCTCTAAAGGATGAGAACTTTAAAGCAAAGAGAGATATATTTCTTTTATTCTTTCATGTCTAAAATGTCATAAACATAGTATTTGAGAAACCAGTTTTCTAATTATAAAATTTCAATTTGGAAATGATTTTCTTTACAAAAGTTTGAAGACATTATTTCATTGTTGTTTACTAGTAAGAGAAGTTTAATCATGATGTGTACCTTAAAACTTTGTATATTTTGCATGTTATCTATAATCTTTGTTTTGGTAGATTTTGAATTTTTTGTCTGACAGTAAAATTCTAAAAATATATTAAGAAGTGACTTGGCATGGGGTTTCCCCACCTCAAATTTTGTGCAGAAGTTTGATCCAGCATGGGGCTGGATCTCACAACCCTAAGGTCATAACCTGAGCCGAAACTAAGAGTTGGTTGCTAAACCGACTCCACTACCCAGATGCGTCCTGGGTTGTATGGTATTTCCATTTTTCAATTTCTTGAGAAACCTCCATACTGTTTTCCATAGTGGCTGCACCAATATACACTTTCACTAACAGTGCATTGGGGTTCCCTTTTCTCCAAATCCTCCCTGACACTTGCTATTTTTTGTCTTTTTGATACTAGCCATTCCAACTGGTGTGATGTGATAATCTCAGTTTTGATTTGTATTTCCCAGATGATGAGTAATGTTGAGCATCTTTTCATGTGTCTCTTGGCCATCTGTATGTCTTCTTTGGAAAGATGTCTACAGGTCCTCTGTGTACGTTTTAATTTTATTGTTTAAATGTATTGTTAAGATATAATTAACGTTTTAGAATACAAGCATTATGGAGGATAAAAAGAAAATCAGATAATCCAAAATTACTTTTCATTGCAACATAAAAGACACTACACTGGTATGAAAGGTTAGCCACATGTGAACATACAAATAATTTCAAAATCAGTCCTTTCGGGGACCTACAGAACTGTAGGACTCTAAGTGAGATCTCCTCAAATAGCACACTATGATACCACAAAGTATTTTCTTTATGCACTGAGTCGTACCACAACCAAAGTGATATTAAGAATGATCTAATAGTGATGAATTAAACCTTAAGTATTCATTTCTAATTTAAAAATTATATACAGAGGCAAATAGGAAAATATTTAAGAGCTATCAATTGCACTTATTAATGAAATATATTTCTCTTGTTAGATGAACTATAACCAAAATTATGTTATTATTTAAATTCTACAAAGTTATAGAGTTTTCTGTTTTTGTTTTTGTTTTCTTCAATGCCTAAGACATGGCCTGGCATGTAATGAACAATACATTTTGAGGGAAAAAAATAATCAATCTTTTCTGTATGCACTTTATCATTTTGCAAATCTATCTTACATGTAAAAGCTTATACAAAACTTTCTTTAGATGGATCAGATTCGTATTATTGATCCATTAATTATTAGTTTTTGGTTCAACTTCAAGTTTTACATTGCTTTTTTTTAGCTGTATTTATCAGAGTTTGCACTCTTCTGTATCTACATACTGTCCTGAATTGTAGTACCATTGATTCTTTAGTAGGCATCTGAAATGAAACTGGCCTTATCTGCACAGTGATTGGTAATTCTTCAACTTCAGTATTAAAAAATCATTTATCTTCGACATTCTTGTTATCATTTGATTTATGGTTACTGAGGAAAAGAAAATAAAGGTCTTTAGGTAGAAAAGAACTTTTAAGTTTGTAAATTTTTATTTTATTTTTTTTGTTTTTAAACATCAGTAATGGGTAAATTGTGAAAAATAAACTGCACATATTGAATAGTAATATGCAATATAGATGTAAGTAGGATATATCTCTGAAATCATCAATACAATCAAAACAAGATATCTATCATCTCTCCAAAAGTTCCTCCTGCCTCTAATTTTTCCCTGCTCCCTTCTTCATTTCAAGATTAATCTGCTTTCTGTTGCTATATATTAGTTTGCATTTTCTAGAATTTTATATAATTTGAAGCATGCAGCATGTGCTCTCTATTTGTTTATTTAATATTTGATGTCTTCCCCTACTGTCTTGTTAGTGTTGTAATTTCCTTCTTCTAGTAGTACTAGTAGTACTAGTCTAAACTTTACTATTTGTCATCTATACTTAAAATTGGGATAGAAAATTACTTAGGGAAAGTACAAATTTGAAGTAAAGATAGATACATGATTATGAAAAAAGAAAAGGCAATATAACTTTCAGAAATCAACACTGTAGATATAGTTGGCAAACTTCATTATGTTGATGAAATGACAGAGTTTGTGTTGAAGGAAATTTTTATTTATTATAACATGAATTCAGAAAGGTTTCTACTTTTCAAATGTTTGAAGTAAAATATAGATATTAATCAGAGAACCCCTGGAGAGTATTTATTGACATTTCTGCTTTTAAGATTCATTGATTCCACAACTTACTAGTTTGTATATATCCTAATGAATCAGGGTAGCCTTGGGAGATTTTTGGAATGCTGAACATCACAACACTTAAGACTTTGTACTTTCAAATTCTTCAATGTGTGCCTTGCATAAACATTTTTTTTTTTCTAAATGAAGATTCAGCAGTGCATTTGTGCAGACACATACCCACACCCAACACCCCCCCCCACACACACACACCATATACCCATTACACCATCAATACTCATTTAGGTTTGGGACAAGCCTAAATTATTTATGCCAAAGATACAAATACTATTTGATTATCACAACTTGGTATGCAACTGCCTCCAGATCAAGACAGAGCACCTAACTATGGGAAATGAAGTGACATGTAGACAGAATGCCTATTGAAAGAGTTGTGATGTAGACCAAAAATGGCATGCTTAGTTGGACCCACCAGCAATCAAACATGTGATAAAAGTAGTACATTCAGGATTTATCATAAGCAGAGAAAGAGGGAAAATGTGAGCTGCATGAGCAAATGACAGGGGCTAGGATTTTCACTACCTGCAATCTAATAAGTTAACCTGTTACTGTTTTATTGATATAGACAGATGACATGAAACTCCTGACACACAGACAAAGGGGTTTTTCATTCATGGCACAGCAAATATGAGATTCTTTTTAGCATTGATTCCTCTTATCCCTCAAGTCCAGGAGGAATGATACAGAAAGGAGAAGATGATTATTGCACATATTGTGTACCATCACAGCTAAGAAACACTAACGTTGTTAACACTCTTTTAAAAACACTCTTTTTAAACAGTTTTTTAAAAGCAAGGTTGGTCTTTGTTCTAGGAGAAACATTACTTCCTTGAGAAGTAAACACAACCTTGAGAAATGGCCTAAGTAAAGAGTGGTCACGCTTGCATTCTTGTCATACTCAGTAAAACATGTGGAAGCATTAGAAATCCATGGAATATTATATCTTCAGTTAGCAAGTGATCCAGTACACCATGTCTTCCACCGTAGTTTTGCCAGTGGTCCTCTCTCAGCTCACACTTAAACCACATGAGGCAGTTCTTTATGACCAGTTGACAGAGGAAGAAAAATAATAGTTTTGATTCATACATCAGTAGGTTTATTATATCGATACAGATATTTTTAAATGGGCTGCTATTATAAAATAGCATAATTCATTTGTGTGTCTGAAAGACCAGTGAGGGAAAGAAAAAAAAAAAAAAATCTTCCAGGTGGGCATGGTTCCAAGCAGTGAATATGGTATAGAAAGAGAAATGACCTAAAGTAAGACTATAACCTGATTCAGGGCCATTGATAAATAGCTTAGCAAGTTATTCAATTGGCTTAAAGGATCATATTGAAAGTTTGGTGACTTGAAGGTCCACAGAGGACACATAGAGGTGGACAAATGAAAAAGTACAAAAAGCATGATTTTTGTACCACACATTCATTATAGAACATCCAACATAGAAGAGATCCAAGTAGACACAATGTCTTGATAAGTTGATACCGGGTAGTCTCTGTCATCAACCCCCTATACAAATGGCAGTGTGCTCAGAGTAGCCATGGTGACAAGGATGGAGAATATTTATGAGCCCAAGAACGTGGACTTGTGCTCAAGCGTAATCTAGTTACTGAGACTCTATAGTGTTCTACTTTCCATCAACAGGGACAAATACAAATGCTGAAACTTCAATATGACACCATCTCTCAAAAAATTCTAGGAGCCACTTTGTGATAAGTGGCTTATATTGATTCTTTCCACATGGAATGGGTAATGATTTATCTTGACTGTGAATAAGACATATTTGGCATATGGATTTATTTTTCTGCCTACAGGGTCTCAGCTAGCACCACTTTCTGAGAACTTGCTTAGGGTTTACTCCAGAATGCCAGGAGTCACCAGAATCTGGAAGAAGCAAGGGAGGATTTTTACCTGGAACTTTTGGAAGCAGACTGGCCCTGCCCACACCTTCATTTCAGACTTGCAGCCTCTACAACAATGAGATAATAAATTTCTGTTGTTTTAATTCACCAGTTTACAGCAATTTGTTACCATGGCTCTGGATAACTAATACCCATAGAGGTGCTACCCCAGTTTAGAGGAATCGCCAAAGAGTGAAGATGAAAGGTGATGGGTATTAATTACCACTTTGAGATCAGCTGTGATAGTTTCTCCTATGTATCTTACTTTTTGCAGTTTTCCCAGAAAGAGTCCAACCAGTATCATGGGGAAAGTTTCCACAACTCAATAAAATGGGCTTGAGTACTCTAAGGGAGGATCATAGTGGATACTGTAATGCCCAAACCAGATCCTTTTTTATACTGAAATGCTCATTCCCCCATCTGCAGGGAGTGTTGTTGGTTTTGTGTTATAAACTGAGAGCTTCCGTAAGAATTGTTTTTGGTTGAAAAGATCTGCCTAGCCAAGGTCATTTCTCTCTTTCCATGATGCTGCTTATATATAATGATAGGTACATATGTGGTAGAAAGGCCCAGACCCCTTGCCTTAAGGTGAGACAACTCTGAAAAGTTATTTCAGGTCCAGAATGGTCCATGAAACAATATTTGCATCACAGTTCAACCTTTCATTATGCTCAGTTCAACTTCTTTTACACTCTCAAAGATGTTGACCCTGATAGTATTTGCCAGTAACTTACACATGTTTATCTCCTTGCTTCCCAGGAAATCCAACCTGACAAGTTAAATTTCACATTTTTCTTAGTGATTTTTGATAGATCAGCATTATTATTTATTTAAGCTAACCCATGTAGAAACTGAACCATCAGGTAATCCACAATTTTAACATAATTTTAATAAAGTTAAAGTTTTTTTAATAGAAAGCAAACAATTTGTAGCTGTTATTCATACTACAATATATATTTTTCCATACTGCCATATTGTCAGCATTTTAAATATTTTTACTTCACTTACTGGTGGGTGAGTATGTAGGAAATATTCTGATTTGGGACCATACCCTCTGTAGTCCTATTTCTAAACATCCATCTATTGTCCAACATCCAGCCTTTGGAACCTATGCAGAACTCTGAAGATGATGATTTATTTTCAGCTGTATTATTAAGAATTTAAAATATTCAAAGAGATAGATTCTGGGGGCGTCTTGGTGGCTCAGTTGGTTAAGCATCTGCCTTCAGCTCAGGTCATGATCCCGGCATCCTGGGATCGAGCCCCTCATCGGGCTCCCTGCTCTGCGGGAAGCCTGCTTCTCCCTCTCCCTCTCCCCCGCTTGAGTTTCCTCTCTCGCTGTCTCCCTCTCTGTCAAATAAATAAATAAAATCTTAAAAAAAAAAAAAAAAAGACAGATTTTCTAGCCTTGTGTCGGAGAAGGAAGAAAAATAAACTCAGATGTTCTCTTTTGGCATACCATTATGTATGCCACCTCTCTGTGGCTTATTTTCTAGGAAAAAAAAAATCACTCAGTCTGGAGCTTTTCATTTTCATGAATTCATTGGACAGTGTCTTGTGAGGATTTTATAGTGAGTAGTATCCAATGACCTCCAGCACTGTCATATTTGCATTTAAGTGGTGAATACATTGGTTTATGTATTTAAACATACAAATCAAAATAGTAAATGTATTTGCAACAAAGTCAGTTTATTTCTGAAATTACTAAAGTACCACCTTAAAATATAATATGTTTATAAATGGATATGATGTTTCTCTATTTCTTAAAATGTTTTATAATAATGTTACTCTTTAAGGGAAATGCTATGTTGTCTTTGGAGCACTAAACAGTGGAAAGAATTCTCCAAAGAGATTATCTGGATCACTGGAGCTTTAAAATGTAGGCTAATCCCCTGCAAGGATTATTTGGTTTTTGGAGTTTTTGAAATGATTTGGAATAAAGGATTTAGTATAAATATTCTCTGAATTTGTGCTGATTCACAGTAATAATAATAGTACTTTAATTTTTTTTTAAAGATTTTATTTATTTATTTGAGACAGAGAGAATGAGAGACAGAGAGCATGAGAGGGAGGAGGGTCAGAGGGAGAAGCAGGCTTCCCACTGAGCAGGGAGCCCGATGCGGGACTCGATCCCGGGACTCCAGGATCATGACCTGAGCCGAAGGCAGTCGTCCAACCAACTGAGCCACACAGGCGCCCCTTTAATTTTTATATAAAAATTAACTTCGGGTAAAACTTTCACATTATAGCCTTCAAATAAACAATTAGAGATAATTATACATGTGATTTTAGATATGTCTGAAGTTCATATGTCAGTTAAATGATTCATTGGTATATAACGAAAGGATGAATAGTTGTCTCCATTTGGAACAAAGAGCAGCTCATGTTGTTCTGGATATTAGAAGGTCATTGCATATATCCCTCACTCTGGTCACAAGTAGAAAGGGTGAGGTGATTCCTATTCGTTCAATTTCCTCACAGAGATGAAGAACACAAGTTATTGAATAAATGGTATTGCCCTGAGTCCCAACTACTGCTCGCTGAATATGTAACTGGATCATTTAATATCCTATGATCTATATTTTTGATGTGCATATTAGGGATTAAAGAGTCTATTATGAATATTAAAGGTGATAATCTATGTAAAAGGACTAGTACGACGGCCGGCACACATGTAGATGCTGAAGCAAGTTTATGTTTGGTTTCTCGGGCTGTTACACATTATCTCATAGGCCAGAGAGCTAAGTTATTGAAAGCCTTGAAGAATGTTATGCTTACAAAATTATGCAAATGTTTAAGTAAGAAAGGAAAAACACTTAAGTCCATATCTATATTTTACCAAGACATAAATTAAACTTATTATTCAAAAATATACTTTTGGTCAAAATGTATTAAAATATGTTTGCCATAAGAAATAAATTTATAACAGAAAACGGCACAAACACACAGCTATGGAGAGAAAGTATAAAATTATGATAAATTTGGGTTACATTTTTGTTCAACAGAGAATCAGAAATAAGATACTTAAAATGCCTCTTGACTGTGGAGTATGACAATCTGTTTCCTGCACCTCCCTCCCTGGAATCAATGTTAATAAATGCAGTTTAGAATATTATGGAAGACAAAGCACAATGTTGATATCCATATTCACTGTGAGCTTTAAAAATCTTATAAAGTTATATTTCATTCAGAATAATTCATGACACTTATAGATATTACACTTTATGTTAACATAAACTTTAGATGTATGCAGTTTTAATTTATATTTATTTTTTAATTATTGGTGAACAAAGCTACTATAGTAAGTGTTTTCAACTGACGATACATAAAACAACATAATATCCTTTTCCTTTATCACCTCTAACTGAATTGGGCAAAGGAAACAAAAGCATACTCAGACAGTGAATGCATCATCTCAGAAATTTCTCTGAAGTCAGGTAGAATGAATCTGCCAAATGAACAAACGTGAGCCACAGCTGCTGCCCCCAAATTGATCTGTTTAGTAGGATATATCTGTTTAATCTCTCATGATGGATCATGACACAAAAAGCATCTTGACATGAACTGAACTTGACATTTGCCAAATTATTTTCTCATTTTCTCTCCAGAAACAAGAAATGTTGTTAATTTGCAGCATATTCACAGCATATACCAACATTTATGTAATTACATAACATATGGCAAATGATAAAATGGTCTATGGGATATTGTATTCAAAATCAACATTCATTCAAATAGAACTTAACTATTCAATTTTAGCTAAGTGCCTATATGTGATTCCAGCAAAATACTTGGTTTTGAACATATTTGTTGTTGTTCTTTTTCTTTATTTTTCTAACTCCTTGTCAGTGAGGAGTTGTTCAATTTTTATCAGTTTCTTCAATTTTTATCAATATTCACTTAAAATTCACATATTTCCATATTAAATTAAAGTATAAGGGTAAACAATAAGAAATTATAGTAATAATTGAAAATACTATGGAGAAACCTTTTTTTTTTTGTCTTTTTACAAAATAAAGCATATCTCTGCCTGGTGGCTTTCTTGTTTTGTTTTGTTTTGTTTTAAGTAAGATAATATATTAAACTTATGATTTAAAAATAAGTTCTGAGCATTATGCGGATAAAAGTTTAGAAAGACTCAAATCCGGAAGAAGAGGAACCAAGAAGAAAGCTATTTAAAGAAACTATGTAAAAGATAAAAGATGATAGTGTATTATATGAGTGTGTTGCAGTAGATATAAAAATATATATATAAATATAAGAGTAGGAAAATTTTGGGAAAAGATGGTGAATTAAGTTTTAGATATGATGGATTTCAAATGCCTAGATTTGTATTTACTAAGCTCAAAAAAATAAAAGCAACAACATTGTGCTAAGTTGGGATAAATTGCAAAGAAAAAAAATGTGAGTGTGACTCTAAGTCTCTAGTGCATGAATTTAGTCACTGGGCATGGGTGAGGTCATTCAGGCAAAAAGAGTGTTACTCCCTTTTATACTGGGTGATTCTTTCCCCAGATTTTTCATTAGTAGGTAAGCTGCTGTTCATAGCTTACAGTTCAATTTGCATAGATTAATAAGCATTCTGCAACACTATAATATTGGGTATTTCTTATGCTGATCTAATTAAACAAAAAATAAAACAAAGAGCTGCCATTCCAAAATTAATTGCTCCTAAGTGACTGACATACTTGAGGGTACCCTGTTTTGTGGAAGAAAAATTCATGAAGTCCATGTACTTTATCTTGTGAAATTGCTTCTTAATAATTTACAATTTAGTTTGATTTTATTTTTTATTTTTTATTTTTTTTAAAGATTTTATTTATTTATTTGAGAGAGAGAGAATGAGAGAGGGAGCACATGAGAGGGGGGAGGGTCAGAGGGAGAAGCAGACTCCCTGCCGAGCAGGGAGCCCGATGCGGGACTCAATCCAGGGACTCCAGGATCATGACCTGAGCTGAAGGCAGTCGCTTAACCAACTGAGCCACCCAGGCGCCCAATTTAGTTTGATTTTAAAAAAATGTAAGGGGAAAGAATATTATCTGGCCATTTCAAAATAACTCATCATCTCTGTTTCTGATAATACATAGGTAGATTGTATCAGACCAAGCTCTATAAAACACTTGTAAACAATAGGAGACATTTTAGAAAGCAACTATTTGTAGGTATTTGCAAGAAAAGAAAAAACAAAAACAAACACAAACAACAACAACCCCCCCCCCATAAACTAGAGGAGAAGTGTACCAGGAAAGAAGAGAAATGAGATCGAATATTTAATAATTCTTACTTGAGAGCACTCTCTATACCACAGATGTCAGAGAAGGAAGCTGGGAACTCAAACAAAATACCCTGGTTTTCTTGCAATGGTAACAAGATTTTGAAATTTGGGGTTGCCAGAGCAGCTGAAAGGTAAAGATGAAAACTATGTAAAGAAAGGAACTGCAGATAGAGAAGCTTAAATATTTATATAAACTCCACTCACATCCTTGGCTGATATTATAAACTGCATTTATAAGGGGAAATCCAAGGAGCTAGTAAACTGAATGAAGATTCCAGCTGCTATCTATTGCTGGGGAACCAAGTTTACAATTTTAGTCCTGCCAAGCTGCCTTCCTAGGACAAAATCCATGCACTTCAGGGAAAGATAACCAAATATATTACTACTCACAATGTCGTGGCTAAGATTAAAAAAAAAGATACTAAGATTTTTAAAAAAACAGGAAAGGGCAGGATGACAAAACAATCTAGAGATGACTGAAATGTTGGAATTACAAGACAAGGATGTTAGAATAATTATCAAATGAGTTTTGTGCTACTTAGAGGTAAATATAATTTTAAATGAGCAGGTATCTTGAGAGGAACAGATATGAGAAGAAAAACTAAAATGATAGATAGTTGGATAGTTGGATAGATAGAATTATAAAACTAAAGCATAAAATAACTGAAGGGATAAATGTATTGGATGGGTTTACCACCAGATTAGAGGTGGCAGATAACAGGGTTGGTGAATTTGAATATAAAGACTTTCTTCACTGGGGTGCCTGGGTGGCTCAGTCAGTTGGGTGTCCAATTCTTGGTTTTATCTCAGGTCATCACCTCAGGGTTGTGAGATCGAACCCCTTGTCGGGCTCTGTGCTCAGCACAGAGTCTCACTGCAATTCTCTCTCTCCCACTGCCCATCACCCTGCTGTCGCTCTCTTTCTCTCTCTCTCTCTCAAAAAAAAAAAAATATATATATATATATATGTATGTATATAAAGACTTTCTTCAGAAAAAAAAAAAATGAAAAACGTGAAGATAATATCAGTGACATATGAGACAATATCAAGCTATCTAACATATGTATAATAATTAGAGTCCCAGAAAGATAAGAGCAAGAGGATAGGACAAAAGAATATCATAAAAAAATTGGATAAGTATTTCCAAAGGTCTATTAAAACATGTTAGTTTACAGGTCAAAGAGATTCAACCCATTTCAAGTTGGAGTTAAACATACAAAAAGCATCCCTAAGCTTATCATAGCCAAACTGTTGAAAACGAAACAAAACAAAATGAATGAACAAAATAAGAATTAGAATCTTGCATACTTCCAGAAAGCAGAGAATGAAAAAAAAAAAAAAGTCACTTACCTACAGGGAAATAACTGTATTAATGATACTGACTTTTAATCAGAATAATGGGAACTAGAAGTCAAAAAAATGAAATATTCAGAGCTAAATTGAAAGAATGACAAATCAACCCTGTGTTCTATATCCAGACAAATCATGTTTCAAAAATAAGGACAAAATAAAAATTTTCATATAACTCTTAACTGTAAGAATTCATGTGTACATTGTAATATAAGCCAAAGGGAGATTTTCATGCTGAAGGAAAATAATACCATGGGAAACTCAGCTTTTCTGGAAGAAATGAAGAGCAATAATGGACGTGGGAAATGTAAAATATCATTACTGTATTGTATTTAATATGTATATATATATGTGAATATAATATATGTGACAACTACACAAAGGACAGGGCAGTAAATTGAATCATACTATTAACTGGTTCTTACATTTTATGCGAGGTAGTAAAATATTAACTCTAAGCAAACTTGATAGGTTAATGATGCATATTATAATACTTAGATCAAGCACTGAAAATAAGCAAATAGGTATAGCTTAAAATTCAATAGAATAATTAAAATGCAATACTATTTAAAAAAAATAACCTAGAAGAAAAAAGGAAAGAAAAACTTAGGAACAAAATAACAGGAAAAATGGAAAACAAAATGGTAAACCTAAAGCCAACTATAACAATAATTATATTAACTTGAAAAGAACTACACTTTTTATTTTTTTTATTATTTTTTTTATTTTTTAAAGATTTTATTTATTTGACAGAGAGAGACACAGCGAGAGAGGGAACACAAGCAGGGGGAGTGGGAGAGGGAGAAGCAGGCTCCCAGCAGAGCAGGGAGCCCGATGCGGGACTCAATCCCAGGACTCTGGGATCATGACCTGAGCTGAAGGCAGTCGCTTAACCAACTGAGCCACCCAGGCGCCCAGAACTACACTTTTAAATAAAAATATAGAACCCATATTGGAGAAAGATGACTTCTTTATTCTCTTTGGTGTACACTTTTGTGTCAGTCATATGATTGACCAAATATATTTTATTCTATTACTGTGCCATACCATGCCATGCCTGAACAATGAACATTAACATTGGTAGCCAGAGTCTGCTTTAGTCCTGATCTTTGAATTTTATAGCTTTTGAAAATTATTCACAGATTCATGGTCTTTATCAGTCTTAGACTGTCAGTTGTTTTAGGAGTTTTTCATTTTTTGTGTTATATTTGTACAAAGATTTTAGTAAGAATTTAGAATTGATTGCAATAGAGCCAGTTCTACATATACCATTTGATACAAATATTTCAGCCTATTGGGGAGCCTGGGTGGCTCAGTCAGTTAAGTGTCTGCCTTCCCCTTAGATCACAATCTCAGGGCCCTGGGAAGGAATCCTTCATAGGGCTGCCTGCTCAGCAGGGAGTCTTCTCCCTTTCCGTCTGCCCCTCCCCTGCTCATACTCTCTCTCTCTCTCTCTCCCTCCCAAATAAAGTCTTTAAATATTTCAGCCTATTGTGATTTTGTTTATGACATATAATTAGAACATTTTTATTTTATTAAGGATAAATGATGATTTACCAAATACTTTCCTGTATTTTCTGGAAATGATTTTAAGGTATATTTTCTTTAAATTTAGATTGCAAAATTCTGAATTTTGTATTAGTAAATGTAAATTATGTAGCACAGAGATAGGTACTGTTAATATTACTATTAC
The DNA here is from genome assembly GCF_011800145.1 of Mirounga leonina. Lineage (NCBI taxonomy): Eukaryota > Metazoa > Chordata > Mammalia > Carnivora > Phocidae > Mirounga > Mirounga leonina. The sequence goes on along the minus strand of NW_023270323.1, from coordinate 30,842,420 downwards.
TTTCCATTTATGTTTTATAATTTTAATTCACAATTGTATGAGGAGGGGATAACAGGGTAATTGAGAATGGTCAGAAGAAAGGCAGGCAGGGGCAAGGGCCCCCATTCTAAGAGGAAGCTACCCTTAAAAGGAAAAAGATTCTATACCACCCTGGAAGGAGACTTCTACCCTTTCCCATGTGAACAACTACCTGATAGGTAGATGAGCACGTCAACAAAAACCTCATTGGATGACAGAGGCATGGAGGGTTAATCAGATACAAACAGCCCGCCCACAAGCCCATAAAAACCCCTATACTTAGAAATGCCAGTGGCAGCTCTTTAATAAACTTTGCTTTGCTGTCCACCAGGCTTCGTCTGGCCTACCTGTTCATTCTTCCAAGCGGCATGACCAAGAACCGTGGGCACAGAAGGAAAAGATATCCTGCAACAGAAGCACAAGTAAAGAATGATATATTTTCTAACAATACTATAGATTAAAATTTTTAATGTGTATAAAAAGCATACATCTTTAATAAGGATAAGTTACGGGCGCCTGGGTGGCTCAGTTGGTTAAGCGACTGCCTTCGGCTCAGGTCATGATCCTGGAGTCGATCCAGGATCGAGTCCTGCATCGGGCTCCCTGCTTGGCAGGGAGTCTGCTTCTCCCTCTGCCTCCTCCCTATCATGCTCTCTGTCTCTCATTCTCTCTCTCTCAAATAAATAAATAAAATCTTAAAAAAAAAATAAGGATAAGTTACTCTATGAAATAACTTAAAATGATTTTAGTTTCCTAAAAAAATTTAATGGGATTAATCTGCTCCTCCACTAAGGAATTCCCTACATAAGGCCATCAAGGTGTAGAACTGGGGCCTTTGTTGAATAAAGCTTATATCACAGCCCCTTATCAAAAATGAGCTTTTGTGAGTATGTATTTTACTTCAACAAATACACCTCCAATTCCTATCAAAATAATTGTTGCTAGCCAGACTATCATTTTTCATTGAACAAAAGGCTGAAATAACATAACCTAGATGTTACCAAAGTTGATTATGAATTGAAAAATTAACTAAATAACCATTCAACCTAGAGATTTTTTTTTAGTAAAATTGATATTCTGGAGATAATGTTTGTAATATATTTGGTATATTTGGAGGACAATAAGAAATAAGTTAGGAGGAGGAAAGTAAGCAGCATTTTGAATGCATTTCATTCACATAAAAATTTCTAAAAGGGGTCATTTCATTTTTCTATTATTTTAATATTTTCTAAAGCACAGCAGTTTTGAAGATTTAAATTATCTGAGAAATATCTAGTATTCATTCAATTGTATTGTGTTAATTCTTTTAAAAATTTAGTTTTCGGTTTTCTCTTTTAAAGCAGATAGATATTAAATACCAAGTTGATTAAGGAGAATCTAGATAGCATCACAGATAGCTCTAGGTATATTAGCAATCTTTTTTTTTTTTTTAAGATGCCTGGAAGAGCCCAGAGATAGAGTCTCTTGAATACTTAAAGCTTGATAAACAATCAAATCATTAATTAGTTCAGCAACCAAGTTGTGCTTATCTACCCTAAACACTACATGTACAACACTCCCTTTTATCTCTTCACTCTGGAATGTGTTGTTGATATGCCTTGATATATTTGTTTCATTTCAACTTCAGTTCCAAATTTGTAAACCAGATTTTGTTTCTATCCCAGTGTAATAATTTTTTTTAGATTTTTTAAAGATTTTATTTATTTATTTGCCAGAGAGAGAGAGCACAAGCAGGGGGAGCGGCAGGCAGAGGGAGAAGCAGGCTCCCTGCTGAGCAAGGAGCCTGATGCAGGACTTGATCCTAGGACCCTAGGATCATGACCTGAGTCGAAAGCAGACGCTTAACCAACTGAGCCACCCAGGTGTCCCCCCAGTGTACTCATTTGAGAAATATTGTTGAAACACAATTTTTTTAGTTGTATGCTTTCTACATATGTGAATTTAATGAAAATAATAAAACACTTATTTTTGGAAGGCATTGAAATTATGAAAACAAGTCAGAACAATAATATATTATGTGCTTCCAATTCTTAAAAGCCTTTAACTGATGTCATTCTTAGTATATCAGTATTTTAGATAATTTTTACAAAGTAATTTTTAATCACAACATAATATCCTTGTGTTACCTCTCCTCCTGTTCTTTTTTTTTATTTTATTTATTTTATTTTTATTTTATTTATTTATTTTTTTAAAGATTTTATTTATTTATTTGACAGAGACACAGCGAGAGAGGGAACACCAGCAGGGGGAGGGGGAGAAGGAGAAGCAGGCTCCCTGCAGAGCAGGGAGCCCGATGTGGGACTTGATCCCAGGACCCTGGGATCATGACCTGAGCCAAAGGCAGTCGCTTAACTGACTGAGCCACCCAGGCGCCCCACCTCTCCTCCTGTTCTTAAAAATAATTGGCACATATTTTGTTAGAAAGAACCTCAAAAAAATTTGTATTCCGATTTTAACTTGTATGAGATTGATCTCCATGGAGTTTTGTTTCCAGAATCTTTTCTGTTTTGCTCAGAATTTTACTATGGATACTCCTTCTCTAAATTCAATTATAGGAAAAGAATATAAAATAAATTGATGATTTGTATATATGTGACATGCTTATGCATATTTCAGATTAAGTTCCCAGTGAAGGAAGCATAAATGCAAAAACAGTATTTTTTTTCATTAGATATTCAGTTCTCAGAAACTGTGTAAATTGGATTGCAAAACTGGCTATTGAAAAAAAAAATGAATATTGATATGGAAAAAATGTTTGACTCCTTCCTCACACCATATACAAAAATCAACTCAGAAAAATCTAAATGTAGAAGCTAAAGGCATAAAACTCTTTGAAGAAAACATAGTTATAAATCTTCCTAAACTTGAACGAGGCAATGGTTTCTTGGATATGACAGCAAAAGCAGCAACAACAAAAGAAAAAAAAAAGATAAACTAGTCTTCATCAAAATTAAATATGAATCAAATGACACTATTTTAATCAATTAGATCTGCTAAAACAAATTTCCATAGACTGGGTGTTTTAAACAACAAACATTATTTTTCATAGTTCTGAAGGCTGGAAGTCTGAGATTAGGGTGCCAGCATGGTTGAATTCTTGGTGAATGCTGGCTTCCTAGTTTATAGAGGAACTTCTTGTTACTTATGTGGTAGAAAGAGAATGAGACATTTCTTTGAACTTTTCTTATAAAGGCATTGGTCTTACTCATGAAGGTTCTACTCTAATGACCTCCGAAAGGCCCCACCTCCAAACACCATCATATTGGGATTGTATTCAACATATGAATTTTAGGAGAACACAAATATTCAGTTCATAACAGACTTTATCAATAAAATGAAGATACAACCACAATATGAGAAAAATATATTTGCAAAATTTATATATGAGACCATCAAAATATATTCAAAGTATATAAAGAAGTCTTGCAACTAAACAATGTAAATGTATGATTCAATTAAAATAATGAAAAATAATTTGAAAATTGTTTCAAAAAGAGATGTACAAGTGGTCAATAAGCAGAAGAAAAAATGTTCAACATCATGACTCATTAAAAAATGCAAATCAAAACCACAACGATATAACACTTTACAAGTTAGATATCGTCATAAAGTGGACAATAACAAGTGTTCACTAGGATGTAGAGAATTTTGAACCCTCATACATTACTGGTAGAAAAGTAAAATGGTATAGCTGCTTTGGAAAATACTTTGGCAGCTCCTCAAAAAGTTAAACATACTGTTACCTTATAACCATCAATTTTTTTTCTAGGAATGTGCCCAAGAAAATTGAAAATATATGTATAAAAAAAAAAAAAAAACTTATGCATGGATGTCCAGAGTGGCGTTATTAATGATGACTAAAAGTAGATATAATTCAAATATCTATTAACAAATGCATAGGTCGACAGTGGTATATCCATTCAATAGAATAGTATTCATCAATGAAAAGGGATAACATACCAATATATGCTATAATATATATAAACTTTGAAAACCGTATGCTAAGTGAAAGAAACCAGACACAAAAGGACACATAAGATTTTATTTGTATGAAATATACAGAATAGATAGATTTTTAGAAAGTACAGAGTGGTAGCCAGGAACTGAGAGAAAGGGAAATAGAGAATGTCTGCTAATGGGTGTGGGATTTCTTTTGGAAGTGGTAAAAATGTTCTAAAATTAGACAGTGATATGATGATTGCACAGCTTTGTGAGTACACTAAAAAAATACTGAATTGTACATGCAGAAAAAGCTAATTTTATGGCATGTACATTCTATTTCAATAAGATAAGAGGAAAAATTGTTTACCCTATATTTTAATTTGTGATTCAAATAGTCTAATCTCTTATAAAATATAAAAATAAATTCAGTTAAGTAATAATTAAATGGAAGATTTTTATAAATGGCTATTTTAAAAATTAGTAGTATAAAGCAGGACATCATGTATTAATTAAGTGCCTCCTGCCACTTAGCAAACAAACCCCAATACTGATCAATGTCCTCTGTCTCACTCAGGGTCACAGTAACAGGGGTACTTCACTCCAGGGTCCAGCCAGGTGTGGGAAACAGGCTCCAAGCCAAAGTCTGTGCAGGACAGCAATGCCAAAAGCCAGCCTGGAAAGTAACTGTGCATGTATATGCTGCAAATCTCTAGCCTTTCAGGGAACTGAAAGCTGGGGCAGAACCCCAGGGCCCCAAACTAACTTCTGCCAAAGTCTAAGGCTGCAGCAACCAGAAGGTACGGTTCCATTGTCTCAGGGCAGCTGTTCCTCCAGGCAGCTCTGAGGTATCTAAAATTCATCTCAGAGCCTATCCCTGCCTGTTCCTTGAGATTTTTTCCTGAAGAAGCCACAGGGCATAATTTCATTCTCTCTCTGTCTCTCTATCTCCCTTTCTCTATCTATCTCTGTCTGTATCTCTATTTTTTTTTTTTTTTTTTAATTTGAACACAACTGTGGCAAGGTAAACTCCATTTGTCCCTTTTGAACCAACATGCTCTTGGGATCCCCCTTGCTGCCCCTCCTCCTGCCTTGTAGGACCCTCTGCGCTGACACCTCTGCCCAGGCCCAGATGTACCAGGGCCAAGGGCCAAGAAAGGGTTAATGACTGGCAGTACTGAGTAGGGAAGGAGAGAAGTGAAAATCCAAGAGTGAGTTCAGCTACAAGGAAGGGCCATTTTTTAAAAAATAGATTTATTTAGAGAGGGATAAATACAAAAGAGATCTAACACAGAGCTTTGACTACCCGCAGAGGGCATTTTGGTTTGGGACAGTGACATACATTTTTATAATTACTGTAGGGTATACAAAGCTCTTTCACTTTCACTTCATTGAATAACTCCTTGGGTTTGTGGTTATTGCATTCATTTTGCAGACGAGGGAACAGACAAGAAGGGGTAAATTGAATTGTCTGTAAGTTACAGAACTCCATACTGAAGATGGAAAGCTCAGTGTGCATAATTTTTTTATTATATATATATATATATCAGTTTACCAGGATATCGATAAAACTATTTCAACTAAATTTCCTTTTTTTTAAAGATTTTATTTATTTGTTTGACACATAGAGATAGTGAGAGAGAGAGAGCACAAGCTGGGGGAGCAGCAGGCAAAGGGAGAAGCAAATTCCCCGCTGAGCAGGGAGCCGACGCGGAGCTTGATCCCACAACTCTGGGATCATGACCTGAGCCAAAGGCAGACGCTTAACTGACTGAGCCACCCAGGCGCCCCTCAACTAAATTTCCTTAATCTCTGTACAGTAATTCTGTAGAGAAAGCAGCAATAGTTATGGTTCCAACTCTGAAAGCCAATAGAAGTAGAATTTCTGGTTCCTTCTTCTCACCTCGGGACGAAACTGATTCCATTTGGCCAGCACTATTGTTGGTGTCATGAGTCATATCAGTGATGAAGAGAGGTCCGACTAACACAGGATGTCTATTCAAATACAATCCATTTCTCATTTGGGTTCTTGTTTTTCAATAAGTATATTCATAATTTAGAATTGGAAATTAAATTTCAGAGAACAGTTTCTATATCTGCTGATATATTAAAAAGTTGAATTAATAACTTATACTTCAAACTTAACACTATGGTCTGGCAATTGTATTCATTAAAAATAAGGTTTTGATTTTGAATAGGTGATTTTAGTAAATGTCACTTAGTATTCATAAATCTATTTGATATTAACAATGTGTGATAAATGTTTAAGATTAATGCTTACCTTAATTCTACAATGAATATATTATTTCATATTATTAAAGTGATTAAATCAAATTTTGTAATATTCCTTTTTATTAATGTAAATTTTAATGATAATGGAAAGTTTTATAAAAACAATTATTAACTTTCGGATTAATATGCAAAAACCTTTTTAGTGAGATATTCCCAAGAAAAAATTAAAGGTATGTGATTTTTTTCTATATGACAATGAGCTAAGAGGTAATGTAACACCTGTAACGGTTAAGAAGTTTGAGAACAGATAGGAGAGAGTAATATATTTACTCTAAATCATAAAATATTACCTATGACATTATCTGGTAAAATATTAAATCTTAAATCTGTCTTCCGAGTTCCTTTGGAAATGTTAATGATTCTTCTAGATAAACACACAAGCATACACAAAAATATTCACAAATCTTGACAAGGAAATACTTATAAACCATGAAAATAAAAACATATGAAGATATAAAATTGTTTATCAATATAGTAGTATTTCTACAACTCAGATGTTATCTAGGCCTGGAAGAATGTTAATTGAGATTAGAGAAAGGGAGAAAGGGACAAAGAGAAATTAGAAAGCCTGCTATGAAGGGAAATTGAGCATTTTCCCAACAGCAATAAAATTTGCCTGTTAATAAAAGTGGATGTTTATTAGGGATAGGTAAAAGTGGTTCAAGTTTTACATGTATTAGAGATAAGTTTGTGAATGTTTTAAAATTATATGCCTATTTATCTTGAGGAGGTAATACATACACATGTTACAAATAGCAAAAGTTTCTAAAGGGCATATAGGGGAGAAAGGCCTGTCAAACTTCTCTTTTCCTACACAGTCAGAGGTAACTACTGTTATCTGTTTCTTATGTTTCTATATACTTCACAAAAATATCTATGCATATACAATTTTGTACATTCTTTTGCCTTTTATTTTTGCCATATTTATTTATGAAATCTTTACTTCTCTACTGTTATACATAGAGATGACTCATTCTTTTTAAATGTGCATACTATTTCATTATGTGGTTCTATATTTAATATACAAAATATTCTATTAGTGGACTTCTAGTTTGCTTTCCTCCCTTTGCTACTACAAGCCTTTTGTAGTGAATATGCTTGTAAAAACCTCATTTGGTACATGAGTATGTATACCTCTATGATAAACATCCATGAATAGAATTACTGGGTCAAAATAAATGTACATTTAAAATTTTAATAGTATTTTTCCATATACAGGGCCTACCTACTAACTTACAGTCTTACCTGCAGTGTATAAGAATGGGGGCATCTTTGAAACCTTAAGTCCTAGAAGAGTGCACATACCTTATATTTAAAGACTGATTTGTATTATGCATTTACAATTCCTTATTCTAAATGAAAATATCTGTTCTACCGTAGCTATGTTAATCCCACATGACCTCTCACCCCATTCTTTAGTCCTACTCCCAGCCAAAGCCAAATTAAGTTGCTGCATGAAATCTTACAAAAGGGGACACACAATCCATATACAGTTCAAAAGTCTCAACAAAATATTCTCTTAGGAATTTGAATTCAGAGATACTAAAAGAAAAGCAGTTAGTGTTAGACTATTTGCATGTCACAATGAATAGGGGATGAGTTGGGGAGGTGATGGTGTGATCTGCGCAAATTATGATTATTTGGCAGCAGGGACCATGAATAAGTAGAAGAATCAGAAGATTAAAACATGAAAACTGAGCAGATGCATAGAATTTCAGACCCTATGTGAGCAGGATGCCATTGTGGAGCTGCTTACATTCCTCATAGATCCCTAAATTCAAGTTTAGATTTAATGAATGGAAACTTAACCCTTTCTTTGGGGTTAACCTTAAAGGAGTTTTCCTAACTAACTTTCTCATTTGCATTCTTTAAATGCAAACTTTTAAAGAAGTTGATAGCTTACCCCAGGTCACATCACAAATTTGTTGCAAAATTGAGACATTGTTGAAACGTGCTCCCCAGTGATGCCACAGATCTATGAATCTGATCTGTCATCCTCCTACAAAATGATGCAGTGGGAATGACAACATGAAATACAAACTCTTTTGATAGCTAAACAGTCTGTCATACCTCTCACCCAGCCTCATTCTGAGCTTATACATTCCTACTTTTTTGTTTCAGCTGTAAAGGGGCATATTTTGTTGCTCTTTATAAAATGTGATCTCTCTTTACTTGTATTTTACTTCTAAGAGAATAATTTTCTTTTCCATTTCACTTGGCCAACTCTATTAGCTTTCAAATTATGAAGTCTTTTATCAAAGAGGCTTTCTCTGGACTTACTCAAGACTAGCTTATTCACCCCGCCACCCTATGCCCACCTCCACCCCCAGCTATATAGGACCATAGCATTCCACAGCATCATCCTTTCAATTACTTGTTTGGTGTTAAGCTTCTCCACTAGCCCAAAAGCTCCATGAGTGAAGTGGCTTTATGTCTGTACACTGTAGTGCACTCAACACCCATCCTAATGCCTTGACAAAGAAGATAATTCCAATATATATATATGCTAAATAAATGAAACTAGCTAACATGTATTAATATGCACCAGACATGGGGCGCCTGGGTGGCTCAATCATTAAGCGTCTGCCTTCGGCTCAGGTCATGATCCCAGGGTCCTGGGATTGAGCCCCGCATCGGGCTCCCTGCTCCGCGGGAAGCCTGCTTCTCCCTCTCCCACTCCCCCTGCTTGTGTTCCCTCTCTCGCTGTGTCTTTCTCTGTCAAATAAATAAAATCTTTAAAAAAAAAAATATGCACCAGACACTGTTCTACAAAGATGATAGATGATAGATGGATGATGATGATGATAGATAGATAGATAGATAGATAGATAGATAGATAGATAGATGATAGATAGATAGGTAGATAGATAGATGATAGATAGATTTCAAAGGTATATTTTTATGACACCAATCTATGATGTAAATGCTACTATTATCCCCACATATAGACAAAGAAACTAAGGAAGAGAGAAATTAAGTAACTGGCCCAAGGTCATGCACCTAATAAATGAGAGAGCTGAAATGTCAACAAGGTGATCCGACTTCAGGGCCTGTGCTTTCAGCCAATGAAAATACGCTATATTTTCAGTGATTGCATTACCATTATAGGAATGTCAGGTGGGAAGTTTGTAGCGAAACAGTGACTCAGAATGAATTCAGATTAAAAAACAAATTTATTCTTTAAGGAATAAAATACATATTTAATAAATATAACACACAAAGGCATAACTACCACAGAGATTATAAATAAAAGTTTTTAGTTTTATTTTATAATGTGTATGAGTTTCCCCTATTTTGCTCTAGAACTGAATTCAGAGAAAGACTTCTTTGTATTCAGGCAAAAGAATACTATATTGTTTGCTTTTTGGTGTTTTTCACTAGCATGAAACATTTATTTTAATCATCTTATTTGAGGTGCCCAGAGAAGCCACATGATAAATCAGCTTTGAGCACCCTCTGGGGCTTCATAAAGCTCAATCTTTATTCTTCTCCCTCAGTTTTAAGCTGGTGGTAGCTCAACCTGGTGTTCTTTAAAGAATAGAATCCTACTAAGATAACATCTGTTCAAATCACTTTCTCTTTGTTTTGAAGTTATTCAAGATAAAATATTTGAATATGAATTAAAACTCACAATATTGCTTATCAGCAATATGCAGTTTCTGCATATTAAAGTTCTCATCTCCATTTATCATTTAAAGTTACTTAAATATTTACCAGTTTTAAAATGCTTACCTCTCTCTCTTTCCTTCTATCTCTCTCTTTCTCTCTCTCTCTATATATATAAACAACTCTCTCTCTCTCTCTTTCTTTCTCTCTCTCTATATATAAACAACTGTGGGTTAAAATTCACTAGCTTTCCAATATTAATGAGAACCTAATGGGAAGGAAATTATGGAAAATCAATAGAACTGTGACCAACTTAATTATTTATTTAATACATATTTGTACTTCAAAAGGGTATCACTTTATTTTCCCCATGTCTCTTTTACATTGTATATACTATTCAAACTTAGTATAAGTTTTATATAATAATTATTTCTTAAAGCAAAACTTGAGAATAGCCTCCATGGAATTCTACTAAACTACTTTAAATGAAGTGATTTGTTTGTAATTTTTCCAAAATGAGAAGTAAATACTTGCAGTAGGGTAGAAATATTCCTATTTCATTTTGACACTTATGCTAATCTTGTGACAACTGGGCTAGTGTGAATTTTTATTGCATCCATTAGTCATGTAGCAGATATAGCAATCTCTCCAAAATTATCTCTCCTCTTCATTCATATTACTAGAAGTACCAGTCGCATGGCTACTATATTTTAGAATCTCCCTTTCAGTTATGTGAAACTGTTAAAGAAAAATTATTCTGAAATTTGTTAAAATAGTAAGGAAGACATTATTCAAGTCTACTGCAGTAGGAAAACTGCAGTAGGGAAGGAAGATCAAGCTCAACTCCAAATATGAGAACAAGTGGGGATTATAGCCAAGGGACAGGGTGAGGAGGTCAGTAGAGGGACAATTACTGAGAAGACATCAAAAGAAGTAAGATTATTGCTAAACTGACCTAACAGGATTCTTGCTAAAGACAGGCCAAGGACTTTGATACCAAAAGTGGGGGATGAAAAAAAAAAAAGTAGGGGATGAAAAACCTGATTGGATATCAAAGGTGATCAGATATGGGGGCAGTGGTTCCTCACTAAACTGACTTAGCAAGATTTTTGCTAAGACTGGGCTAGGTAGGAGGGTACGTACTGAATGGAGCACTGGGTGTTATACGTAAGCAATGAATCATGGAACACTACATCAAAAACTAATGATGTAATTTATGGTGATTAACATAACATAAAAAAAAAAAAAAAAAAAAGACTGGGCTAGGTAGGCTGAAGACAAGACAGAGGCCAAGATCAAGGCTTAGACTGGGAAAGGGCTCAGAGAAACCTGACTAAATTTTGGTTAAGGGGAGAGTTTTTAATAAAGCCAAGTGGCCATGTTATCTCCAGTGGAAGACAAACAAAAGTGGTATGTATGGCTTGTAGGAAAAGATCCTTAGGAATAAACCATGCTTTCTGCAAGGTCTCCTTCTTCTTTCCTTAAGCCATAGTACAGCAGATAATGATACTGCTTTATGAACTGACCATAAGACAATGAACAAACAAAACAAACCATCAAAAACAAGAAAACAAGGGGAAACTAGCTTTCTGAATGTTAACATGGAACAGACACATTCTATATCAGAAAAGTAAAATTCCATCTTGCTGAGTTAGTGTATTTTGGGTCTTTTAGTTAGAGCAGATCCATTGGAATGGAGACTGCCCATCAATAATATAAACTATGTTCCACTGGCATGGTTATTTAACAGCAGGAAAAAAAGAAGCAGACATTGCAGGTATAAAAACTTATTTACAGGATAGTTCAACCACACCAACTTTCAGGGAGATGATAGACATAACCAAAAATGGTATTTAGTAAATTTACAAACAAACAAAAGCCATAATGTAGCAATTTGCAAAGAGAAATGAAAGAGAATAGAATCTAGAGATCAAAGAACTCAAAGATTTGGAAAGTCCAACTCACCAGGATCCAAAAAATGGGAGATTAGTATGATGTCTTTCATCAGTCTTTTTCCAACCATATTATTTCACATGGCCTCAAGCTAAAGGTCTTTAATATGACAAAGGAAGAGAAGTATTGCATTTACTTCCTGTGTGACAAGCCACTCCAAAATTCAGAAGCTTAAAACAACAATGATTTATTATTACTCATGATTCTCTGGGTTGTCTGGGATCATCTGAGCTATTCTTTTCTTCAAGGGTGAGATGAATCACTCATAGAGCTGCATAAAGCTGGCTGGAACGAGGATATCCAAAAAGGCCTCTTCCTCCAGTCCCCCCACAGGATCTTTATCCATATGGCCTCTCATCATTGAGAAGTCTAGTCTGAGTTTCTTTTCTTCATCACAGCTGGATTCTAAGAAGTGCATTCTATTTCCTAAGAAAACATGAGTTTCTCTTGCAAAAGCCAAAAATAACTGTTAGATTATAAAATTTTTATTAACAGGAAGCAGTATACAAAAGTCATATGACCCCTAGTAATTTATACCGTACAGTTCTGCTTCAGTTATATTTAGGGAGGAAATGGTAAATGAGAACATCCCAAAGGACAAGCCATGGTGATAGGATTTCCTTCTCCTCTCCTTCTTTCTTCCCTCCCTCCCTTCCTCCCTCCATTCCTTCCTTCCTTCCTTCCTTCCTTCCTTCCTTCCTTCCTTCCTTCCTTCTTTCCTTCCTTCCTTCTTCCTTCCTTCCTTCCTTCCTTCCTTCCTTCCTTCCTTCCTTCCTTCCTTCCTTCCTTCCCACCTTCCTTCCTTCCTTCCCTCCATTCCTTCCTTCCTTCCTTCCCACCTTCCTTCCTTCCCACCTTCCTTCCTTCCTTCCATTCCTTCCCACCTTCCTTCCTTCCCTCCATTCCTTCCTTCCTTCCTTCCTTCCTTCCTTCCTTCCTTCCTTCCTTCC
>NW_023270323.1:30806513-30829652 GCF_011800145.1 Mirounga leonina | reverse complement strand
TCCTTCCTTCCTTCCTTCCTTCCTTCCTTCCTTCCTTCCTTCCTTCCCTCCTTCCATCCTCCCTTCCCTCCATTCATTCCTTCCTTCCTTCTTTCCTTCCATCCTTCCTTTCTTATTTAAGAAATGTAGATAGAGTTTTTCTTTAGAAAAATTAAAATAAAATCATAAACATAATGAATAAATTCCAGAAAGAATGTATTATTAGCATCCATGAAAAGCTATGATAAGCAAAATCTGAATAAGTATCTTAATGTGTCAGAAATTCTAGTAACTGCACAAATATATATATATATATATTATATATAATATATACATTAACATTAAGTGTATGTATATTTTAATATATGTATTAAATTTCTGGTTCTGTGTTTTCATCTTAGAGATTAATAGAATTATTATTGTTATTATTTTTTTTTAAAGATTTTATTTATTCATTTGAGACACAGAGATACAGAGAGAGAGAGAGAAAGCATGAGCAGGGAGAGAGGCAGAGGCAGAGGGAGAAGCAGGCTCCTTGCTGAGCCAGGAGCCCTATGTGGGGCTCGATCCCAGGACCCCGGGATCATGACCTGAGCTGAAGGCAGACACTTAACCATCTGAGCCACCCAGGCGCCCCAAGATTAATAGAATTGTTGAGGGAACTAGATGATAATAATTTTTTAGAGTACACAGAAAATTAATTATATGTTATGAGGCTCACTATAAAGGAAAAATAATTGAGCATCATTATATTATCATCTCTTCAAATCATTAGATTCTGATATAAAAATGTTTAAGTAATATGAGTTTTAGTCCTTTAATGTATTCACTTTAGAATCTTTAATTTGTAGAAAAAAAAAGTGTGAACAATGTATTTAAATCAAATGCATTGGAATTGATACTTTAAATGAAAATTTAAATTTCATTAATTTACATGAAATTACTGAATTTCCTACAGAAGTGTATTCTTTAAACTTATAATTTATGAAATTATGAAATCTTATTCTGAAGATGATTCTATTTTTAAATGTTGCTCTCAGAAAAAATGGGGAAATGAGGGCGCCTGGGTGGCTCAGTCATTAAGCATCTGCCTTTGGCTCAGGTCATGATCCCAGGGTCCTGGGATTGAGCCCTGCATCAGGCTCCCTGCTCAGCGGGAAGCCTGCTTCTCCCTCTCCCACTCTCCCTGCTTGTGTTCCCTCTCTTGCTGTCTCTCTGTCAAAAAATAAAATAAAATCTTTTTTAAAAAATGGGGAAATGAGATAGTTTTCTCATTTTTATGGTAGGAATTACATCTTCACTGGAATAATTTTTGTTCAATTACAGAATAAAATTTGATTTGTTTTTATTTATATAATTAGATCACTACCTTTGTTAAAAATTTGTGTTGTCAAGTGAACCTAAGATATTTCCATTGCTGTTTTTAATAAAAATGAATTAATTTGCATTTTCACTTCAGGCTCAAATTATGCATTTATTATAAAACCAATGATCTATAAAGGAATTCTACTAGAATATCCCTCTAGAAAGTTTCATTATGCTTATTTATTTTAAATGATTAGAACTTATATTCAAAGGTGATAACAGAAGATAAGAATTCCCTTATGCAACCATAAATAAGTTCCTTATTTTATTCCTTTTCATGAAGACTTATTTGTTTATCTTAGGGAAAGAGAGAATCTTCATGTGTACAAACACATTTTATGACAAAACAATGTAATTGTATTATATGTGTATGAAACAATCCCCATGAAGAGGTTGAGAGGGATCAGGTTGCTGATCTATGTAACATTGAAATTACTAAGTTAGTAATGTAAGACTAAGGCAAAAGAAACTGGATAAGCACCATGCCTTAGTTTATAAAGTTGTTTCCCATGGGTGTAATCATGCCACGATTCTGATACTACTATACATATACATGTACACTTGAACAATTAAGCTAATGAGTGGCAGATGGTTAGAGTTAGGTTTCTCAGTGTTGGAATGTGGAATTACAGATAAGCAAGGGGATGATTCTAGAATGATCTATCTGGTAATAGATTAGAGTTTGAGACATCAGTATGAACTCATGTTTAGCTTAATGTGTGTGTGTATATGCAGCTATATATAGAATTATTTATGGATATGTGTATATAACAGTTTAATATATATGCATATTTTTCCTTGTTCTGTGGATTTTGACAAAGAAATAGTATCATGTATCCATAAGTATAGTACCATACAGAATTATTTCCCTGCTCCCCCCTGTGCTTCATCCAGTCAACTCTCCCCTCCTCCTCCAAACCTCTAGCGACTAATCTTTTTACCATCACTATAGTTTTGACTTTTCTAGAATGTCATATAGCTGATTTATAGAGTATGTTGCTTTTCAGACTGAGTTCTTTCACTAAGCATATATATATTTGTTTCTTTCATGTCTTTGTGTTGCTTGATGACTCATTTTCTTGTATTGCCAATAATATTACATTGTATGGATATACCACAGTTTATTCATTCATTCAACTATTGGAGGACATTTTTGGTTGCATCCATTTTGGGGCCATATGAATATATATGTTATAAAAATTCACATGCAGGTTTTTGTGTGGACATAGGTTTTCAAATCAGTGAAATCAACACTTTAGATCACAATTGCTTGATGATAAACTATAATTATATTTACCTTTGCTAGAAACTAGTACTGTTCCAAAGCGGCTATACCAGTTTGCATTCTGACCAACAATGAATGATTATTTCTGATGCTGTACATCTTTGCCAGAAGTTGTTATTGTCAGATTTTTTTTTTTTTTTTAATTCTAGCCATTCTACTACATGTATAGTGGTATTCATTGTTATTTTAATTCTCAACCCTGTAATGACAGATGATGTGGAACACTATTTCATGTTTATTCCCATCTCTATATCCTCTTTTGTGAGACATCTGTTTAGATCTTTTGCCAATTTTTTAATTGGGCTGTGTGTTTTCCTATTATTAAGTTTTAAGTGTCTTCTGTGCATTTTGAATTTAAGTCCTTTATTAGGTAGGTGTTTTGTAAATATTTCCTCCCAGTCTGTGAATGGAGTTTTCATTTTCCAGCAGTATTTTTGGATTACAGAAGTTTTTAATTTTAATCAAGCCCCATTTCATTTTTTCTTTCTTTCATCAATGATGCTTTTGATGTTGTATATAAAAACTCAAGGCAAAACCAGAGATGGACTAGATTTCCGTATATTTTCCTCTAGAAAATTTATAATTTAGGGTTTTACATTTGTCCAAGGTTGTTTTTTATGTATGGTGTAAGGTCTGTGTCTAGGGTTTTGTTTTTCTTTTGTTTATGCATATTGACATCCAAATTTTCCACCACTGTTTGTTAAAAAATATATTCCTTCTCAATTGAATTGCCTTTGCTAAGTTTTCAAAGATCGATTGAGTATATTTGTTTGGGTCTCTTTCTGGGTTCTCCATTGCTTCCTATTGATCTTGGTGTCTGTTCTTTTACATGTGTTGGATTTATTGGACAAATTGGGAAGAATTGACATCTTAGTAATATTGAGTCTTTTTTGTCCATGACCACAAAATATCTCTCCATTCATTTATATTTTCTGTAATTTATTTCCTCAGGGTTTTGTAGTTTTCCTTATATAGATCCTATACATATTTTGTTAGCATTTTATTTACATATTTCATTTTTTGGTGCTAATGTACATGATATTATTTATCTTTTAATTTTAAATTCTAATTGTTCACTGATGGTGTATAGGCAAGCAATTTGCATATGTATAATTTATATGTATACAGTATATATAACAATGACATATAACTCTCTCTATATAACAATTTATACATATAAATCTCGCATCCTGAGACCTAGCCATACTCATCTAATACAAAGAGTTCTATTATTGGCCCTTTAGGGGTTTCTACACATACAATAATATAATCTATAAACCATGACAATTCTGTTTCTCCTTTCCAATCTGAATAATTTATATTTACTTTTCTTGATGTTGGTTTGGAATATTGAGTTAACATTTTACCTGGTCTTGGAGAGAAAGTATCTAGTTTTTTTCATCATCTTTTTATAGATGTTCTTTATCAATTTGAGGATATTCCAAACTATTTTTAGTTTCTGATACTTTTTGCCATGAATGGGTGTTGGATTTTGCCAAATTATTTTCTGCATCAATTGATATGATCATATTATTTTTCTACTTTACCATGTTGATGTGGTGTGATGGATTTTAGAATGTTATACCAGTCATGTTTACCTGGAATAAATCCCACTTGTTTATAGTGAATACTTATTTTTATACATTATTTGTTCAATTTGTTAATATTTATTGACATTTTTCCACCTATGGTTATGAGAAATATTCATCTACAGGTTTCCTTTTTTATAATATCTTTGTATATTATTGGTATTAGGGTAATGCTTGACTCAAAGAATGAGTTTAAAACTGTTTCCTTGTCTTCTATTTTCTGAAAGAGATTGTAGAAAATAAACAAAATTTCTTCATTAAACATTTTTGGTAGAATTCACTAGTGAGACCATCTGGACCTATTGAACTCTTTTTTTTTTTTTTTTAGGTTTTATTTATTTGAGAGAGACAGAGATAGTGAGATAGAGAGCACAAGTGAGGAGGAGAGGGAGAAGCAGGCTCCCCACAGAGCAGGGAGCCCGATGTGGGACTCGATCCCAGGACCCTGGGATCATGACCTGAGCCGAAGGCAGATGCTTAACCGACTGAGCCACCCAGGCGCCCTGAACTCTTTTTTGAAAGGTGGTTAATTATAAATTCATTTTCTCTAACAGATACAGACTTTTTCAGATAATTTATTTCTCCTTGGGTTCAATTTTGCAGTTCATGCCTTTGAAGATATGAGACTATTCCATCTGTTATCAAATTTATGGGCATAGAGCTTTTCACAGTATTCCTTTATTATCCTTTTAATGTTCATGGGATTAGGAGTGATGACTCCCCTTTCATTGCTGATGTTAGTAATTTGTGTCTTCACCTCTTTTAATTGGTTACCCTGGATAGAGGTTTATCATTTTTTTGACCTTTCCAAATAATCCACTTTTGGCTTTATTGTTTTCCTGTTTTCAATTTCTTTGATTTCTATTCTAATCTTATTTATTTTCTTCTGTTTGTTTTATACTTAAAATGTTCTTTTTTCTCTATTTTCTTGGGGTGATCCTTTTTATATCTTTCTTATTTTCTAATAAATGCATTTAACTCTATGAATTTCCCTCTAAGCACTGATTTGGCTGCATCCCACAAATTTGGATACATTGCATTTCATTTTCTTTTTTTTTTAAGATTTTATTTATTTATTTTTTCAGAGAGAGAGAGAGAACACAAGCAGAGAGAGTGGCAGGCAGAGCAGGCAGATGGAGAAGCAGGCTCCCCACCAAGCAAGGAGCCTGATGCAGGACTCGATTCCAGGACCCTGGGATCATGACTTGAGCCGAAGGCAGACAGATTTTAACACACTGAGCCACCCAGGCATCCCTGAATTTCATTTTCAATGAACTCAGATTGTTTTAAATATTTTTCTTGATATTTCTTTTTTGAACTATATGTTATTTAGAAGTATGTTGTTTAATCTCTATTTTGAGATTTTATTTTTTTTATAAACTATCTGTTGTATGTAATCTACTCTAATTCCTTTATGGTCTGGGAGGATGTTTTGTATGATTTCTATTGTTTAATATATGTTAGGGAGGGTCTTATAGCCCAAAAAGTGGCCTATCTTGGAGAATTTTCATGGGGACTTAGAAAAGATGTGTACATATTTTGCTGTTGCTGGATGGGATATTCTATCTTCTATAAATGTCAGTTAGATCAAGTTTATTGATGATGTTTCTTAAAACAACTCTATGTTTCTTAATTTTCTTTCTGTTTGATTTATTAGTCATTGAAAGAAGAATGTTAATTTCTGTAGCTATGCTAAAGGACTTATCCACCTTTTCAATTCTACAGTCCTGCCTCAGATATTTTCATACTCTCTTGTTAAGTACATTTAGGATTTTTATGTGTTCTTGGAGAATTGATCCATTCATTATATGTAGCACCCCTCTATATCCAAGATTTTAATTGAGAAATATATATATAATTATTTTATATCTTTTCCTACCCCATCAAATGCACTTCATTATACTTTACCTTGTTTAATCTATTTCCACTTATGATAAAACTATTTTATTTTTAGTATAGGTATCTTTAACTGAGTATTTTAAATTCTCCCCTTTTATATTGTTATATCATTACTGTTATTCGTTTCATTTATTCATATTTTATGACCAGGCAACACCTTTTCAATACTATTACTTTAAAGACTTAACTTTTATACCAAGAATAAGAAAAATATAAGATTTATTTTACCTTTATTTATTTATTTTTTCTTCTCTGATGCTCTTCCGTTTTTATGTAGAGCTAAGTTTCTAACCTATCTCATTTCCTTTTTGCTGAAGAACTCTTTTTAACATTTCTTACAGGGCAGGACTTCTTTTTTTTTTTTTAAAGATTTTATTTATTTATTTGAGAGAGAGAGTGAGAGAGAGAAAGAACACAAGAGGGGGGAGCAGGAGAGGGAGAAGCAGACTCCCTGCTGAGCAGGGAGCCCGATGCGGGACTCGATCCCAGGACTCCAGGATCATGACCTGAGCCGAAGGCAGTTGCTTAACCAACTGAGCCACCCAGGCCAGGGCAGGACTTCTGAAAGTGATTTCCCTCAGTTTTTTTTTTTTTTTTTTTTCCTGAAAAATATATTTATTTCTCCTTTACATCTGGAGGATAATATTGCTGGGCATAGAATTTTAGATTGGTACTCCCCCCCCACACACTTTATTTATTTATTTTTTTTAAAGATTTTATTCATTTATTCATGGGAGACAGAGAGAGAGGCAGAGGGAGAAGCAGGCTCCCAAGGAGCAGAGAGCCCGATACAGGACTTGATCCCAGGACCCTGGGATCATGACCTGGGCCGAAGGCAGACGCTTAACCATCTGAGCCACCCAGGCGCCCTCTTTCTACACTTTAAATATTTCATCCATTCTCTTCTTGATTGCATAGTTTCTGCAATGAAAAATCTACTGTAATTCTCATTCTGGTTACTTCAAGTTAAGATGTTTTCCTGCTCCATTACAACTGTCAGGGTTATTTCAAGATTTCCTATGTCTGGTATTTAGTTTGAATATGATATGTCCACATTGTAGGTTTTTTGCTATTTTTCCTGCTTGGTGTTTTTGGAGCTTCCTGGATCTGTTGTTTGGTGTCTGTCATTAATTTTGCAAAACTTTTCAGCAACTATTACTTCAAATATTTCTTTTGCTCCATTCTTATCTCCTTCTATTATTCCAATTATTTGCATGCTACATCTTTTGTTGATATATACTTAGACTCACTTATGCTTTCTTTAGCTGTATATAATCTCCTGGTTAGCCCATCACAGACATTTTTTAAAAAATATTTTATTTATTTATTTGACAGAGATAAAGAGCATAAACAGGGGGAGCAGCAGGCAGAGAGAGAAGCAGGCTCCCCACTGAGCAGGGAGCTCAATGTGGGGCTTAATCCCAGGACCCCAGGATCATGACCTGAGCTGAAGGCAGACCCTTAACCAACTGAGCCATCCAGGTGCCCCCATCAAAGACATTTTTGAAAAAAAATAATTTTCCTTTGATTTTTGTCTTGGAGATTCCATCCTTCTACATTAGAGGTTCTATCACTCTGCTTGCAATTTCTGTCTGTTCTTACATGCTATTTTTTTTTTTAACGTAGGGCTTTTAACATATTAATCATAGATACTTTATATTTCCTATCTGACAACCTGTGTCTTATTAGGAGTATGCCTCTAATACCTGCTTTGTCTTTTCAGAATTTTTTTCTGCCTTTCAGCATCCTCTGTAATTTTTTTGTTTGTTTTTGTATTTTTTTTTTTAATAATTTTAAAAGCCATAGATAATGTATCAGGTAATAAGAACTGAGGTAAACAGGTCTTAGCATGATATTTTATGTAAGTCTTTCTAGGAGTTGGCAATGTTTATTGATTATTATAACTGTGTATGTCAGAAACTTGAAACCCTCTAGTGTCCTTGATTTTCATCCCCTCTATTTTCTTTAGGATTCCATAGGAACCTTTTTATCAAATATCTTTTCTTCCTGCCTTTTCAGTAGTAATCCATTGTTATTTAGAGTGGTGCCATGTTGATAATTACATCAACAGGTGTAAGATGTGTGGGAAAGGAAATGTTCTATATCTTATAATTAAATTTCAGTATTTCAGGCTTGCCTCTGGGCTATTATGTTCACATGTATTTCCCCCCCCCCCCACTTAGATGAGAAAGGAAGGCTAGAGGGTGCTGGACTCAGTGAAATATTCTTAACTCACAAGTAACAAGGCTCTGGCAAAGTATTTTACCTTAGAAAATAAGCTATTTTAATGAAAACTCTCTGGGCACTTTACCCCATCCCTTGCCAAGCCAATGAGTAATCATTTCTGGCTATTTACAGTGAGAAATTTTGGAGTTTTTGAAGATTAAATCCATGTAATGTGAGTCCTTCTAAGATGGCAGCTCCCAGTAGTTTCTCACTCAGTGTAGTCCACAATCAGCCTTAGCAGTTAGTTAGAATTGCCAGTTAAGTATCCCCACTAGTTTATTACTTCAGTTGATAGGGTGTCTGCTCTAAGTAGGACCTTGGCTGTAAGTGTTTTGTTTTGCCTACCTATCCCGATTTCATAGTAGGGGTTTGCCCTGCAATCTCAGTTCTCCACGATTAGGAACAAGAAAAATTATTAATTTTCATTTTGCTTGGGACACCTGGGTGGCTCAGTTTGTTAAGCGGCTGCCTTAGGCTCAGGTCTGGAGTTCATAGGAATCTGTCAAAATTAGTTAGACATAAAAGAAGACAGAACAATATAACCAATATTTAGAAGAAAGTACAGAAAATAGGGAGAAAAAACTACAGTGAACCAAGTAACTAGATCCATCAGTCATGTACTTTCAAAGGACTATGCTTATTATGATAAGGAATTGAAATAAAAGATTGATAATTTATTAGAGAAGTTGATCAGAGCTTTAATGGAAAATAGGAAACAATAATAAAGAGCTCATGAAAATTATAGGAATGATGAAAATAATAATTGAAAATAACTTAATGGCTATGTTTAGCATTAGTTTCAAATTCCTAAAGAGAAAAGTATCAACTGGGGAAAAGATCAGAAAAAAAAAAAATTCAGAATAAAACATGGAAAAAAGAAATGATAAAAAACAGTAGGAAGCATGGTAGTGAAGTATGTCTATGGTAAAAATGTTTGCATATGTGCATTTTAAGTCTCAGAAGATGGGATTTAATAAGACAGAAATATTATTTGAATGGAGGCTGAGAATTTTTCATTATTGAAAAATAAATTAATCTACATCTTCAAGAAGACTTGCAATTCCCAGAGCAGTATATACCATGTGCTGATAATAGAAAAGCTACTGAAAACCAAAGACCAAAATAAAACCTCTTGCAACAGTCTGAGGAGAAAAAAAGAGACATTATGTTTCAAAAGAGAAACAGTAAAGCTGTGACTTTTGCAAAACCAATATAAGCCACAGACAATGGGTTGATGTACTCAATTTCTAATGATAACACTTGCAGTGTAGCAATTGGAAAATTTTTCTTTGCATATGTTGTATTTTTCTTGTTTGCAATGGCAAAAATACATTTTTCTAGTTCACCAAAAAAATTAAAATCTTTATTATGGGTTCAAATAAAAAGAAGATAAATATGCTGGAAATAGTCATTTTTATTTTATAAGTTCAAATATGAGGTTATCCTTAGAATGTTTACTACTGCACACTTTAAATTTCATTTGAGATGGTAGGGCAGTATCTAAAGTAACACTGAATATTTTGGATCAACATTAAAGGAGTGTAATTTCTCCTTAAAATGGAGTAAAAGTATACATTAAATGTATATATGTTCAAGATAAATTGTGAAATAATTAAATATAAAATCTCTTTATGCACAGATAATAAATTAGGAAAAGCTCTTTAACACTTACTGAGTTGCTAACTGACATGCAGTGTTGAGAGAGGGTCTAAATAGATTGATCGGGTAGGAGAAGCTAGGAAGTTGCTGTTTTGGCATCTATGATCTTATAATTTAGATTCATTTTACAGCACCTTTAAAGACTATACATAATCTTTCATATCACTATAACTTCTCAAAATTAAGAAAATTTTTTGCTTTGAAATGGCAATTCAAATTTTCTACAATCAATGGTGTTATAGCCTCTCTGTTAAGGAGAGGTGTTATAGCCTCTCTGTTAAGGAGGTTTATAGATTCCATAAGGTATGGAAGAGATCTCATAAACCCAGGAGCCTGGGTAAGATCATTTATTCAATAATTTCTGAAGTTTCAACTTCATAATTAAGCACATTAGGGCTATACTGTGGGTAATATTATCCTGGAAAGTATGTACATTCTCTTGCCTTCTATAGTTAAGGATAAAATAAAGAATTCACAATTTTCAAATAATTAAGCATTTCCAAGGGAAGATTACTTACTTGTTTGTGTGTCTGTGTGTCTTTTTCTGAGCTTTGATTTTATTGTGTTTCCCTTTCCTTCCTGAAGTTGTTTCGATTCCTTGGATAGCCTAGTATATCTGTGAGTTAGGGTAATTAGTTCTGATTTGGTGACTCAGGTGGTTCAGACAAACAGATAAAGTAGAAAACTTTTTCCCTGTGTCTGTTTAATTCAAGATAACTAATACCTTAAGACCAAGCATGCTTGTTGCTGCCTTCAGAAGCCTCTCTAAATCATGCTGCCACCTTTGTAATTTTGCATGTAATCTGACTAGGAAGTCAAAATTCTGTGAGGAAATACCTTAAAACAGTCATTATACCTCTACTCTGCTTAGAACCATAAATCTCAAAGTGTGAACCACTTACTGCCTATTTCAGAATGTTTGCTTAAATTCTTTTGGGAAAGGTGCAGAAATATGCATTTGTTACAACTTTCCAAATATTCTGATACATGCTGAAATTTTAGGGCCTTTGGTCTCAGATAACACATTTCCTCATTCTATTCCAAAGACTTTAACTTAAAACAACAGCCCAGATATTTCTCCTTATCAATCTTGAGAATCACAGAGTCTTGAGCTTCCATGTCATGTGAAGGTAGTGTCTAATTGCTCTTATCCTTAAATGGTGATTTAATGGTGTTTGAAGTTAGCCCTGCTTATGTATATACCATGTGAAATGATTAACAATCTTTAAAGTACAATTTATATTTTGTTTTGGTTATCTTAGTAAGGGTTATAGTATCACTATGGGTTTGAAACTACTGTCTATGTAGTTGGAGTTCTAATAGAATATTTTCACCTATATTTTTCTATCAGAGAAATTTGACCTGGTTACTAATAAAAATTCAGCTGCTGGCTGAAAAGCTATTATTTAGAAGGAATTAAGATAAATGACTGTTATATCTGACTTTCTTCATGTTTCATTTTTGTTATAATGCTGTCCCAACCAACATATTGTTTCTTTTTTAGTACTAAAATCGGCTAATATCAATTCTAAGTGTATCACACCCCCTTGGATGCCAAATAACACACTGCTTGCTACATATTCCATGGGTTAACTCTAGTTGTTTTAGGTCCCTGGCTGCCTGGTCCAAATTTCTCCCACTCTCACTGGCTTTGTCTTCCTAGTAAACCTCTTATTTTGATAGTAAATCTCTCAGAGAGATATAAGTTGGGAAATTAGATTCCCATATAATATGCAAAACTTACCTTTGATTAGAGACAATTTCTCTTAATCATTTTATGTAAGTTGCTGTTGAATTAAAGTAGGTTATATTTAAAAATAATTTTATCAGATGTTTTGCTTCTCATTTATATATATTGTATAATATATGAATATAATTATATATATAATCCCTGCATTTGATTTGATTGGAGGGAAAAATTTTTCCTTTTGACAATTTTTGAGCCTATTATTTCTGTTACTTGTGATCATAATGATAGGCAAAGAGATGTGCCGTATATAAGATACATTTTATTTTTGCTTTTTTTTTAATTTGTTTAAGTATCTTTCCTTTTTTCCAATTTTACTGAGAAATAATTGGCATATATTATTATATAAGTTCAAAGCATGCAGCATTTTGTTTGATTTACATATATTGTGAAATGATTACCACAATAGTTTCAACAAACATCCATTTTTCAATACAGATACAATAAAAAGAAAAAAAGGGAAAGAAATTCTCCTTGTGATGAAAAATCTTAGGATTTACTCACTTATCTGTTTATCATACAGGAGTGTTAGCTATAGTTATTGTATTGTATATTACATCTAGTACTTATTTATCTTATCACTGGTATTTTGTACCTTTTGACCACCTTCCTCCAATTTACCTTCCCCCCACCCTCTGCCTCTGGTAACCACAAGTCTGATCTCTTTTGCTATAAGTTTGTGTATGTGTATGTGTGTTTTAAGATTTCACATATAAGTGAAATCATACAGTATTTGTCTTTCTCTTTCTTATTTCACTTAGCATATGGCTTTCATGTTTGTCATAAATGAATAGTATTCCATTATACACACACACACACACACACACCTGATCATCTTTATTCATGAATCCATTGATGGACCCTTAAGTTGTTTTGTTTCCATGTCTTGGCTACTATAAATAATGCTGCTATAAACACAGAGTACAGATATCTTTCCAAGTTAGAGTTTCTGTTTCCTTTGGTTACAGGCATATCTTGGAGATATTGCAGATTCAGTTCCAGACCACTGCAATAAAGCACGTATCACAATAAAGTAAGTCAAATGGGTTTTTTGGTTTCCCAGTGCATGTAAAAGTTATGTTTATGCAGTACTGTGGTCTATTAAGTGTATAATAGCATTATGCCTGAAAAAACAATATACATACCTTAATTAAAAATACTTTATTGCTGGGGCACCTGGGTGGCTCAGTTGGTTAAACGTTTGTGTTCAGCTCAGGTCATGATCCCAGGATCCTGGGATTGAGTCCTGCATCGGGCTCCCTGCTTCTCCCTCTCCTTCTGCCCCTCCTTCCACTCATTCTCTCTCTCTCTCAAATAAAGAAATAAAATCTTTAAAAAAATACTTTATTTCTGAGACCTGGGTTGCTCAGTTGGTTAAGCTGGCGGCTCTTGAGTTTGGCTCAGGTCGTGATCTCGGGGTCCTGGAATAAAGCCCCACATCAGGCTCCATGCTCTGTGAGGAGTCTACTTGTGGATTCTCTCCCCTCCATCTGTCTCTCCCCCATTCATGCTTGCTTTCTCTAAAATAAATAAATCTTTAAAAAATAAAAAATAAAAATACTTTATTGCTAAAAAAATATTAGCATGCTCTGAGCTTTTACCAAATTACAATCTTGAGGTGGTGGAAGGTCTTGCCTCAGTGTTGATGGCTACTAACTGATCAGGGTGGTGTTTGCTAAAGGTTTAGATGCTGTAGAAATTTCTTAAATAAGACAGTAAAATTTGCTACATCAATTCTTGCCTTCACAAACAATTTCTCTGTAACATGCAATGCTGTTTGATAACATTTTACCCATTTGATCATCTTTCAAAATTGAAGTCAATTCTCTTGAAACCTGCTGCTGCTTTATCAACTAAGTTTACATAATATTCTAAATTCCTTGTTGTCATTTCAACAATCTTCATAACATCTTCACCAAGAATAGATTCTATCTCAAGAAAACACTTTCTTTGCTCATCTATAGGAAGCAGCTCCTCATCTGTTCAAGTTTTATCATGAGAGGGCAGTAATTCAGTCACATCTTCAGATTCTACTTCTAATTCTAGTTCTCTTGCTATTTAGATCACCTTTGCAGTCACTGCCTCCACTGAAGTCTTGAACCCCTCCCTCAAGTCATCCATGAGGGTTGGAATCAATTTCTTCTGAACTCCTGTTAGTGTTGATATTTTGACCTCTCCTATGAGTCACAGATGTTCTTAAAGACATCTAGAATGAATACTTTCCAGAAAGTTTTCAATTTACTTTACCCAGATCCATCAGAGAAATAACTATCTATGGTAGCTACAGCCTTACAAAATGTATTTCTTAAACAATAAGACCTAAAGTTGAAATAGCTCTTTGATTCATGTGCTGCAGAATGGATGTTGTGTTAGCAGGCATGAAAACAACATTAATCTCATTGTCCATCTCCATCAGAGCTCTTGTGTGATGAGGTATATTGTCAATGAGCTTTTGTTTGCTTGAGAAAGTCTATCTATCCTTCATTTCTGAAGGAGAGCTTCACTGAATATAAGAGTACTTGGTTGACAGTTATTGTCTTTCAATATTTTGAGTATATCATCCCATTTTCTTTTTACCTGAAAAGTTTCTGTTGAGAAACTGCTGACAGTCTCATGGGGGTTTCCTTATATGTAACTTCTCTCTCTTATCTTATTGCTCTTCAAATTCTTTTTTTTTTTTTTTTTTCTGTTTGACTTGTAGCAGTTTAATTATGATGTATCTCAGTGTAGCTGTCTTCATGTTTAACCTATTTGGGGTCTCTTGGGCCTTAGATATCTGGATGTCCATTTCTCTCCATAGGTTCAGGAAGTTTTCAGCCATTCTACTTTTTTTTTTCCCAGCCATTATACTTTATTTATTTATTTATTAAAGATTTTATTTATTTATTTGAGAGAGAGAATGAGATAGAGAGAGCATGAGAGGGGGGAGGGTCAGAGGGAGAAGCAGACTTCCTGCTGAGCAGGGAGCTGGATGCAGGACTTGATCCTGGGACTCCAGGATCATGACCTGAGCCGAAGGCAGTTGCTTAACCAACTGAGCCACCCAGACACCCTCCAGCCATAATACTTTAAATATACTTTTGTTCCTTTTTTTTCTCTCTCTCATCTGGAATTCCCATAATGTGAATGTTGTTTCTTTTTATTGTATCCCATAATTCCTATAGCTTTTCTTCGCTATTTTAATTCTTTCTTTTTTTTTTTCTTTTTGCTTCTCTGACTGGGTAATTTCCAGTGTATTTCCTCCAGGTCACTGATTCATTTCTCTGCATGGTCAAGTCTACTTTTGAAACTCTATTGAATTCTTCAGTTCAGTTGTATTTTTCAACTCTAGGACTTCTTCGTTTTTGTTTCTTTAGAGGGTTGCTATTTCCTCATCAAACTTCTCATTTTGTTCATACATTGTTTTCCTAATTTTGTTTGGTTGTCTGCCTGTGTTTTCTTGGATTTCACTAAAACTTCTTAAGAGGATTATTTTCAATTCTTTGTCTGACAGCTCATAGGGCTCCATTTCTTTAAAATCAGTTATTAGAGTTTTATTATCTTCCTTTGGTGATGTCATATTTGCATGTTTTTTCATGATCCTTGATTTCTTGCGTTGGGACATTCTTATTTGAGTAATCTGGTTCCTCTTCCAGACTTTACAGGTTTGCTTTGGCAGAGGCAGTTCTTCTCCAATCAGCTCAGTTTGGGTTTCTGGGTGTTTCTGCTGTTAATGTTTTGGGGCAGGTACGGTCTGCTATTATGATCTAATTTTGGTTGAGACCACTGTTTAAGCTATTGAGGATGGGGTTGGGGATATGTGCCAGTGGGCTGAGAACAGTTAGATAAGACTGCTGGTTTGGTTCGCTATTCAAGTGAGACTGTAGGATGGTCTCTGCATTGCCTGGATTCTCTGGTCAGGCTTACTAGATAGTTGGGACTGTGTACTGTATTCAGTTGCATACAAGGCTATGACTTAGCTTCTCTGCCCTGGCAGGTCAGCCAGACAGGACCCAAAAACATGCAGCTCCTTGTTTTGGGGGACTTAAATCAGACCAGAGTATGCAGTATGCACTGAATTCTCTGGTCAGGTGAAGCTATCAGTTTTGCCCTATAAATGAGGGGAGCCCAAGGCCATGCTCTCTATTCAAGTGTCACTGTATGGAGGGCTGTGGAGTGGGCTATGCTGCTTCCTGTGTTCTGTTTACATTCCCTGGCTAAACAGGGTGAAGTCTATATTCAATGATGGGTGGGGCTATGAATTAAATTCTCTGCCTGAAGCAAGTGTGAGAAGCAGCTCTAAAGCTGGTAAATTCCCATTTTTTAATACAAGCTGACCCACAGTCTAAGTTTCCTGACCAAATAGGGACACTTGCTTTGCTCTGCAGACTATTCGCTCTGTTTGCCTATCTCTTGCCTGCAGTGCTCCTGAGCCCACAGCTTCCAGGAGTTGTTGCCAGTCCTCTGGCCTAAGGCTAGAAGACACTCTCCATAGTGGAGAGCTATGTTGCAGATTTTTAGCTTTATGGGAGGGGATGTGGCCACTCCAGGCTACTCTCATTTTCCTAAATTAGATCTCCAATAAAAACTGGTGGGGAGTTTTCCTCAGTCTTGGCTATCAATTAATCCCCCTGCCTATGTGTAGCACGGAAATGATCCACTCTCTATATGGACTTTGCTCTGTAGGTGATCAACTCTGTTCACCTGTGTTTCAGCTCATGTGCTGCTGTATGGCAGTTTCCAGAAGTTGTCTCCAGCTTTTCTGATCACATGGGGCTGGAAGTCATTCCACAGTGGTCGGGCTGTGATTCAGCTCATTGCCTAGGCACAGGCAAACTGGATTTCACAGCCAGAAAAGCTCCTTATTTGAAAATCTGCATCATGTAGACCTGTACCCCACTGAGTTCCCTGGCCAGAGTGTGCCCCTGACTTGATCCTACAGATGAGCAAAATCTTTGGTTGGAATTACAAGTTGGATACCACAGGTATGAACTTGGTCTGCCAAGGTCTGTGTTCTGGTTGCAAGCCCCTCCTCACTTTTCCATCACTGTATGTTTAATTAGTTAATTTCTTGTGGTTGAACTCCATAGATTCTCCTGCAATCCCCATGGTGTAAGATTAGAATAGGAGCTCCCCACAACGTGGTCCCAATGCTAGGGGAGGCTGATTGTCCCCGTAGGTTGTCTTTTCTCACTAGAAGATCTTGAGGCTCAAGGGAGATTTCTCCACATGGTGCTACACTGGCCTGGGAGAGAGACAATGTGGCCAATGTGGAGTAGCAGCTTTGCTTACCTTTACAATGCAGTCTGTCTTGGTTTCTGAGGGGTGTGTGTGAGTGTGTGTGTGTGTGGGGGGGGCGCTTCAGCCTCAATAATGTTCTAGGATTCTCTTAGCAGTGTCTTATTCTTGAATAGTTAGTTGCTAGTTGTTTTTCCTATGGGGGGAGCCATGTCAGGAACAACCTATTTTGTCATATCGGTGACATCACTCCTCTACATTCTTATTTATGAGATGACTTAAGATATTTTTCTAATGATTTTTAGTACTCCTATAATTGGACAACAGGTATTTTCCTTTTCTTTCTAGATACACAAAAGAGGCACTTAAATACTTTAAAAAAGGTTTTAAGTAAATAATTTTCCATATTCTTACTCATTTAACAAAATGTTTTATGTTAATAAAAATTACACATATAAGGAAAGGAAATTGTATTCAGTATCTAACCTGATGTTCAGACCCAAGTCATTAACCAGAATTATTGTTAAATTTCCCATAAATATAAAATCTTATGAATGTTACAAATATTTTAGACACAGATGTTTTAAATTATAATTATTCTTTCTTGAGCTCTATCTAAAAATACAAATTTTGAATATATGTACATGGGCCTAAATATATTTGACTATATTGTGTACATGAATCTCATTTCAAGAAGTATTTATGAATTCTAAGTTTATATGATTTGCTGAAAGAAAGACACTGATAGTTTTAGATTTCTTTAGGGGAACGCCAGAGATTTCCATGCATTTATTAGTGATGACTGGCTAGTCAGCAGCCTATTACTGGTAGAATTTTAATTTCAAAGTAGACTAATAAGAGTTGACTGATGTCTGCCTGTGCACGTTCTCAAGTGATAATCAGTATAGAATTACTCATTGGTAGAGGCTTATGTCATAAGCTAGCTGTCTAAATGATGAATATATAATGAAATTAAACAGAATTGAGACAGATGGTTCTAACTTTTGATAAATGTGCATATCTTCATAATTAGATAATAAGTCCGTTGTCTGGAAGATCAATTGGGACATAATAACTTTTAAAACTAAATCATTTTCATTGTTTGGCATTTATGAGACATGGTAAAAAACAAATTCCATTTTAGTTTACTTAAAATATTGCTTATTTTCTTCCTAAGCACTTGATTAAAAATGGAGAATCAGATATTGTCATTTTGTATCCTCATATAAAATTATGTATTTGTTATATAGACTTTAGAAAATCATTTCAAAATAAGATTCTATAGATTGATGACTTCTACTGGGTATGAAAGAGGAAATAAAGCATTTAAAGTATTCTAAGTCAAATAGCTGATTAAAGGGAGAGTAAAAGTGAATAACCTTGTAAAATTTATCTGAATTTTTTTATTGTTTTTATACAAATTATGAAATAAAAACGATCAGTATGTTTGTTCTCTGGGTAGAGGCTTGGATGTTTAATATATTCATATTTGCTTTTCTATACTTATTAGGCATTTTCAAGTAAAATACACATACAAGAAATAGCAGTATGACTTTTTAAAAAGTTTTAATTGGTAGTGACAGTAGCAATACCCAAATAAAGCATCCTAGCTCACTACTGAACACAATTTAACATGCATCCAAGGGCAAAAGTGCCTTTGTGGAAGCTGTGGGATCCTGCACCAAACTGTAAGGGATCCAGGTGGAGTCTCACCCACTTGTGCATGTTATGATAATAAGCATATAGACCGTGGTCCCAGCTATGGACCATGAAGTAGACTGTGAACTGGCTCCATCCCCTCTCAACCATTGCCTAGGAGCCCCTGAAAAACACTGACTTAGGAAATCATCCACAGATGAAAGAGCTGTTGTGGAAGTCCAGGATTTTGTCAGAAAAGGTCCAGCACATCTAAATAAGAAGCTGATTGAAGAGGACAGTTATTGCCATGAGCCCTGGGTGTTGTATGTAAGTGTTGAATCACTAAATTCTACACCTGAAACTAATTTTATACTGTATGTTAATGAACTGGAATTTAAATAAAAACTTGAAAAAGATAAAAAAAACAAAACAAAGAAACAAAAAAATGTTAAAAGCATATGTTTTATTGCAATAAAGACAAAATATAGAAATAGTAAAAAAATAAATCTATTCAACTTCATTGCATTTCTTAAGTCTTTTGGTAATGCTGAGTATTAGATGGAGTTGGGGGTGGGGATTAATATATACAGGTGTGTTATGTTATGAAATGAGAAGAATTTTTTTTTAATTTTTTTTTTTAAGATTTTATTTATTTGCGAGAGAGAGAATGAGAAACAGAGAGCATGAGAGGGAGGAGGGTCAGAGGGAGAAGCAGACTCCCCGCTGAGCAGGGAGCCGGACGTGGGACTTGATCCTGGGACTCCAGGATCATGACCTGAGCCGAAGGCAGTCGCTTAACCAACTGAGCCACCCAGGCGCCCGAAATGAGAAGAATTTTGAAAAAATGTTTCACTACATATTAATGAAGACAATTCTGTTTTAAAGTATATCTGTTTCTGAGAAAGCAATTATATTTCTGATTGCTGGTGATTTTTTTTTTTTTGAAAGTTCCAAGTAGTTACTTAATATTTGGTATGATCTGGTGATGTGCATTTGGAATTATATGAATTAATTTTTTATTCTATTTTTCTTGCATTTGTATTCATTTCCTAGGGCTATCATAACAAAGCACTACAAATTAGGTGGCTTAGAAATATATTATCTTACAGCCTGGCTGGAAGTCAGAGCCTTTCTCCCTCAGAAACCCGTAGGAGAATCCTTCCTTACCTCTGCTTAGTCTCTGGTAGCCTCAGACTTCATTTGGTTTGTGGCAGCATAAATCCAGTCTTCTCATGACATTATCTCAAAGTCTTTTCACATAATCCTCCCTCTGTGTATGTTCGAGTCTGGGTCCAAATTACTCATTTTTATAAGGACACCAGTCATATTGGATTAGGGCCCATCTAATGGCCTTATCTTAATTTGACTACATCTGCAAAGACTTTATTTCCAAATAAGATCAGATTCTAAGGTACTGGAGGCTAGGATTTCAGCATATCATTTTGAGAGGACACAATTCAACCCTTAACAGTATCCAATAATGTCATAGAAATACTATATTCTTCCAGTTTTTTCTCCCCAAACCCATTATTCTGTTGCTGATGTCTTGCATTTACTAGATTCCCTACTTCATCTCCAAAGATATAGTTGATATTAATTAATGCTAATAAGCCCTAAGGTGAAAATTTTATACACACACACATAGAGACACACACACATAACCTCCATTTGTTCCACCACATGCCTGAAGTTGGGTTCTCCAAAAGATGATGAAGAGGTGGAATCTTCCTTGAATCCCAATATCAAACATTATTATCAAGTTAATATGCACATTGATGTTTTTAATTTTTGGCTGAATGGAGATTCCATTCTAATCTTCTATTACCAGAAAATCTAGAAACAAGAAAATGCATTAAACTGAAAAGTGCTAGGAAAGAAATGAGTGGACATGATAATTTAGGGAGTAGGCAGGCATTCTGAGACAGGGAAAGGTGTTATCAGGAAATCTTCTCCCAAAAAAAGCAGCATTTGAAAGATCTGCATGTTTGAGAAATAGCTGGGTGATGTGTGCTTTAGAATAGGAAAGAACAAAATGATAGGACCTAAGGTAAGAAGAAAGTGGTGTTGCAAATAGTGATAGAGGAGCACATCCTGCTTTTCTTCCCAGAGATCACTGAAAGCAGAGGGGAGGAACTAACAAAAACTCAAACCCCTTTACGAATAAAACTAATGTAATTCCAAACTACAAATTCAGCAAAAGCAGAAGGTTGCTGGACCGAGTTGCGTAAGAAATAAAGTTGAGAGTTCATGGTTATAGATCTCAGGAAAAAACTGCTAAGGAAATTGAGACCAGAATTAAAACATCAAACAATTTTATAAGAAAAGATAAAGAAGAAAGGAATAAATTAAAAAAAAGCAAACATGGTCA
Organism: Mirounga leonina; assembly: GCF_011800145.1. Taxonomy (NCBI): domain Eukaryota; kingdom Metazoa; phylum Chordata; class Mammalia; order Carnivora; family Phocidae; genus Mirounga; species Mirounga leonina. Next base: position 30,808,680 of record NW_023270323.1, on the reverse strand, counting down.
CAGCATGGCAACTTATTAAATAATAATTATTAAAAAAATTCATGTTGTGTATACCTGACTCTGTCAGTAGAATAGCTATATCTTGGCAAGCCACAAAAGAATGATTTTGTTTTTGTTTTTGTTTTGTTTTGTCAGTGAAATAAGACAATGGGCAGATATATTATGAAATGCTTCATTTTAATTCTAAAACAAGGTATTAAGAAAACAACAACAACAACAAATATACACACAAGGTCTGGAGTTCCAAAGCTGCCCTGAATCCGAGACTGTTCTGCGATCCAGCATGCATGGCCTACATCGTAGCACAACTTCGTTCTGTGTATCTGCTCACTTTTATTTTTCTATTGACTCGTTCTGCTTATTGTAATGTTCTCTTCCATCACAACTTCATTTTGCATGTGGCCTATCACAGTCTGTCCTGTCTTATTCCACATCAAAACGTTGTAAGTGCTGCTTCCACCACTCTCTGCTTCATATTCTCAAGACTTTTTAGTTAAAACTAGTGAGAAATGACTGGACTTGGCAAGTTATATTTTTGAGCCAAGACACATCATAATTTATGGGGCAACTCATCGATTTCCTGCTCCTTGGGAAAGGCATCATCCCTGAGTGATTCAGAAGCTGTCGGAATGTTAAAGAGTACTGTAGCATTAAATAAACATAGAAGGAACCATAAACACATCTACTGACAACCATTCTTCACTTACAAGCATTTATACTCTTCTTCCAGTAATTAGAAGTCAAAGATGCAACCAAACATACATTGCTAAAGAAACTGTAAATTGTCACAGTTTTCTGGATTTGGCAACATCTATTAAAATTGAAAAATATATATCCTCTAATTCTGCATCAGACTTCTAGGATCCCTTCTCTAAATGTAATCACCCTGTAGGAATTGATATATACAAGATTGAGGCATGGTTTGTAATATCATAGATTGGAGAATCTAAATTTTCATTAATCAGGACCTCACTTAATAAATTATTTTATATCCATTTAATGGAATATTCTGCTGAAATAGAATATATTAAACAGTTTATTGAATTCTGATATGAAACGTTCTCCACTATGTGGTATTAAATTAAAAAAAAAAACAAACATGGTTCTAATCATTAGCATATTATGGCAACATATATATTTTTTGCTTGTATATGTTCAAAATATCTCAGATACGAAGAAAACTGCTTATGTTTGTTGCTCTTAGTAGTCTCCCAAGGTGATGGGGAGATAGGTGAGTGCTGGGACAATGTTCGCCTAATTTAATTATGAAACATTTGAATTTTAATCCAACTAGGTATAACTACCTAATCAAGCACTATTTTGAAAAGAATAAAGGAAAATAACCATGTCTTTTAAGGAGAATAATTTATAGGAAGTTAAGTTCAGAGACCATTTAGAAGGCTCTTGAAATTCTAAGAGATGATGATGTTTTGGATTGGTAGGCAGATTTAAGATACACTTTGTAAATAAAATTGATACTATTTGCTGAAAAACTAGACAGGAAAGAAGAGTGAAAAAACATGAGGGACCAAATGTAACTCCCAAAACTTTGACTTCATTATCAGGATGGATGATGACAATACTTGTAGAGATTGGGGAAATTTTAGAGAGATATTTGTAGTGGAGGTGGTCTAATCAGAACTGTGGGGGTGCCTCTTGGGAGATTAGAAACTGCTTATGGCCTGAGGTGCATCCAACCATGACTGTCCTCTCAGATAAGTCAGCACATACGTGAGTACCTGGAACATATCTAGGACACAGCAACAGAAACATGAGCAGAGCCATCATGCTCCTACTTTTATGGTAACTGTGGCACCAGGGAATGGTGGTACGGGAAGGCTGCCAGGTGGTGTTTTCTTGAAGAAGCCTACTTAGTCTGAGAGATGTAATGAGCAGACATTGACTAGAATAAATGGGACCTATATATAACAAGGTTTTAGGGTAGAAAGGAACAAAGAAAACAATTTTGGCTGAAGTGAAGAAGTAGGCAGTAGGCAGGAGGCCAAACATGGAAGGTCTAAATAACATGGAAAGCTACTGAGGCTGGCAAATACTTTAAAAATGAACCAAGTCTAACTGATACCTGGGGAATGCATAGCAAAGAAAAAGAAAAAAGAAAGAAGAAAGAAAGAAAGAAAGAAAGAAAGAAAGAAAGAAAGAAAGAAAG
>NW_023270323.1:30727965-30806503 GCF_011800145.1 Mirounga leonina | reverse complement strand
AAGAAAGAAAGAAAGAAAGAAAGAAAGAAAGAAAGAAAGAAAGAAAGAAAGAAAGAAAGAAAGAAAGAAAAGAAAGAAAGAAAGAAACATAAAAGATAATTAATTAATTTAACACCTTTGTCACTGTGTTTTACTTTCATACTTGATAAGCTGATTTTCTTTGGATAACCACTTTACAGAAAAATTACAAGTAGATACAGTTAGGTGGTTTTATAGCACAGCAGTACTCTCAACGCATTTATTATTGAAAACATAGACCTTTAAATACTATAAAAAATTCTAAATTAAAATGATACATACATGACAAATGAATTAAATTTTCTGTGGGAAATGACAGAACAGTATTAGTATTAAAGTGGTGGTCATAAGGGGAAATTAGTAATTTAGTTAAGAAAATAGAAAATACCCTTAATGACATAGATGATAGAATAGAAAGTCTAATGCTCATGCTGTGTGTTTTATGTAGGTATTTCCTTTTAATGCCAGGCAATGGAGCAAACAAGACATTTTTATTAGATTTTTTTCTACATTTTCTCATACAATGGCAATTTGTATCTATTTGTAATTAAAATGACATTAAGCAGCCCAATTTTCAGTTATACAATATTTCACATTAAAGACCTCATATAAAAAACCTTAACTAAGTCTATGGACTCAATTATATAATAGGCATTACTGAGTCCGTGTGTGAAAATAATGATAAATTATCCAATTACCTTCAAAAGAAGACTTCAGTTTGGAATTTATTCATATACTGATTTTCACTGTTTCTTAATTGATTCATGCATGTGTGATTTGTCTGACCAACACTCTGAAAAGTTACGGAATAGAAATACTACAAATAATTCATCCTTTGAATATACATTAATGATATGTTCAGACAGATATTTAGAAATAGTAATAAATGCAGGATGAAACAAAAGAAAGATTTGGTGTAAGAAATGTATATGTTTGACCCCATTTGGCTTCTCTCTCTGTCTCTCTCTTTGTCCCTCTGTCTCTCTCTCTTTCTCCCTCCCTATACTATTTTGATTATGTTCAAGAAACTCCACTTGAATTTACTGAGAAAAAGTAGATTCTCATTTAGAAAACTAAAGGAAGGCTTTCATTATCTGATAGAATGATTTTCTCAAAGCCTATGTATGGGGCAATAAAATTTCCCTTATAATACCCCAACACTTGTAAAACAACAACAAAAAACAACATAGAACTCTCTTATACGTAGTTATTTTCTAATAAAACTCCATGTAAATTTGTGAGGATTGGCACAAAATGATTGCTCAGTTACTGCTGAGGTATGGTATCTATACTTAATGGTATTTTGTAGGAAGATGTGTAGGCAGTAGAAATTGCTAAAAGAGCAATGCATAACATTTGTGAGTCTAAGATTTGCTTAAAAGTATGATGAGTCTTGCTATATTCCTTTCCCCTTATTTAATAAGTTCTAGACAAGAAAATATACAATTGTGATGAAAGATAAAATTGTTTAAGTTTGTAAATTACATTATATTAATGGCCCCACTTAATTGACAAGTATAACTCAATTGTTAAACTACCAAATTCTGCCATTAAATAAATATAAATATTGTTTCTTTATCTTAATACCCAGAGACTTTCTCTTTTGCAGTCTTTGGGGGAAAGTTTTTGCAGCTTTTTCACTTTTTTTGACTATTAGAATTTTTAGCCAGGTGGTTCTACCATTCTCCTCATCCCCTGTTGTGCGTACATTAATTTCAGTAGATTTTCATTTAGAGGCTTAGAATATTTTCAAAATTTCCATTGAAGATTATTTTTCTATTTTTTATATTAAAAATTAAAATTATTAAAACTTTCTAAATGTTCATTATAAATATAGGTTTTTTGTTTTTTGTTTTTTTTGTCTTCTCAGGTCAATTTTACTAGTTCTCAAGCCCCCAAAAAACCTAGAGCAGATAATTGCCATCAGACAGTTTTATTTACTTTTTAGATTTTTGATTTTAGATGGCTTTACAGTAATTAGTGCTCTTTAGAACTAGTATCATTAGATATTTAGGATATAAACGTTAACATTACCCCTTGTACATATAGAACCATATTATGTCACTAGAATAAAATACTGCTTTTGGTTGTGATAGGGCTGGAAGGAGGTCAACTTCATCCATTTAATTCTCACATATTTGTGTGAGATGTTCTTTTTTCATTAAGAAAAGTCCACTAACTCTGCTCCAAATTTTTATGTATTATCTGGATAACAAGAGCTTTTTATTCTGTGTGTCAACAAGTCCTATCTATACTGGCTTAAATAAAAAGGAAGTTTATTAGCTTATATATGTTACCAATTCCAGAGGTCAAGTGCCATTCAGGCATGGCTGAATTTAGAGCTCCAACAATATGGTCAATACACAGTTTCTTTTCATTCTTCACTTCTGTATTCTACTGTGTTGGCTTTGTGTTTGGGGTTAAGAGGTAGTAAACCGATGCTGATGGCCTTTCTTCCTCTTTTTCTTTCCATGAATTATCAAAAAGAGTCATAAATAACAATGCTTAAAGTCCAAGTGTCATCATATTGCTCATATAAATAAATGCTTCACTCTCCCTGTATCTTCTCCTTCGGTGATGAGCAGCTTAGTCTTTGAGCCCAAGAAAGTATTGATATATGATTAAAATGGGAATTTTGATGCCTCAAAATTGATAGTGACAGTAATAAGTAATCATGTATTCAGTAGATTTTTAAAATGAGTGCTTTGGAAATGCTATGAGATTGGCTGAAATATCAAGAAACTACATCCCTTGCCATCACAATCTTTCACCTATATATATTAAATTTGTCTGGGATGAACACGTTTATGGAGACAGTATAATGAATATGTAAGTGTTAGTGTTTGTTTTCTCCTTTGCTCCCTCTTTATATCAAGTGAAAAAAAAAAGTTGACATGATATTTTACAAAAATATGCCATATGTTTTCTGGAGATTGTAAGGTAGGGACTAGTGCCTGGCACTCATTTAGGAAAATTCCATATCAGGGGCGCCTGGGTGGCTCAGTCAGTTAAGCGTCTGCCTTTGGCTCAGATCATGATCCCAGGGTCCTGGGGTGGAGTCCTGCATTGGGCTCCCTGCTCAGTGGGGAGTCTGCCTCTCCCTCTCCCTCTGTTGCTCTCCCTGCTTGTGCTCTCTGTCTGTCTGTCTGTCAAATAAATAAAATCTTAAAAAAAAAAAAAAGGAAAATTCAATATCAGCTAATTCCCCTCTTCTGGGGAAGAGGTAGGGGCATCCTGTTCTACTTATGGAGAGTAAAAATATCAGATGTTTCCTGTGGGGCAGAAGTGATGTTTTAGAAGATGTCTGGGCATCCTTGCTAAGGCTTTTAACATAACAAATGATGCTAAAAACAGAGTCTTTTGAATTGCATCCAAAGAAACCAAATTTGATGAGAACTTCATAAGCAATTAACTGAGTCAATTTTCAGTGTTGGAGAAGATGACATCAGATATTTACAATCAAGAATTGTTGAAATACAAAAAGTGCCCACAAGAATAAAAGTGAAATTTGGTATCCATACTCCAGAAGATGTCAACATCATATTACAATTGCTCCTCCGAAGCAATTCGTCCTATGCCCTCTACTCATCTTCTGTCTTATACCCAGTTTCCACCATGTCTACTGTGAGCAAATCTAATGGAAGAAGAGATATCATGAGGATCAAAAAGACAAACCAGGGTTATTTTTAGCAAAATGGATCTTTATTTACTATTCTTAAATTTATTTAACTGATTCTCTATTTCTTTTCTTATTATTAATGCTCTCGTATCTATTTTACATTTTATATTTGTTAACATGATTCTCTGAACATCTTTATTGTCATACATATATATCTATTCTTTCTTTTAACTTTTATTTTTTTACCTTTTTTAAAAAATTAAATTCAGTTAATTAACATATAGTATAGTATTAATTTCAAAGGTAGAGTTCAGTGATTCATCAGTGTTGTATAATACCCAGTGCTCATTACATCATGTACCCTCCTTAATGTCCATCACCCAGTTATCTCATCCCTTAACCCTCTACCCTCCAGCAACCCTCTGTCGGGTTTGGCCAGCAAATCCTGAGGCAGCAAATGCAAAGATTACTCCAGACACCTTAGTAGGAGAAAGGAGAGGCCTAGGGACCAGACACTCTAGTGGCGAAAGGCCCTGAGCCAGACTCTGCCTCCACCTTTATTGTGAATGTTATCAATACAACTAGGGAATACAAAAAACAAGAAGGAATGTGAAGCTGTAATGATCAGGACAGTGGCATGGGAGTATCCTATGAATAGAACAAGCTGTGCTCGTGACAGGAGTGCAGACAAAATGTTTCTCCTAAATCAAGCATTTACTCCTTGGATGAGTGCATTGAGCCGCAATGAGGATCTGGCTGTTTTCAGTCCCGAAACTCTAAAGGAGGCCCCGTTTTCCAGACACTCCTTTTCAACTAGTCTCATCCAGGGAGGCATGTGTTTATTAAATCTCGTCTAGCTAGGCACTATGAATTCCCACAACCCTCAGTTTGTTTCCTGAGATTAAGAGTCTCTTATGTTTTTTTTCCCTCCCTTTCCCTATGATCCTCTGTTTTGTTTCTTAAATTCCACATATGAGTGAGATCATATGATAATTATCTTTCTCTGATTGACTTATTTCAGTTAGCATTATACCCTCTAGTACCATCCATGTCATTGCAAATGGCAAGATTTCATTTTTTTGATGGCAGAGTATTATTCCATTGTGTATATATACTACATCTTCTTTCTCCATTCATCTGTCGATGGGCATCTGGGCTCTTTCCATAGTTTGGCTATTGTGGACATTACTGCTATAAACATTGGGGTGCAGGTGCCCCTTTGGATCACTACATTTGTATCTTTGGGGTAAATACCCAGTAATGCAATTGCTGGGTCAAAGGATAGCTCTATTTTCAACTTTTTGAGGAACCTCCACACTGTTTTCCAGAGTGGCTGCTTCAGCTTGCATTCCCACCAATGGTGTAAGAGTATTCTCCTTTCTCCACACACTCAACAACATCTGTCATTTCCTGAGTTGTTAATTTTAGCCATCCTGACTAGTGTGAGGTGGTATCTCATTGTGGTTTTGATTTGTATTTCCCTGATGCAGAGTGAGGTTGAACATTTTTCATGTGTCTGTTGGCCATTTGTATGTATTCTTTAGAGAAAAGTTTGTTCATGTCTTCTGTCCATTTCTTGATCAGATTATTTGTTCTTTGGTGTTGAGTTTGAGAAGTTCTTTATAGATTTTGGATACTAGCCATTTATCTGATAAGACATTTGAAATTTCTTCTCCCATTCTGTTAGTTGTCTTTTGGTTTGTTGACTATTTCCTTTGCTGTGCAGAAGTTTTTATCTTGATGAAGTCCCAATAGTTCTTTTTTTTTTTTTTTTTTTTTTCTGTTTCCCTTGCCTTTGGGGACATGTCTAGCCAGAAGTTGCTGAAGCTGAGGTCACAGAGGTTGCTGCCTGTGTTCTTCTCTAGGATTTTGATGGATTCCTGTCTCACATTTAGGTCTTTCATTCATTTTGAGTCTATTTTTGTATATGGTGTAAGAAAAGGGTCCTGTTTCATTCTTCTACATATGACTGTCCAATTTTCCCAACACCATTTGTTGAAGAGACTTTTTTCCATTGGACATTCTTTCCTGCTTTGTCAAAGATCAGTTGACCATAGAGTTGAGGGTCCATTTCTGGGTTGTCTATTCTGTTCCACTGACCTATGTGTCCGTTATTGTGCCAGTACCATACTGTCTTGATGATTACAGTTTTGTGATAGAGCTTGAAGTCAGGCATTGTGATGCCACTAGCTTTGGTTTTCTTTTTTCAACATTCCTCTGGCTTTCGGGGTCTTTCCAGTTTCATACAAAATTTAAGATTATTTGTTCCAGCTCTGTGAAAAAAAGTTGATGGTATTTTGATAGGGATTGCATTGAATGTATAGGTTGCTCTAGGTAGCATAGACATTTTAATAATATTTGTTCTTCCAATTCATTCACATGGAATGTTTTTCCATTTCTTTGTGTCTTCCTAATTTCTTTCATGAGTATTCTATAGTTTTCTGAGTACAGATCCTTTGCCTCTTTGGTTAGGTTTATTCCTAGGTATCTTATGGTTTTGGATGCAATTGTAAATGGGATTGACTCCTTAATTTCTCTTTCTTCTGTCTCATTGTTAGTGTATACAAATGCAACTGATTTCTGTGGATTGATTTTATTATCCTGTCACTTTGCTGAATTCTTGTATGAGTTCTAGCAATTTTGGGGTTGAGTCTTTTGGGTTTTCCACATAGAATACCATGTCATCTGTGAAGAGTGAGAGTTTGACTTATTCTTTGCTGATTCAGATGCCTTTTATTTATTTTTGTTGTCTGATTCTGAGGCCATACATATCTATTCTAAAATAAAGTAATTATATGACTTGGCTATTCTGTATACTTCAAAATAATCCATTATTCTTTGAAGCATTTCATTACATGCATGTTTGAACATTCAGCATTATAAAATAATAAAACACAAAAATGTAGAGTTGGTATAGAGAAGAGAAAATTCTTGATTTTTAAATATATATATATATATGTATATATATTTATTCTAACCTCATAGTTTCATATTTTTGGTATGTTTTAATTACCTACCATGATTCTCTCTCTCTCTCTTTTTTTTTTTTTTATTTGACAGAGAGAGAGAGAGAGGCAGCGAGAGAGGGAACACGAGCAGGGGCAGAGGTAGCGGGAGAAGCAGGCTTCCTGACGGGCAGAGAGCCCAATGTGGGGCTCAATCCCAGGACCCTGGGACCATGACCTGAGCTGAAGGCAGATGCTTAACGACTGAGCCACTCAGGCACCCCCATGATTCTAATTCTTAATTATTGATCTCTTCATACAATCCTACCCTCCTCTGATTTGCAGATTTTAAATTTAGGTATAACTACCATGGCTGATACTTCCTTTGTCAAAATTAAATAAATCTTTCATAAATTGGGATATATGTCATTGGTTGATATGTCATTAGCATTGATAAATAATTTCCTCCAGCTTTAATAATCAAATACTTAGGATAGAAGTATAGGTGGCTGTTTGAGACATTTTGCCTGAAGAATGAAAAATATTTCTAACTTTGAAGGAATCTTTGTTATTTTGCCTACAGAGTTAATGATCCTGAATTTCACATAGAGATAAAAATTGTGACCTTCACAAACGTAACACAAAACAATAGCACAATAAAACAAATAATAAAAATAGCATCAAATACACATATTACCTCCTTTGCTATTCAAAAGATAAGTATATGAATTTAACTGACTATTGATGCTGACTAGAACTATTTTGAAAATAAAAAAAATACATTTAGAACTGGTATATTTTAAAGCTTACCTGGAGTATAGAATGTCTATTACAAATACCAACTTTTATCCACTTGTGCTTCTTCCACTTTCTCAGTGATGTGTAGATACTTCTGAGGATCTAATGTTAAAATGTATTTTGAATCCATGTTCCTGATAAATTCTAAATTCAGATTTCTTCATTGCTCAACTTACTAACTTCATTAGTTTCTTATCGGTTTCTATATTTCTACAATGCTGTTCTCTAATCTAGTCTACACTTGGACATCAAATAAATCTTTTAAGTGAGTTATATCACCTCATACTCATACATAAAAACTTGTCCACCTCATTTTGAAGCAAGAAAATATTCACACTAACTCCCTAGCACACTGTATTAGTTTGCTAGGGCTGCCATAACAAAATACCACAGACTCAGTGACTTAAACAACAGAAATCTATTTGCTCCCTGTCCTGGAGTCTAGAAGTCCAAGATCAAGGTGCCAGCTGACTTGGTTTCCTCTGAGGCCTCTTTCTTTGACTTGCAGATGACTGCCCCCTTGTTGCCTCTTGACACAGTTGCCCCTCTATGCACAGGTGCCCTTGGTGTGTCTCCTTCTTATCTTATAAGGACACCAGTCATATTCAATTAGAACCTGACATAATGGCCTCATTTTAATTTACTGACCTTCTTAAAGTTCTTTTCTCCAAATACAGTTATATCCTAAGGTATTGGGGCTTGGTTCTTCCACAAATAGACAGATTTTAAGGGTACACAACTCAGTCTTTAACACATGTTTTATTATGCCCTGTATTAATTGATCACTATTTACATCTCCAACTATGTTTCGTGTCACTCACCCTTCTTCACTCTGCTCCAGCTCACAGATTTTTTTTTTCAATTTGTATACATTTTCTTTCTTTCTGATCTGGTGATCCTTACACGTCCCAATTTCCTTACTGAACTTGATTATTTTCATAAATGATCCTTTTATTTAAAATATTCTTTGTCATGAATACAAATGCTAAAAATACACTTTAAATTATGTTTCATTATCTGGATCAGATTTCAATTTTTTTTAGGATTTATTAGTACAACTGGACTATTCATATGTATCAGGCATGCTATTCTCCTTTATTCTTACTGACTAAATATGTGAAGATTGAAATAAATTATATAAATCATTAAATATTAATATGCCTTCTAGTCTTATCACATTGTATTTACATCAGTGGAGTAGCTAGAAGGAAATGACAGGTGAATAAAAATAATAAAAACTTTATTATTATATATTTATTATTGTATGTATCATACTATTTTATATATATATATACACACAGATATATATATATATATAATATTATGACATCCAGCATGAATTCACTACATTTCTTCCTTCACTCACAGGATTTAGAAAAAAAGATGGTTACAGGTTATAAGGTGGTATTTTGGGAAATAGTAATACTAAGAAAAATAAAGGTGCAAATAAATAAATGGGGAAAGTAGAAAAAAGGGAGAGAGGGAGAATGAATTAGAATGCACTGTTCCTTTAGTACCTTATTATCTTGGCACTGTTTTCAGAGAAAAATCATTTGCTCAAGAGTTTATAGACAAAGTTAGGATACACAACACTTCTTTTTGGTTTTGTTTTTTTAATGAATTAGTAGACCTTATATCTTAGAAAATTTTAGATTTACATAAACATAAACCAAGAAATACTGAGATTATCATGTACCCTACACACACACACACACGCACACACCCCACACGAAGAGTTTCACCTATTAACATCTTTTTACAATAATGAACAATTACTGATACATCATTATTAATTAAAATAGACAGTTTAAGGTTTCTTTTTTGTGTTGTACTGTTCTGTTTTATTGGCCAATTTATAATGTCATGTATCCACCCTTACAGTATTATACTGAATAGTTCAATTCAATTCAATTGGCTAAATACCTAGAAGTTTAATTGCAAGGTCATATGTTTAAGACTATATTTAGTTTTGCCCGAAACCAGTAAACTGTCTTTCAAAGTGACTATCATTTCCATTCCCACCAGAATGAATGAGCTCCTGTTGCTCTGCCTCTTTGTCCACATTTGGTGTTGTTGTGTTTTTAGATTTTAAACAATCTAACAGGTGTGTAGTTATACCTTATTGTTGCTTTAATTTGCAATTCTTTAATTTCTTAGGATGTTGAGTATCTTTTCATATGTTTATTTACTATCTTTACATCTTCTTTGATATAGTGTCTGTTCAGTTCTTTTGCCCATTTTTTATTTGGGTTGTTTGTTTTCTTATTGTTGAGTTTTAAGAGTATTTATATGTTTTGGGTATGGAAGTGCCTCAAAAAGTTGAAAATAGAGCTATCCTATGACCCAGCAATTTCACTACTGGATATTCACCCCAAAGATACAGATGTAGTGGGGCGCCTGGGTGGCTCAGCCGGTTAAGTGGCTGCCTTCAGCTCAGGTCATGATCCCAGGGTCCTGGGATTGAGCCCCGCATCGGGCTCCCTGCTCAGCAGGGAGCCTGCTTCTCCCTCTCCCTCTGCTTGTCTCTCTGCCTACTTGCTCTCTCTCTCTCTCTGTCAGATAAATAAAATCTTAAAAAAAAAAAAAAGATACAAATGTAGTGACCTGAAGGGGCACCTGCACCCCAATGTTTATAGCAGCAACGTCCATAATAGCCAAACTGTGGAAAGAGCCAAGATGTCCATTGACAGATGAATGGATAAAGAAGATGTGGTACATATACACAGTGGAATAATACTCAGCCATCAAAACAATGAAATCTTGCCATTTGCAACAATGTGGTTGGAACTAGAGGGTATTATGTTATGTGAAATAAGTCAATCAGAGGGGCGCCTGGGTGGCTCAGTTGGTTAAGCGACTGCCTTCGGCTCAGGTCATGATCCTGAAGTGTCTGGATCGAGTCCTGCATCGGGCTGCCTGCTCGGCGGGGAGTCTGCTTCTCCCTCTCCCACTCCCCCTGCTTGTGTACCCTCTCTCGCTGTGTCTTTCTCTGTCAAATAAATAAATAAAATCTTAAAAAGAAAAAAAAGAATTTGTTATTTGTAAAAAAAAAAAAAAGAAAGAAGTCAATCAGAGAAAGACAACTATCATACGATCTCACTCATATGTGGAATTTAAGAAACAAAACAGAGGATCATAGGGGAAGGGAGGGAAAAATAAAACAAGATGAAATCAGAGAGGGAGACAAACCATAAGAGACTCTTAATCATAGGAAACAGAGTTGCTGGAGGGGTGGGGGTGGGAGGATAGGGTAACTGTGTGATAGACATTAAGGAGGGCACAGGATATAATGAACACTGGGTATTATATAAAACTGATGAATCACTGACTTCTACTTCTGAAACTAATAATAGATTATATGTAAATTAATTGGATTTAAATTAAAAGTAAACAACAAAAAAGAGTATTTCCATGTTTTGGATATTAGTCATTTATCAGATATGTATTTTGCAAATGCTTTCCCCCATCCAAGGTTGGTATTTTCATTCTCTTTTTGTCTTTGATAAAGCAGAAGATTCTAGTTCAGGGAAGTCCAACTTATTTTTTTCTCATAGATCATGTTTTTACCACACACAAAATTACCTAGATTTTCACCAATGTTATTTTCAAAGAGTTTTATACTTTGAGTTCCTTATGTTGAACCAAGTATTTTCTAATATCTTTGTGATTTCTTCTTTGACTCCTAAGAGAGTGTTGTTTAATTTCCATGTATTTGTGTACTTACCCAGTTTAATGTTATTATTGATTTCTAGTTTTATTTCATTTGTTGTTGGAGAAGAAACTTTGTATGATTTGTATAACTATACTCATTGAAACTTGTTTTGTGGCCTACATATGATCTATTCTGTAGGAAGTTCTATGTGCACTTGAAAAGAATGTGTATTCAGCTGTTACTGAGTGGGTTATTCTAAAATATATATATATATATATAGTATATCATATTATGTATATAAGGTTCAGTATATAAGGTCCATAGTAGTTTGTGACATCCACTAAGTGTATATTATGTGTATAAGGTCCATCCACATTGTTGCAAATGGCAACATTTACAGTGTTGATCTTATTGATCTTTAATCTGTTTTTAATCTGCTTTTCTTTTCCTACTTATTATTGAAGGTGGGATATTGAAGTCTCTAATTATTAGAAAAAGTGTTTATTTCTCCCTTTAATTTGGTCAAAGCTTGCATCTTCCATTATAGGGCTCTTTTGCTTGGATATATATATATATATATATATATATAATTTTTTTTTTAAGATTTTATTTATTTATTTGACAGAGAGAGACACAGAAAGAGAGGGAACACAAGCAGGGGGAGTGGAAGAGGGAGAAGCAGGCCTCCCACCAAGCAGGGAGCCCGATGCAGAGCTCGATCCCAGGACCCTGGGACCATGACCTGAGCTGAAGGCAGACGTTTAACGACTGAGCCACCCGGGCGCCCCGCTTGGATATATATATTTATAATTGGTAATCTTGTTCATGAATTAAGCCTTTTATCAGTTTATAACAGATTTTAACTTAAAGTTTATTTTGTCTGATATTAAGATAACCATTCCAGTTGCCTTTGCTTACTATTTACATAGGATATCCTTTTTCATTCTGTCACTTTCAAACTCTATGTGTGATTGGATCTAGTGTGAGTCTCTCATAAATAGTATATATTTGGGTAATTTTTGATCCATTCTGGCAGTCTCTGTCTTTTGTTCACAGAGTTAAATTAATTTACATTACAGTAATTACTAATAAGGAAAAACTTATTGGTGCTGATTTGTAGTTGTTTTTTGTATGTTTTATACTTTTTTGGGTCTTTCATTTCCACCATTACTATCTTGTTTTGTATTTTATTAAATTTTTGTAGTGAAATGCTTATGGATTAGAAGACTTAATACTGGGGCACCTGGGTGGCTCAGATGGTTAAGTGTCTGCCTTCAGCTCGGGTCATGATTCCCAGGGTCCTGGGATCGAGACCCACGTCGGGCTCCTGGCTCGGCCGGGAGACTGCTTCTCCCTCTCCCTCTGCCTCTCTCCCTGCTTTTGCTCTCTCTCTCTCTGTATCTCTGTGTCTCAAATGAATAAATAGAATCTTAAAAAAAAAAAAAAAAGACTTAATATTGTTAAAATGACAATACTATCCAAAGAAATCTCCAAATTCATGAAATCTCATCAAAATATCAATGACTTTTTTTGTAGAAATTGAAATGCCTATTGTAAAATTTATGTGGAATTGCAAATTTATGTGGAATTGCAAAAGGCCTGGATAGCCAAAATAATCTTGAAAAAAGAAATTGGAGGATTCATATTTCATGGCTTTGAAACTTAATATGAAGCTACAATAATTAAAGTAGTATCATACTGTCATAAGTGTAGATATATATAGGCCAATGGATAAAATAGAGAGCCCAGATATAAAACCTCATTATGGCAAATAGATTTTAACAAGAGTACCAAGAATATTCAGAGGGGAAGGACACTCTTTTCAACAAATGGTGCTGGGAAAACTGGATATCCACATGCAAAAGAATGAAGTTGGACTTTTAACTTGGAATTCTGCCCTTGGAATGGCACAAGGAGCTGCCTCCCTGGACACTTTCTTAGCCCAAATAGCCACCCTGTGCTCTAAGAGATGTGTGCATTGTCCTCTAGGCTGTGTTTAGCAGAACTCGTAGAATACGCAGATTAGCATATTGTATCGTTCCCGTAAACAGATCCTCCCAGTTTCAGTAAGACCCCTTGTCACACATCATGTGCTTGAGAAATAGTGATGAGGATTTGTGATTATCCTGAAGGACCAATAAAAGCGGGAGCAAAGAAGACCAAAGGGTCTTCGTCTCTGAGCATTGACCCCCTTGCCTTTTCCTCTTTTTCACAGCAAAGTTTGGAGTCATCTTTTCATCTGTAGCTACAGGGATTGCTGGCCATTCCTGGCACAGAAGAGTTGAAGGACTACATATTAAAATTACTTTCATGTGTTTTTAACCTTATTCAATAGGATTCGGCCTCCAGTCATTGGATTTGTATCTACGAAGGGGTTTAGATCACTCCAAGAGACCAAAATTTTCCACTGGGGTGGCTATTTAATACAGGAGTCCCCTTTATCTGTGGTTTCACTTTGCATGGTTTCTGTTACCCATATTCAACCATTGTTTGGAAGCAGATGATCCTTCTTCTGACATATAGTCAGAAGGTCAAAAGTAGCTTAATGCTGCCTATGTCATTCACTTCACTTCATGTAATCATGTAAGCATTTTATTACCTCACATCATCACAAGAAGAAGGGTGAGTACAGCACAGTAAGATACTTAGACAACATTTACCTAACTTTTTATTAGAGCATATTGTTATAATTCTTCTACTTTGTTATTGTTAATTTCTTACTCTGCCTAATTGATAATTAAGCTTTATGATAGGTGTGTATGTATAGGAAAAATATAGTATGTTTATGGCATAGTAGTTTGTGGCATCCACTGGGGTTTGTGGAACATATCCCACATGGATGGGGAGGGGAAGGACTATATTGTATCTTTCAGTTTTTTCTTATTCTACAAATGGAGCAAAACTTTAGTCATCTCATTAATTATCTTGGTTCTAGAAATTTATTTACCAGTCAGTGCTAGAGCTACTTCTAGGTCAAATCATCCTGAATGCCACTTCTTTGTTGCTCAGAGTATGCTGCGTCGCATAAAGAAACAACTGGCTTCTGAAATCTGAGATCCCAGGGTTCCTAAAACTATCAGGCATTCCACAACAGCAGCTTCCTCTGTCATCCTAATCTAAAGAACAGGCACTGCAAAGTTTCTCAGAATCAAATGCCCCCATCACATTTCCAATGATATTAATCCATTAATATTCTTCTACCGTATTTTCCCCATATCTAATAATGCCTTCCTATTAGTATGCAAGTATGATTAAGGCTTAATAGAGATCATCATCAGACTGAGGAATTTTCCTTTTTTATTTTTTAATTTCAGAAGAGTGCTAAATTTTCTACTACCAAAAGATTGTGAACAGATACTGAACTCATTATATTCTATCTGAAAACTAATTCAAGAGTGATGTCACTGTTAGAATACTCCTCATATAGTGTAGAATTTCATATACCTTATTGTCTCACATTAGAAGATCACGTATAATCACGTATAATCTATAAATCTTTTCTATAGAAGATTTTATGCTAAGTTCAGGAAGTTTTTTTCTCCTGACTAGACTGTTTAGTTTTACTTAATTTCATTTTGCTAGATACTGTGCACATAACCCCAACAATTCCTGCTTCTTGACAGTACTATAGTTTATGGAGACCTGCCTCTGTGCAGTGCACTTGGAAGCATGCATTTTACCATGAAAGTCCATTTTGCTCTTGCTTGTTCTAGGAGCTTTCTAAAAAAGTGTGTCTGTTGTAAATTGAATAATATTGAAGTGTTTGTGGCTAATTGACCTTTCTTTTGGGACTTTACCCATGCTCTTTGGAAATAACCTCCACAGAAAAAGAGTGAAATAGCTAATTTGACTTCTTGTGCATACTATTTACACACAAATCAAATATTCCATCTTCAAATATATCTTTTACTTATTTCATTTGGTCACTTTAGGCCGAAAGGTAGTCATCCACTGAAACAAGTTTATGTCCTAAAAAGCATAGCTACGTGAAGCTAACGTGTTAGCTGTTTTCCTGTAGAAACAAACATAAGAAACAAAGGGCAATTTATAGAAAGTCAATTTCAAGTTACTTCAGGTGTATTTGCTTAGTGCAGAAGAAAATTGTTTTGCTAATTAATGGTTACTATTTCTTTAGACTATTTTCTTTTAGAGTTATTACATGTATTCCTTCTTATATGTGCTTCTGTTGCCTATTGCCTTATCTTTTTATCTCAAATACAGGTGTAAGGTGCTATTTTTAAAAAGTAAAAAATAATTCTAAAACCCAAACTATGTGAGTTTATGCAGTGTTTTTCAACCAAGGTGAGGTATAAGCTAATAAATGTTTTTGTATTTTTCCTTGAAATTTACTCCAAAATATATTTAGACCTCCTTCTTAAAATACAAATTTAAATGGAAATTCAATGAAAAATAATGCTGATTAAAATTTTAAAAATGATACCTTGATTTTTTTTAGGGGAAGAGGAGGGCATTTCACTGATAGATTTAACAGAAATAATACCTTATTATAATGGACTCTGAGTCAGAAGAAATCTATCATTCTGAGGAATTTTATCACTCTCCATGTCATTTTTTTCTGCTTATTTAATAATGTGGAAATTCAAATTTGTGTTCATTAATATACTTTATTTCAATGAGATAAAAATGTATGTATATAAGAAGCATGTAAGTAGTGATTGGCAAATTATAGGGTGCTAACTAATCAAACTAGTAAAGGTGATAACTTGAATCTCACAAGAAAAACTTCTGATCAAGTGATTTTGTTCTTTGAAAACTTTAGGATGAATTTATATAAAATACTTTTGCAATCACTTTTCCAGTTTATTTTTCTATGATCTACACTAGGTCCCTAAACTAGTTTTTTAAGAGACTGTTACTTCAAAAGTAGTATTCATAAAACCATGTTTCTTTATCCTTTTATTCTTTTTGTCAAAAACATATTCTTAATGGAAAAAACAAAACTGTGGTGAAAAAGTCATACCTATTGTAGTATTTCTTTTACCACATGGTTTATACTGAGAATAGATATTTAAATACTGTATCTTTCAATTTTGATGTTTGTAATATAGGAATGAAATGTATCTGATGTGGCATGCTGGTAAATGTCTGAAATCCAGCTCTTGGTTGGAAGATCTTGATTTGTAGTGTTGGCAATTTTGTGGTATAAATGACACTATTGAAAGGAGAATTGAAAAGACATACACACAATAGGCTCTTGCAAGCTGGTGCAAGCCTTCAGCACATCATTTCATTCTTCAAAGAGCAGTTGTGAGGGAAATAAATAGTAACTTTTCCTAAGTATTTTGTATAGTATATGTATAGTGTTAAAGAATTTATTATAATTTAGGCACTCCACAACTCTAAACTATAGACTATTTTAATCCTTATTGCTTATTGATTCTACTGCTTGAAAGGTCCCCCTTGCTATTTTTTTTTAGGATAGCTTTCAGTTTTCATAAGGTAGTTTATTGGTAGTGGTGGGTAGCAAAAATAGAGAGGGACTGAGTAACAATATGGAAATGAATTTAACACATTTCTGCCAGTGTAACCTTAGTATAGCGTTAAAGATCATAGTGTAAACTTAAGGCAGCAGAAAAAAAGTAAGGGAGATCTACTGGGATGAGGAATTCTATGTATATAAAGAACAAAAACTAAGAAAGGTATAGAATACGGAATTTGATAGGAATTTGACTTTGCACAATTGTGCCAACTAGTTAAACATTATATTTTCCTTTTTCCTCTGGTTAGGCCTGAATTCAGAAAATCAGGCAGTTGGAAAGGAAACATGGACATGTAGTGGGGAGAACAAAGAAAAGTGGAAATCTATAAGCAAAAGCTGGAAACTGTGTTGGTCTCCGCCCCGCTTCTAAGCTGCCAGCATTGGTAATACAGGTGACCTTTAGGAGAAGCTGGACACTTTCATCAAGAACTAAATATGCACATGGTCCAGAAGTTGGAGAGAATGAAGAAGATTAGGGATCCTGGAGGATTTATGGACCCAGATGCTGTTGCACATAACAGAGTGAGCTAGCATTTCATCAAAAAGTTAACGGGCTACACCAGGTTCTGGTGACTGTACATATCTAATATGATTACTTCTTCACTTCTGCCCTCCAAAGCACATTCAAGTTCACTTGGAACTTGTTTACCCAAAACAATATATAGGAGAAAATTCTCTGAGAAGAGAATTTTACCTACATGAATCCAAATTTTCTCAGAATATAATGGCTATCAGATGAACTTGTCCATTGACAACACACTGACAAGAAGGATAAAGGCAAGGAAGAAAGACTAAAATCCCCAGTTGTGACATGGCTTGTAAGAAGTCAGCTGCCAGACTTCTTTGATCCTTAGACTTTTGATCCTGTCCACTGATCACAATTGACTTGTCTTGATATCCACCAGTATACCTCTCCCATCCCCAACTTCCAGAACCAATTTCAATCTGAGACAGTTAATTCTTAATTCTTTCCAGATCAACAATCTTTAAGTCCTACACTAAATGTTTACCCAACTAATGATGACTGTGATTAATGGAATCAATTACACTTTCTTTTCTTGAATACAAAAACAAGATATGGGTTACTTATTTACTTAATTTTTTAGTGGTGCAAAAAGCTAAAAGTCATGAAGAGAATATAATGAGAAAGCAATAGAAGCCTTGTATAAGTGGAATCCATGAATAAACAGGAATAGAAAGCAGAAGTTTCAAACAGGAAAACTACTCCTTGTCAACAACCATAAGTCATAGATTATCTGCTAAGCAGCTATTGCTTTTATCTGCATATTTAGAGCAGAAAGTACATGTATCATGACGGGGCATTGCAAATAAATGGCTAGTTTAGGTCCTTGTGAATGTTTAAGACCTCATCTATTTCATGAGTGCTTGATGTGTACTTAGTTCCTTTAATTTTCCCTATGTTCAGCACACATATGAGCTATTTATCTTACCTATTTTTTAATATATTTTATAAGCTACTTGATTACATTCATAGTGTCTCTTATTTTCTATATTACAATTAAATAGTCTTAAGTAATATAACAAATATATATTCTAAACATATTGGATCTCTTTTCTTGACAAATTATATATTAAAATACATTTTTTCCATCAGAGAATAAAAAGCATATTTAAAAGAATGAAAGTATGTTTAGTTCTTAGTCATACTATACATAGTGTTTAATACATAGTGTTTAATATAATGCATTATTTTAAAGACCATATTTAAAAATGGGGAAGTACAAAGACATTTCCAGAAGGGTAGAATAAGGGCCTTTGTAAAGCCACTCTTCCACGAAAGCAATTAGAATCCTGGAAAAAAAAAAAGTCAAAATCAACATTTTTCAGAACTATGCAAGTTAATCAAAGTCTTTAAAGAATTTGAGGAGTGTTTCTTCAAGAAAAGTAGCTGATTCCCAGTAAGAACAAGAGAGTTTTTTATCATTTTAACCTGCCTCACTACCACCCCACTCTCTTCAGATCTGTGCTAGTCTCAAAAAACAGCAGTCTTACTCTCATGGCATCTGTGAAAAGCAGCAGCCTAACAGCTACTGGAGATGACAGAATGGTTTTATAAATCCCAAAAAAGCCCCATTCCCAGATAACTATTTGTCTGGAATCACTCTGAAAAAATAAAAATTCTCAGCAATTGTCTTTATTTGACCTGACTCAGCTTCTTCATTGAGAAATCCTATTCCCAAATCACTTGCTGAAAATAATTAGCCTGGAATTACTTAACACTGCAACTGCCCTAAATGGTGATACTATTTTTGGCAGAAAAGGGCTGGATAAAATACTTAAAAGGAGAGTTTACAGAATGAGATGTCCATAGGGAGCGTTGGAAAGCTCCAAAATATTCCTTGGGATGTAGAAGGCTATATGCATGTGTACACCATGTTCATGCCCAGCAAAGATCCAAGAAGGCCCTAATTTCTCATCTCTGGTGAATCCTGAGGCTCATGGCCATTAAGGAGTAGAGCTTGAGGTAGAGTTGCGGACTGCTGAAGCCTTGAAGAAGTGCCATACCACAAACACACAGTCCCTTGGTAAATGGAGGGAGATATCTTGGCCAAAGGCTTTTAATAATTAGCTGATGAAATACATAACTAAGCAAGACTTCAGAAGCTGCACATGACAAAAAATATAGATGTTATAGAATGAGACCAGGAAAATTATTTTTAAAAATCCCAAATAACAACAATAACAACACAAACAACAAAAACAACAAGCCCTATTTGTAAAATATTCTGACTTCCAGAGTTGCCACATTTATTTATTTGTTTATTTGTATGTCCAGTTTTCAACAACAACAACAACAAAATATGAGACATACAGAGAAAAAGAAGAGTCCATAAACTGAGGCAAGAAAGTCAGTAAAAAAGGATCCCTGATGAGGCTCATATATTGAAATTATTAAGCATAACATTTAAATCAGCTGTCATAAATAGCTTTAAATAACTAGAGGAAATCACATCCAAATAATTAAAAGAAAGAATGAGAACAATGATCTACCAAATAAAGAATAAATATAAAAAGTTAGAAATTACTTAAAATAACGAAATTGAAAATGTGGAGCTGGAAAAGTAAAATAACTGAAATGAAAAATTCATGAGAAAATCATAATAGTAAATTTGCAGAGGGGAAAATCAGTGAAATTGAAGACAGGTCAATTGAGACTATTCAGTCTGAAGAATTGGAAGGGAAAAAATAAAGAAAAATGAATAAACTTTCAGAGATCTGTGAGACACCATCAAGTGTCCAACATATACATAATGGGAGTTCCAGAGATAAGAAAAACAGAGAAAGAAAGATTATCTGAAAAATAATGGCTAAAAATTTTATATATATTTTGAAATCAAAGGCACTCAACAAACTTCAACTAAATTCAAATAGATCCACACTTACACACATCATAGTGAAATAGTAAAAAGCCAAAGAAAGAATGATTTATTACATACAAGGAATCATCAATAAGACTATTACTAAATTATTACTAAAGGTAAATTAATAGCTGACTTCTCATAGAAAGCTTTGAGGCCAGAAAGCACTGGGATACCACATTCGAAGTGGTTTTAAAAAAAAACTATCACTCCAGAATTCTGTATCCAACAAAACATCCCTTCAAAAATGAAGGGAAAATTGAAACAAATTAAGACAAAGAAAATCAGGAAAAAAAAAAAAAATCATAAGCAGACCTTGCATACAAAAAATACTAACAGGGTCTTTCAGGCTGAAATAATAGGACACTAGAAAGTAACTTGAATGATCATGAAGAAGAAAGGATCAATGGTAAACTACACAGATGAATATAAAAGTCAGTATAAATGTACTTTTATTTGTAATACTTTTCTTCTGCTATGTGTGTGTTTTTTTTTTTTTTTTAATTATTTATTTATTAGAGGGAGAGCGAGAGCAAATGAGCAGGGAGGACAAATAGGCTCCATACTGAGCTCAGAGCCCAAGGCAGGGATCAATCCCATGACCCTGAGATCATGACCTGAGCCAAAACCAAGAGTCACACACTTAAACAACTGAGCCACCCAGGCACCCCTGACATATGATTTTTTAAAAACTGCATAAAGTAATAATTATATATGTTTGGGCTTATAATGTATGACGTTATGCTTTTTATGATAATTGTAGCACAAAGGAGAGAGAAGGCAATGAAGCTATATTAGAACAAAGTTTTTATATATTATTGAAATTAATTTGGTATCAATCTGGACGAGATTGTTTTAAGTTAAAATGTTAATTGTAATTGGATGTACTACCACTAAGAAAACAATTTTAAAAATATGGTACAATAGAAAAGATTATTTAAAAGAAAAGAAGGCAATAATGGAGAAATAGAGAAACAAAAACCTGTAAAAGATGTATAAAGAAGATAAAAAATGATTAGTATAAATCTTATATTATCCACTGTAAATATAAATATAAATCCCTTTAAATATAAATAAAATAAACACTACAGTAAAGGCAGGGATTTTCTAACATCAAAAGTAAAAATAAAAACCAAGGTTGAACTAGCATTGGAGATAGATTTCAGTCTATGCAAGTGAAAGTTTGGAAAAATTATACTCTATGAACAGCAACTATGACAGAGTTAAAGAACTTTTATTTATTTTATTTTATTTATTTATTTTTTTTTAATTTTATTTATTTATTTGAGAGAGAGAATGAGATAGAGAGAGAGCATGAGAGGGGGGAGGGTCAGAGGCAGAAGCAGGCTCCCCGCCGAGCAGGGAGCCCGATGCGGGACCCGATCCAGGGACTCCAGGATCATGACCTGAGCCGAAGGCAGTCGCTTAACCAACTGAGCCACCCAGGCGCCCCGAGTTAAAGAACTTTTAAATAAAAAAAATACATATATTAATGGGGCGCCTGGGTGGCTCAGTTGATTAAGCATCTGCCTTCGGCTCAGGTCATGATCCCAGGTCCTGGGATCGAGTCCCACATCGGGCTCCCTGCTCGGCGGGAGGCCTGCTTCTCCCTCTCCCACTCCCCCTGCTTGTGTTCCTGCTCTCGCTATCTCTCTCTCTGTCAAATAAATAAATAAAACCTTTAAAATCTATCTATCTATCTATCTATATATATTACTAAAGGTAAAGAAGAGACCATTTTGTTATGTTTTGGAGTACAGTATAGTTTTTTTAAAAGCAAAATTATGTAGTAGTCTCAAATAAAACTATATATACCTTTTAATATTTACATTGAGGGAGATTTCCTAATGAACAACTATTCCCTCCACTATAAATAGAATTATAATGGACCATTCCAAATAGAGATTATTTAAAAAGCAAAATATACTAGCTCTTTATGAAAATTGTGCCTCCTTCCATTAAGAAAATTACAGCAAAATGCTCCCTGTTAAATTACTACTTAGGTAATTCATCAGAAAGTTTATGAAATTTGAAAAAAAATATTATTATTTTTTAAAGACTTTATTTATTTATTTGAGACAGAGAGAATGAGAGAGAGAGAGCACATGAGAGGGGGGAGGGCCAGAGGGAGAAGCAGACTCCCTGCCGAGCAGGGAGCCCGATGCGGGACTCGATCCAGGGACTCCAGGATCATGACCTGAGCCGAAAGCAGTTGCTTAACCAACTGAGCCACCTAGGCGCCCTGAAAAAAATTATTTAATAGAAATAAAATAACTGTGAGTCAAATGGAAATTTGACAAGGTATTTTTCATAAAAATCATTAAATGATATATTGATTTAGAATGAGATTGAAGTAAGTGACTTATTAAATGTTTAATGATCCAAACAAATAATTCAGGTGCATATCGATACATATTTACAGACAAATATCAAAGAAATTCAAACCTAAACCATTCAGAATCATAGGCTCAGTGGACCATATGGGATAGAAGTCACTAATTTTGATGGTTAATTTTACCTATCAACTCTAGTTGTCAGCGTGTGCCTAGAGATTTGCCTAATATGCTGGGTATGTCTGTGAGGGTGTTTCAGGATGAGATTAACATTTGATTTGGTAGACTGAGTAAAGCAGATTGCCCTTCACAGTATGGATCCGTCTTAGCCAATCCACTGAAGGACCAAATAGAACAAAAATGTGGAGTAAGGATAAATTCACTCTCTCTGCCCAGCTCTTCCTGCTGGAATATTGGTCTTTTGCCTTTGGACTCAGACTGGAAATACACCATCGACTTGTTAACTGTAGATCTTGGGGCTTCTCACCCACCATTATCGCGTGAACCAAATTCTTATAATAATGTGTGTGTGCATATGTATGTGTGTGAGAGCTGGAAATATATTTAGAAAATAAGTATAATAATACAAAAGCAGGAGAAAAATTTTAATTATTTACTTAACCCCAAATCAATATGGAGATAAGGTTCAGATCTCTTGTCTCACAAATTAAGAATCTCTATTTAGACCATGTCACTTTCTATATTAAACATCTACATCAACTTATTTATATTATGCCAAAGCAAAAAATTCATGGCAAGAAGTTAAGCAGGCAAGGAAGACTTTAGTTAAGTTTGTTGGAACAGGGTAGCAGAATGCAGTCTGATCTCAACTCTGCTGAAACAAAGGTTGGAGAGTTTATAATAGTGGAGAATCTTGACCTTAACCAAAAGAAAACTTTCTCCTATCTACATAACAAGTGGTAGTTTTACAATTTGCAATAAGGCACCCACCAACGGTAGGTTCCTGTCCCCCCACAGAGACTGGGAGATCTGGTACTATCTTCCTTCATGATTACATTTCAGAGGGATGCCTCCCTGTTCTCGAGAAAGAGATCCTAGGTTGTAAAACTGGCATGTATCTTTTAAAAAGATTTATATCTCAAAGAAACAAATAATTTATAATTACAAAGGTTATACAATTACATGCTCTTTGTTGTCATTTTGTTTTGTTTTAAGTAACTGCTCTAAGAAAAGGGAGGTCAGCATCCTAGAGTCAAATAAGAGCCAGTTTAAAATTTCATCAAACTGAGGGGAACATTAATGCCCTATTGGTCAATTCATGATGTTTCATCTCTTTATTAAGGGAGGAATCAAAATAGATCAATTTTTTTTAATTTTCTTCCATATAACATATCAAATTTCTCAAAACGGAAAAATATGTAATGACAGCTAAAGACTTGTAGTACATTTTAAGCTTGTCTGGAAATAATTTGGCTGTTTTTCTTTTTTTTTTTAAGATTTTATTTATTTATTTGACAGAGAGAGACACAGTGGGAGAGGGAACACAAGCAGGGGGAGTGGGAGAGGGAGAAGCTGGCTTCCTATTGAGCAGGGAGCCCGATGCAGGGCTCGATTCCAGGACCCTGGGATCATGACCTGAATCGAAGGCAGAAACTTAACGACTGAGCCACCCAGGCACCCCCTGGCTGTTTTTCTTAAGTGAAAGAAAGAATTATAAAATTTGTAATAACTCCATCAAAATTTCATTGCAAAATTGTCAAACATCCAATAACTCATTCACATAATGAATACTTCCAATTTCTTAATGTAGGAATACTTTGAAGATTAATGGGCTAGTCTTTATTAATGGCATTTGCAGTTCTAGGGAAACAAACAAATTAGACAAAGGTAGGATTTAAGAAATATGGTTTAGCTAATTAGAGTTGTTTAGAGACATATTTAAATCTTACATAAGATCCTCACGGACTGTATTGTGCAGACCATATTATTATACTGCATTCTGTTTTTGTTTTGTTTTGTTTTCCAAATTCCCCATAACTACTAAACTAGAAAGCAGACTCTACAATAGATACACTGTTTATTTGTGGGCTGATACCTTGGGAGAAAGAAAATCATTTAGCTGTATCTTTGCATCACCATGACCTGTTGTTTAGTAGTACTTAGATCACACTGGAATAGCTGTTTGTCTACTTTGCCAATTTGAGAAAAGATGTTGTAATAAAAGTGAGAGCAAACAGGGGTAAAAAAAATCTCACGTGTGTCTTACATGTTCTTATTGGAGTGGAGAAAGACAGCACTCTTATTGCTCTTAAATTCCTTTTTTATTTTATATGAACATTCCTCTGTGCACATTCAAGCTCAGCAGGGAGTTTCAAAATGAGGCAATAGAAAAGAGACTTGATAAACCAATATCTGAATAATTTAGGTGGCACTGAGGAGAACTGGGAATCATTAAGAGAGGCAATATCTAAGAGTAAGAGCTTCAAGTCTTGAGTACTATTAGTAAGAGATCCAATATAAAGTAATCAGGAATTCCCTTATAGACCTGGAGATTGAAACCATGGAGCACAGCTAGCTATTCTAGAAAATGCTCCAGTTGGTTATGCCTAGAGCAAAATCTGCCTTTACAAATGCATCCAAATTTATTCACAGCCACCTGCAAGCTGCTGTTTTGGTTTGTTTTTATGGGAGACTGTATTAGGACTAAGGACAATGGCCTAACTTTCCTGCAGTTTAATTGACTGTGGTATTGGATTTACCTTCCTGATGTCATCATCCTCTTCCACTTCTTCATCATCGTGAAAATCCTTAAAAGTGAATTCACATTTTTAAACCTGCCCAAGCTTTCCATCCTAACATTCAGCACCTCTCACTTCACCAAAAAAAAGGATCCAGATTTTGTAGGCACAGGATTTTGAAGCATGTGGGATATGGTACAATTTATTATGGCAAACAGATATGAGAAGTGGAGAGGAATTTATACAGCAAAGAAGGAAGGAGAAAAGGCGACTGTTTTACAGCTCTCTTCTTCAGATAGTGATGACTAAAAATGCTAGTATCTTTGGACCATGTTACCACTTGTGCCTCACTAATTTGAAATCCCTTAAGGAAATTGCATTTAAATTAAAATCTATTTGCATTAACAGCAAGGTGTGAAAACAGACATTAGTGACTAAAGGCAAAATTAACATTTAATTTAGACTTTTCTTTTTTCTTTTTAGTCATCAATAAAACACTAGGAGGAAGAAGTGTTTCCTTTCAGTACTGCGGGAAATGTAACCAATGGTAGAGAAAATGACAATTATATTCATGCCAAGACCAATAGAGAACAAGAACGAGTAATTGTTAGTGAATTCTATTCACTAGAACATAGTGTGTTAGAATGGTCTTGATGTTTTCTTATATATGGAAGAATTTTCCCTGTATTTTGGGGGAAGTTTCATGGCCACTATTTTTCTTTCTGGGAAGGTATTTTGTAATGAATTCAATATTTTTTAATAAAGGAGTGTTCAGTTTCTCATTTTTTCTTATATCGTTTTAGCCAAGTCATGTTTTAATTTATTTTATTTTTTGAGGGGTTTGTCCAATCTATCTAAATTGCCATTTTATTGGGATAAAATTTTTCATATGTCATTACCGTCTTTCAAAATGACTTGAAATTCCATAATGACCAACCCTTTATCCCCTACTCCCTGTTTTTACTGCTAATACTGACACTTGTTGATTTTCTTTTTTTTACCTATATCATTCTAGAGTGTTATATATGTGTTCAATGGATCAAGCTTTTGGCTTAATTGGTTTTCTTTACTGAATATTAGCTATTTCACTGAGCAATCATTATTGTTTTCTTTCTGTACTTTGATTTGCTAGACTTTTTCTCATATAGAGATGGTAGCTTAGATCTATTAATTAAAATCTTTCTTGTTTTCATTTGTAATTATACTTTTATACATATTATATATAATCATATATATTATAGAGTGAATTATATATATTATTTATAAATAATTGCACAGTTATACATAACTGTACTTATAAACTTTCCTCTAGTAATCACTTTAGCTACATTAAAGATATGTTGATATATACTGCCATGATACTCAGTTTAAAATATTTTTTAAATTTTTTCTGATTTTTTTCATTTGATTCCTTATTCAAACCATAAATATTTCATATAGGTATTGTGTTATTTCAATCTAGTTGGAGATTATAGTTCTCAATTCCACTGTGATCAGAGAATGCATCTCATAGGATGTATAACCGTTTATTTATCCATTCATCTATTGAAGGAATAGATACTTCCAAGTTTTGATAAATTGAATAGAGCTACTATAATCATTCATATGCAGGTTTTGAGTAAATGTAAATTTTCAACTCATTTGGGTAAATATCAAGGAAAGCATTTGCTAGATCATATGGCAAGGATATGTCTAGTTTTGTAAGAAACTTCTAGGCTATCTTCTGATGTGGCTGTAATGTAACTTTTCAAAATAAATAAAATTTAAACTTAAAACTTTTCAAAATAAAACTCCCTTAGGAGTTTTAGAATCCAGTTTTTTTATGGACAGAGATCAAGGCGAAAAATTAGGCTAAACATACTATGAGGAGTAGTTAGCAGTGAGGTCAGGAAATTGCACAAAATCAGAACTTGCATTTCTGAGTAAGAAAATGAAATACAAAATATAAGACAGAAGACAGGGAAATAGACAAAAACATCTGAGATCTGAAGATATGGTTGCCAATAAATAAAACAAATAAATTAAGGTGGGAAAGACTTGTTAAAAAATAACCAAGAACAGGATGAATTCTCTGAGAAGGGAAAATTTTACCAAGGACTGAGGTAAAATTATGTATTTTTTAATAAGCAGTTCCATCTTTCTGTCAATACCTTCCCCTACATTATCTTAAATGAATCTTTTCCTGTGATTACCAAGGACTTCAGCTGCAGCCCTGTCAGCATTTCAGAACAGAAAGAACATAAAATAAATATACTCTTCTGAAAGTTAAGTACAGGTCGATGAATTAATGTTAAAAGGGAACCGTAGGTCTTTGTCAAGATCAGAAGATCACATTGGAGAGGATTGGAACTTTTGCCGAAACTTAGTCATTGCTACTCTAGTAAGTTTTCTAGAATACAAACTTTTTCATTATCTATAGTTGGCTTTTAGAAAAAAGAATACTGAAATAGTTTTAAGAAATTTTAAAACTATTATTTTCCAGGTAACAAAAATTGAGAACTATAACCATCCCTTAGTTGTAATATGCTAAGTCAGGTGTAGGTAAAACTACAATAATTATTGACATAGGGAAATCAAGGAGAAAATAAAGGAAAAATGACTTAGACACTTAAAATATATTCCTTCTTTGAAAATGGAATGCTTTATGAACTATGACATTGATGTGAAAGACGAAGTAATTCATTGATTGACTATTTAGTGACTAAGGAAAAATATAATTAGGCACTTACAAAGATTAACAGAAAAACGAGGATTACTCACGTTATTCAGACATTGGCTATTTGTGAAAAATTCAGAAGTATATACAATCTAAATTTTTGACTGAACAACTAGAGAGCAGATGTGATTTAATATGGACAAATGAATAATTATGCACACTAAGGGAAATAATTAGAAATACCTGCACACATATATAAATTAATCAGAATCTCTCTGGATATATAGCAGAGAAACACTAAAAATGATTGAATAGAAGTATTTCTTGCCGGGTGCCTGGGTGGCTCAGATGGTTAAGCGTCTGCCTTCAGCTCAGGTCATGATCCCAGGGTCCTGGGATCGAGTCCCACATCGGGCTCCCTGCTCCTTGGGAGCCTGTTTCTCCCTCTGCTTCTCTCTCTCTCTCTGTCTCTCGTGAATAAATAAATAAAATCTTAAAAAAAAAAAAAAAGAAGTATTTCTTGCCATGATCCCAGGATGCAAATAATATATTGAGCTTCACACATGCAGTAAGAATTTTATTAGCTTTAATCTGAAATCGATAACCTCAGCATTAAAGTACTCAAAGTATTCAAAGACGGTATAGTCCAAAGTAACTCAACAACTAACAAATAAGTACTTATTTTTGATCAAATAATTAGTTGACTAATAAGATTTAATTACTGATTCATTAATTTTTTTTTTTTATTTCCTTGGAGAGTTTAATATATGGCAGCAAAGGTGATATATACATACATATGACATTTAATTGTTTACAAAACATCTCAAAAGAAGCCAAATGGAATAAAGGAAATGCTTTAAGATTCCTGGAAGAACACTATGCTAATACCTTTGCAGTGAATAGATTTTATTTTCTTTAAATATTATTATTTATTATTAATAGTACCAATATTAGGGAGGTGTTAGAGGCAGTTAGATAGATTCTAACAGGATGCCTGGAGGCCAGCAAAGAGAATCATGGTTAGCTACAGAGAAAGTCAGAGGCTTGTCCTGGCTGAGCTCCAAAACAAAGCCACAAGAAGCTGAATCAAACCAGACACGCCCAAGATGGCTGACAAATTAGGCCAGAAACCTCTGACCAAATAAGGAAGAAAAGGTGCAAAACCCTGCTTCCATGAAATCCCCTTTCAAAATCAGAATTCCCTGAGGAATTTTGGCCTGTAATTAGAATATTTCAATAATGTATTGATGCTTTCAACTATAACCTGAATGTATATTTCAACTTATTATGTTACTGTCACTTGTTAAATTTTTTCTAAAGCATAATTTTCATCATTTCACTAATCTGTTTTAAAACTCTAATGACCCAACACCAAATATCTAACAAATATCTAAGCAAAATCCCATATAATAGTAGACTTGTACCAACAAACACACACACAATTTGTAGCATTAGAATAAATCTTATCACATCATGACATATTTCTTAATCTTATCATCTTTACAAGATTATAAGCTTCTTGAGGGTAAGGTCCATATGTTGTATACCTTCATATCCAGGACACCTCTTAGCATGTTTACTTGGATATGTATTTAGTAGATACTCAACAAATTATTTTTCTATTATGTCCTATATATCAGTTTCTGAGAATTTGAAGAACAAAAAACCTACCTTCAAAGAATATACAGTCTATTATAGTCAACTGGATGCAGAGAGATATATCTCTAATATTATGTGAGGAATCTTATGAAAAAAAGCATGAAGAATATATGATATAATAAATTTTAAAAGAAGTCACAATCCATATTAAAAAGAGGAATATAAAATCTTCTTAGATTGGGAGAAGCTTAACTTTTATGATAAAAGAAACGATTTAGAACTACTTAAAATGAAGTGTAGATCAGGGGAGGGTATTACAGAAGAGTGAACATCATGAAAATAGCAAATTGGTTGGGTCAGGAAGACAAATGAAGTATACAGGATCCAAGATTAAAAAGATCTTGTAGGTGATGCTATGTGGCATAACATTATCCTGAATATTATGACAACTCACTGAATGTTTTCTGAGTAGTAATTTAAGTTGTTTTGTTTTGTTTTGTTTGTTTGTTTTAAAGTATTATCTTTTGATTTTTGGCTGGAGGTGGTAGCTAGAAAAACAGGACGTAGGTGGTTTGTTAAAAACTACTGGAGTAACATCACTCATCATTAGGGAAATACAAATCAAAACCATGATGAGGAAATAGAGTCCAAGATGACAAAGGAGTAGGAGACATTAGTTTCCTCTGTTTCCAGGAATTCAGATAGATAGCTACCAAATCATTCTGAACACCTGTGAACTCAACCAGAGATCTAAGAAAAGAATAGCTGCAACTCTACAAATAGAAAAGTGACCACTTTCTGCAAGGTAAGAGGTGTGGAGAAATGAATCCAAGGTGATATATGGAGAGATAAACCTGGGGGGGGGGGGTGTCCGTAAGCCAGCTACCAAAGAGATATAGCAGCAGAGCACAAAATCAGAACTTTTAAAAGTCTGCTCTGGTAAGGGACATCCCTGCCTGAAAGGTGCTCAGGCAGCAAAGTTTGGACAGAATCCTAGATGGAACAGTGTGGTCTCAGGATCCTTGGGGTCACAGGAAGACCGGGGACACCGGAGTGTGGCACAGCTCCCAGGCATCAGAGAGGGGAAGGCTGCTCTAGTCAGGGAACCCAGGAGTGGGTGCTACCTTGGTTCCCATAAACCGTGAACCACAGCACAGTCAGATGACTGCTCTCTGAGCAGGGGCCCAAGAAATCACAGAACTGGTGAGACCCACCTTTCTCCTCCAAGAGGACTGGCACAGGAGCATGCTGCAGGAGTCTGCAGGTAAATTACTACTACAGGAGACTTGAAACAGGGTCACCTACCTGAGATAGAAACGTTCAGTCACAGGCTGGGTGAGCGCAAAGTGCAGACAGAGACCAGGGAGACAGGAGTGATTGACTGCTTTTCCCTGAGGGTGCACTGAGTAATGGGTCCCCAAGCTGGGGCTGGAGATTGGGAGGCTGCCGTTTTCATTCTCATCCTCTAAAGCTTTGTGGAAAGCCTTCAGGAGACAAAAGCCACATAGAGCAATCCGGAGCAGGTTACTTAGCCTGGTCCCCTGGCAAGGGCAGTGCAATTCCTCCTTGAGCAAAGACATTTGAGAATCAAAGCAACAGGCCCCTCCCCCAGAATATCAGCAAGAACATCCAGACAAAACCAAGTTTACTGATCATTGAGAACTGCAAAACTTTAGTGCTAGGGGAATATAACATATAGAATTCATGATAGTTTTTTTTTTTTTTTTCCTCCCCACAATTCTTTAGTCTTTCAATTTATTTTTTTTCCTCATTCTTTTATCAACCAATTGCTTACTCTATCAACTCTTTTTTTTAAATCTTTTTAATTTTTTTAAGTTATTCTATCCTTTCATTATATTTATTTTTGTATATATAGAAGTTTTTCATTTTTTACAATTTTGGAATGCAATTTCTTCTAATACCAAAATACACCCAGTCTATGGCCTGTTCTTTTCACCTGTCCGATATGTTCTCTCTCCTTTTTTTTTGTCTTTTTGTTGTTGTTGTTGTTGAAGGCTTTTTTAATTTTCATCTTTACAGTTACATTTTATCCTTTCAATGTATTTAATTTGATTTTTATATATAGATAAGTTTTTCTTTTGTTACAATTTTGAGATGTAGTTTCTTCTAACAAACCAATCAAAATCCACTCAGGATATAGTGTATTGTTCTGTTGTGTTCACCTGTCTGTTATATACCTTCTTTTTTTTTTTTTTCTAATTTTTTTTGTCTTTTAATTATCATTTTTAGAATTACATTCTATCCTTTCATTTTATTTAATTTTATTTTTGTACATATATAGGTTTTTCTTTCCTCACAATTTTTCTTTTTTCTTTTTTTTAAGATTTTATTTATTTATTTGAGAGAGAGAATGAGATAGAGACAGCATGAGAGGGGGGAGGGTCAGAGGGAGAAGCAGACACCCTGCTGAGCAGGAAGCCCGATGCGGGACCCAATCCCGGGACTCCAGGTTCATGACCCGAGCTGAAGGCAGTTGCTTAACCAACTGAGCCACCCAGGCACCCCTCCTCACAATTTTTCTAACAAACAGGCCAAAATACACACAAGATCCAGTGTATTGCTCTATTCTGTTTACCTGTCTCAATATATTCTCTTTTTTTTAAATTTTTTAAATTTTTTTTGGTTTTGGGTCTCTTCTGATTTGTTTAGTGTATATTTCTCTGGGGATAGTTGTTGCCATTTTAGTACTTTGTTCTCTCATTCATCTATTCTTCTTTGGACAGAATTACAAGATGGAAAAACTCACCTTAAAAAAAGAAAACAAGAGGGAGTACGGACTGCCGGGGACCTAATCAGTATGGACATAAGTAAGATGTTGGAACTACAGTTCAGAATAATGATTATGAAGATACTAACTGGGCTTGAAAAAAAAGCATAGAAGACAGTAGAGAATCCCTTTCTGGAGAAATAAAACAACTGAAATCTAATCAAGTTGAAAAAAAAATGGCTATTAATGAGATACAATAAAAAATAGAGGCTCTAACTGTGGGGATAAATGAAGCAGAAGAGAGAATTAGTGATATAGAAGACCAAATGATGGAGGATAAAGAAGTTGAGAAAAAGAGAGATAAACAACTACTGGATCACGAGGGGAGAACTCAAGAGATAAGTGATACTGTAAGACAAAACCATATTAGAATAATTGGGATTCCAGAAGAAGAGCAAAGAGAGAAAAGGGCATAAGGTATATTGGAGCAAATAATAGCGGAGAATTTCCCTAATCTGAGGAAGGAAACAGGCATTCAAGTCCAGGAGCACAGAGAACCCCCCTCAAAATCAATAAAAATAGGCCAACATCCTGAAATATAATAGTGAAGCTTGCTAATCTCAGAGACAAAGAGAAAATCCTGAAAGCAGCTCAGGACAAGAGGTCTGTAACCTACAGTGGTAGAAATATTAGTTTGGCAGCAGACCTATCCACAGAGACCTGGCCTGCCAGAAAGGACTGGCGTGATATATTCAGAGCATTAAATGAGAAAAATATGCAGCCAAGAATACTATATCCAGCTAGGCTGTCATTGAAAATAGAAGGAGAGATAAAAAGCTTCTAGGACAAACAAAAACTGAAAGAATTTGTGAAAACCAACCAGCCCTACAAGAAATATTGAAAGGGGTCCTCTAAGCAAAGAAAGAGCCTAAAAGTAACAAAGACCAGAAAGGAACAGAGACAATATAGAGTAACAGTCACATTACAGACAATACAATGGCACTAATTTCATATTTTTCAATAGTTATCCTGAATGTAATTGGGCTAAATGCCCCAATCAAAAGACACAAGGTATCAGATTGGATAAAAACACAAGACCCATCAATATGCTGTCTGCAAAAGACTCATTTTAGACCCAAAGACACCTGCAGATTGAAAGTGAGAGGATGGAAACAATTTATCATGCTGATGGACATCAAAAGAAAGCTAGGATGGCAATGCTTATATCAGACAAATTAGATTTTAAACCAAAGACTGTGATAAAAGATGAGGAAGGACATTATATCATAATTAAAGGGTCTATCCAAAAAGAAGATCTAACAGTTGTAAATATTTATGCTCCTAACTTGGGAGCAGCCAATAATATAAACCAATTAATAACAACATTAAAAAAAAAAACGAATCCATAATAATACAATAATAGTAGGGTACTTTAACACCCTACATACAGCAATGGACAGATCATCTAAGCAGAAGATCAACAAGGAAACAAGGGCTTTGAATGACACACGGTAAATAGGTCAATCAGAGAAAGACAATTATCATATGATCTCATTAATATGTGGAATTTAAGAAACAAAACAGAAGATCATAGGGGAAGGGAGGGAAAGATGGCAACAAACCATAAGAAACAAAATAGAATCATAGGGAAGGTGAGGGAGAGATGGAGACAAACCATAAGAGACAACTAAGCATAGGAAACAAACTGAGGATTGCTGGAGGGGAGGTGGCTGGGGGGATGGGATAACTGGGTGATGGACATTAAGGAGGGCATGTGATTTTATGAGCACTGGGTATTGTGTAAGACTGATGAATCACTGACCTCTACTTCTGAAACCAATAATACATTGTATGTTAATTAATTATATATTGAATTTAAATTTTTAAAAACTCTCAAAAAAAATGATGAGATACCATCTCACACTTGTCAGGATGGCTAAAATTAACAACACAATAAACAACAGATGTTGGTGAAGTTGCAGAGAAAGGGGAACCATCTTGCACTGTTGGTGGGAATGCAAACTGGTGCAGCCACTCTGGAGGAGTATGGAAGTTCCTCAAAATGTTAAAAATAGAACTACCCCACAATCCAGCAATTGCATTACTATGTATTTACCCAAAGGATATAAAAATACAGATTCAAGGGGATACAAGCACCCTGATGTTTATAGTGACATTATCAATAATAGCCAAACTATGAAGAGAGCCCAAATGTCCATCAACTGATGACTGGATAAAGAATAATTGTTACACACACACACACACACACACACACACACACACACACACTGGAATATTACTCAGCCATCAAAAGGAATGAAACGTTGTCATTTGCCTAGAGGTGAATGGAGCTAGAATGTATTATGCTAAGTGAAATAAGTCAGTCAGAGAGAAAGACAAATACCATATGATCTCACTTATATGTGGAATTAGGGAAGAAAACAGTTGAACATATGGGAAGGGGGGAAAGAAAAAAAGGAGAGACGAAAACAAGCCATAAGAGAACCTTAACTATAGAGAACAAATTTTACGTTGATGGGGGGGCATGGGCTAGATGGGTGATGGGTATTAAGGAGGGCACTTGTTATGATGAACACTGGGTATTGTATGTAAATGATGACTCACTGAATTCTACTCCAGAAATCAATATCGCACTATATGTTAACTACCTAAAAAACAAAGTAAAACAAAAACCCACACACACAAAACCAAAAACAAACAAAAAAATAAATAAGAAAACTACTAGGGTAATTCAGTTAAGGAAATATTAGAGCTTTTCCTGTGAGATTGTGATTGTGTTAGAGAATTATCCATCCCTGTCCTAGCCGTGTGACTTTGAAGTAACTCCCACTAGAACAAATAAAGTATATTTCCCTTGTCCATCGATAGTGAGTTTGGTCATACATATGATTTGCTTTGGCCAATGAAATGTAGGCAAAGGAATAGTCTGCTAATTAGTTTATGACCAATAACTTAAGAGAAATCATTGGTTTCCACTTGCCTTCAAGTATTTCTGTCATCCACTATAAAAGGAAATTTCAAAATAGAGCAAGCAAGCCTAACTAGTAGAATCTTTTTTAAAAATAGGCTTGGGAGGCCACAAAGGAGAGGGAATTTATGCTTGCCTTCATTGGAAGAACTATGAACTTTTTGAACTTTCAAGTGAGCCTCAAAGCCCTCAGGGTGGACTTTCTTCTCACATGGCAACTGAATAATCTGCATTCTTTACTTTAAAAGAAGTCAATTCAGTTTAATAAACCTCACTCCCTGATTTGCATATTAACCCAACCAGTCCTAGTTAATTTCAATTCATGTTTTGCACAGAGGATCTAAATAAGAACTACTTTTGTAATCTTTTGTATCTTTGACTCTGCCCCCCATAGTTTGTCGTTCTTTGTCTGGTTTCTGTCAGAATCTGTGTCTCCCAAATTGTAATTCTAATCACCCAAATAAATGTCTGTTTGCTTAAATTTTCAGTGAATTTTTTTCTTGGTTGACATGAGAAAACATGAGAAAAACATGTACTAGGAAGCTTCTCAACCTAGGCTGAAGAATTATGTGGAACAGACCTGAATCTAACCTATAGTCTGGATTAAGTCTATCAGATCCCAGACAAATATAAAATTATCTGCAGATCTTTGAGCAAGAAATAAATGTTTTTGTTTTAAAACACTATATTTTTTTGTTTTTGTTCTTGTTGTTTGTGTTTTTTTTTGCAGCTGACAACTAAGTAATACAAAATTAGAGATGGAAACACTTCATAGACATTTTATTATGGTGGTATAACTGACAGGACATATTTAATTGGAAATAGGTTGTAACGGAGAAAGCAAGGACAAGTTTTGTCTTCAGCTTCCTGCCTTGGAAATTTAATGAGTGTTAGTGCCTTGGAAAATGAGTGTTAGTTAGTAATATGCACTAAGATTTATTAAATTTAGCCCTTCCCGTCTTATCCACATATAATCCTCATCTTCATATTTACAACATTTATGTCTGTTTAACTTTTGTTTTCAAACTGTAACACTAAGGTGTTCATATTCTTCTTGCCATCCTTCCAAAACTAAATTGGTTATTATTGCCACAATGCAGTATCATTGTGAATATCCAACTAAATAATATTGATCATAAGGTCAATGTGGGCAAGGATTTATGTCTATATTGTAACTAGTCTATGTTCAGTGCCTACTAGGGGGCAGACACTAAAAATATTTGATACATACATGAATAAATGAATGAAGTATACATGAAAGGGAGTGAGAGAAAAAAGGAGGAAAAAAGGTATAAAACTTGACATTGTATATTATACAATAAGAAAATTATTATTTGTATTGTTATATTGATTTGGGATATTTTGGCATATATTATACCAGATTTGGGATAGTTTGAAATAAATATGTATTCATATAAATATACATATATATCAATTTTTATGCACAAGAATATTATATATATATATAATTTGAAGATGAGTTTTTAACTGAAATGTTTATGCTATGAAGTATGTTACATAGAGAATATGTTATAGAAATAAATTATAAATATGATGTAATAAGCAAAATTATCTTTAATATGTTTTCTAACGAATAAATGGTCATAAAGTAAAGCTCCCCACAAGTTATTTTTGCAAAATATCTTTCTCATAATTAATTGCAGTTCATAAACAATCTTCTTCAAATAATCTACAAACTATAAGCCATTGGAAGTTGTAAAGTAAACTCTGATCTTCTGTTTTAGTGCATGCGTGTGAATATATGAATCATATATTCAAGAAACCTTATAAAGAAGCATAGTTTAAACCCCCAAAACTAGCTTTTAGTCTTAGAACTAAAATTCATAAACTACTAAATCAATTAATTTATTTAGTTATCATATATATATTAAGCATCAATTATCATACCAGAAAAGGTACAGAATGATGGTGACATAAAGGTCTCCTGTGCTCAAACAATTTACATTCAATTGAATTTGTAGGGGGTGGCTGGCAAAATGAAAACTATAGTGTATAAGTAAATCCTAAGTGTAAGCTCATAAACTTATTGGAGACTAGCAGAGTATTAGTTCAACTAACCTAGGTAAGTTAAAAGCAACTTTCTGCAGTGAGGGATTTTCTCAATAAAAGTATAAAACAGGAAGACATGAGCATGAATTAAGGGAGGCCTCGGATATTAGATTATGAATTTACACAAATAATTTAAGTATAGAGACAAATTACTGGATGGGGAAATGCAAATCAGATATTCTATAATAGATATGTCTCAATCCTCACCACCATGGTTGTAAACAATTAACATGAAATAAAGTTCATTGGAATATAAAGACTTTGATAGAGTCTTTTCTTAAATAATCATTTCCAAATGCGTACAGATATTTATATCCAAAATATCAACAACTTGTTTCTGAGGCACTATTAATAATCAATCATAAATAGTCAATTAGAACTGATAATAAATAATGAATAGCTATGACTGTAACCCATATATTAAATGGTAAAAATACTGTGATTGTGATTAGCTTATGTGTGTGTAACCACACATATAAATACTACAAGAATCAACGTGGAAGTATTTTTTTTTTTAATGCCTGGTCAATTCAAGGAGAAAATTCTATAGAGTATAGTTAAATAGTGATATTTATATATATTAATGATAGATTTTTATGTTGTAAAGTTATTGCAAACTTAAGCTTTTAATGAAATTTATGTAATTTGAATAGCATTTTATGATATACTTTGTTGTAAATATACTTAACAGTATTATGGACCGTCATGTTTAGGTAAAATGTGACATTATATTTTCTAATTTTTAAGTGTAAATGGTCTCTTAAAATTGGAAATAGGGGGATGCCTGAGTGGCTCAGTTGGTTGGGCGTCTGCCTTCAGCTCAGGTCATGATCCCAGGGTCCTGGGATCGAGTCCTGCATCAGGCTCCTTGCTCAGCAAGGATCCTGCTTCTCCCTCTCTCTCTGCCTGCCACTCCCCCTACTTGTACTCTCTCTCTCGCTCAAATAAATATATAAAATCTTAAAAAAAAATTGGAAATAGGAAAAATAATATACAACTATGAATATGCATTTATTTTATTTTATTTATTTTTTAAAGATTTATTTATTTTAGAGAGTGCAGTGGTGGGGTAGAGGAAAAGGAGAGAGAGAATCTCAAGCAGATACTGCACTGAGCGCAAAGCCCCGATACAGGACTAGATCTCACAGCCCTGAGATCATGACCCAAGCTGAAATCAAGAGTTGGACGCTTAACCAACTCAGCCTTCCAGGTGTCCCATGAATGTGCATTTATTTTAAAATCTTTGACTGTGATTCATTTCCCACTCACCCAGATTAACTATATCTCTTACAGGGCAATGATCAATATATGAGAAAAGTAATTAGAAGGTTACTTATTAGTCATAAAATTTTTACATGTTGAAATTAGGCCCCTCATTAAAAAAAGAAAAGTATTTATAAAAATAATTAAAACACAAGTTCTTTAAATATCCCCTCTTTTTTGTTATATGTCGATTAATGCATTTGTTGAATGGATATGTATCATATGGGTAATTTTGTGTTAGACACACACACATCATACAATTTCATAGTACATTTCTTTTTCATTATAATTTGTTCAGATTTTTAAAGTCAGATTTTAAGGGAGCCTGGGTGGCTCAGTCAGTTAAGCCTTTGCACTCAGCAGGGAGTTTACTTGAGATTTTTCCCTTCCTTTCTCTCTGCCCCCCTACCACCTTGCACACACTCTCTCTCTCTCTCTAAAATAAATAAATAAACCTTAAAAAAACTTTTAAAGTCCAATCTACAAAGTGTGGTATAATAAGCATACTGTTCTATGAGTTTACATATAGTTGTATAACTAACCCCCAAATTAAGACCCACTCCACTTGTCCCAAGTCCTGATCTGGTTTCAGTCACTATGGCATTTCTCTTTCTAGTATATCATATAAATGGAATGGAGCATGAAGCCTTTTGAGTCTGCCTTCTTTTATATAGCATAACATTTTTGAGTTTCATCTATGTTGCTGCATGTATCTGCAGTTTGTTCATAAGAGTAAGTTTTAATTTCTACTGTACGTCTCCCATTGGGAGATTCATGGGAACCTCTTTCTGCAAATCTGATTATTAGAACTAAGTTTGAAAATATCATAAAAATCAAATATTTCTTCTCTGAGCTTAGGAATACCAACTGAGATTCAGAGGGGTACCCCCTCCAAATAAGAGAAAAATAATTGCTACTTGTAAAAAAGTGTTTGTAATAGCCTTCTAAGCATCTGTTAAACTTTATTCATCCATATTTACCTATTAATCATAAAAAACTATACAATTCACAACAGGTTAACTAAAAACATAAAAATCTAGATATATGTTAAAGTGTGACTTGGGATGGAGTAGTGGATCCCTATGGTGCCCTTTCTCTTTTATTTGAGCTGGATTTCAGGGATTTATGTTCCTTGTAATCCTAATAATACTTCCCTGATGTTGCCTTTCCTCTGGAAATATTTTTAGTGTTGGATTTTTCTCCACAGTTTGCCTTTTAAAGTTGGTGTCTGTTTGGACTTGATATCCACTCCTTCTTGGGTTCATTTGATAGTCACATATCATGAACATATAAATAACATAATTTCAAAATTATAAATATCCAATCAAATATCTCTTTTGTGTTTAAAACATATTTAAAATAATTTATTAAAATATCCAGTTAGATATTCATCAGAGATCTCAAATACAATATGTATGAAAATAAACTCACTATCTCCCTTTCACTTATTTGCTCACGTGTTCCCAACCTCAGTGAATGACCCTATACTCACATTCTTTATCCAGAGCCTGAGGTTGTATTGATAATTTCTTGTCCCCTAAACCAACTTCATGCAGTTACCATGCTTGGTTAATTCTTTCTCTTACATATTGAATACTCTGTCAGTTTTTCTTTTCCACCACAACTGCCCTTAGTCCATGACAATCTAATCTTGTTCTTACTTCAATTTCTTCCTGGTTTCCTGCTTCTCAGTGGCTTTTCCTCATTTCATGCTTGTACCATATTAGAATATTTCAGAAATAATGTTCTATTCATGCCACTCACCTGTTGATTACCCATTGCCCTAGGAAAAGCCAGGCTGTTATGTCTAGACTTTATGGTCCATCACCATCTGTCTCTGTAGGTTCACCTTTCAGTAATTACCCCACACTTTCTATATTTAAACTTTAGCAAAAAAGCCTTACCTCTTGACCTTCACTTGCATTGTCTTCTCTGCCTGGGGCAACAATTCTTTATGTCCCTAACTAATTTCTATTCTCTCTTAAAAGAGAAGATTGAGTATAACCTCCTTAACAAAATTTTGCGTGAAGCCCCTACACTAGGTTAGGTTTTTTTTTTTTTTTTTTTTTTTTTGGTAGCATTTTCTTGTCTTAGTTTTCTATTGTTGTTAAAACAAATCAGCACAAATTTAGTAGTTTAAAACCTCACATATTTATTATGTGAGAACTATAAGAACCTTATAGTTCTTAGGAGTTCAACACACATGTCTCTAGGATAAACTTCAGCCAACAGGACTGCATTCCTTTCTACAGGCTCTAGGGAAGAATTCATTTTCTGTCTTTTCCAGCTCTGAAGGCTGCCCCTGTTCCTTGCCTTGTGAAATGCTTCTTCTATCTTCAAATCAGCAACATCACATCTCTCCAACACTTTTTCCACAGGTACATATTATGTTGTCTACAGTTGGGAAAGAATTTCTGATTTAAAAAATCTATGTGTTTACATTAGGTCCACCTACACTATCCAGGATATACTACCCTTCACAATGTCCTTAATTTAATCACATATACAAAGTCCTTTTGTCATTTAAGGTAAACTGTCTGAAGATTTTAGGGATTAGTACATTAGAACTAGGACATTATAATGTGGACATTTTGGAGAGCCATTATCCTGTCCCCTGCAGTTCCCATTGTACCTTTACTTCTCACATCTATTCAAGTAACAGATAGCACTGCAGTTTTTATTTAATGCCTATCTTCTTGATTAGATTATTCTGTAAAGTACAGTGTTTGAACTCTTTGTTTCCTACTCTCTAGAAAACTGAGAGTTCCTCCTAAATATAAAGCCATAGTTACATAGCATCTGGATGAAACTGAACTTGAAACTCTAAAGGACATATTGTGGAATGTAATACAAATTATTCTACAATATTTGTACCTACAAAACACACCAATCTGTTCCATGTTTGCCTAGGAAACCCTTTCTTTGGAAGTCAGCTTCTATAGGGAAAGAACAATTATTGCAGGTAGTTAGTATTATTTGAGCTACTCTTTTACATGAGTTAATGACTAACAGGTTATGAAGGCCTTTTTTCCCAACAAGCAGTATCTGTTTTCTATTTAGTAAAATTTCATTCCACATCCCTAAAAAAAGAATCCTTTAATTTTTACATATTATTATGGTTGCACATAAAAAATCTTTTACATATCTTTGTAGGTAATCTTATGGAAAATAAGAAAAGAGACAATCATCAATGTCTTCTTGCATAGTTTTTCCTCTAATGTGAAATAAATTATGCTTCCTCTTATTTTTATAAAACATATTTGTTACCCTTATTTTTAGAGATAAAATCTATATCAAATTTTTGTATGGATTTTACCCATCTTTGAACCATTTGCCCTCAGACACATACATCACCCTTTGTCTGTTATTCTCTGTTTTATAAGGTAGACTGTCAGCCTCAACATTCCTCACCAGCCCCAGTGCATGGCTTCAAGCTGACCAGTGTATTGTGTCCAGCAGTGGGTATATCCTTTCCATGGTTCCAGATTCTCTCATGTACCTGTATCTTTTTTAATTTTTGTCCTAGCTGTACGTTTTATTCATGATTTCATAACCAACTTATGTTTGACTTGACTTTTCCTCCTTTTAATTGAATTCTTGCATTGAATT
Source organism: Mirounga leonina (assembly GCF_011800145.1). Lineage (NCBI taxonomy): Eukaryota > Metazoa > Chordata > Mammalia > Carnivora > Phocidae > Mirounga > Mirounga leonina. The sequence goes on along the minus strand of NW_023270323.1, from coordinate 30,764,645 downwards.
CTCCTTCTTTGAACTAGTCATAGTTATTTTTTGTTTTCCAGTTCAGACTCTGACAGTTCTTTTATGTGCATATATTTAGAACATTTCTAAACATAAGGCAACTTCGTATGTACACGTTTAAAACAGTTCTGAATAATAGATAACTCCCTATTTCACAGTAAGAATATTTATTTATTTTTTTTCTTAGAGGGAACATTTGGGCCATCTAAAATGTTAGGCATATAGGCATAGTCAAGTATCTACTTGTAACATCAAACATACTAATTTATGTCTACATATTTTAAATATGCTGTACAAAAATATATTTTCTCGGAAATTTTTCTATTCTTTCAGTTCATGTAATGATTTTAGTTAGAATTCCTAATATGCATCTTTGACATTACTGATTTTGTCATCATTAGAGCTTCTATTTGCATATCTAGTGAATTTCTACAGTAAATCATCTTCATGTCAGTGTAACTGTTTAAGATAGTTTTTTTTCTTCTTTTGGCAGATGAGAATTTAATCCCTTGCCATAAGTAGACATTTGCATAAAATTTTGGCAGACACATTTCCACTTGTTCTGCTGGTGTTTAACTGTATTTTAGGCATATTTTTTATTGTTCTTAGTAATAATCTGTAATAAAATTCACCTCCTTCATGTTCATATTATTATGAATAGTTATTGAATTTGTATTATAATCGAGCATTTTCTTTTTATAAAATCAGTTCCAACAGGTGTTCTGCATAAGCAATCAATGCTACAAATGACTGAGATCTGAAATGTCTATTGAAACTTCCTCAAACAGAACTCGGTTGTTTTAAATGCATTAATTTTGAGAGCACTTTCTATTATGAGGACACTTCTCCAGAATACTTTTTGAAATAACATCACATAATTATTCAGGCTTATGTCAAGAATAAACCTACTCTTCATCTATATACTATCTTGAAAGGCAACATGACTCTAAATTACATTAATAATATATGAAAAACATTATATAAATTTAGCAAAGTAAGAAAGGAGTAAGCATTGCCTGGTGTATTCACAAATTTTTTAATTTTTTTTTTTTAAGATTTTATTTATTTATTAGAGAGAGAGAAACAGCGAGAGCAGGAACACAAGCAGGGGGAGTGGGAGAGAGAGAAGCAGGCTTCCTGCGGAGCGAGGAGCCTGATGCGGGGCTCGATCCCAGGACCCTGAGATCATGACCTGAGCCGAAGGCAGACGCTTAATGACTGAGCCACCCAGGCGCCCCTCAAATTTTTTAAATTATTCGTTAAAAGAAACTTCTGTCAGGGAGAAGGAATAATAATTTTTATAATTTTTCTTTTATAATTTCTGTCAGGGAGAAGGAATAAGAACCATATGATAAACTACATGATGGTAGTTATGTAAGATAGATAATATTGTAATATATGATAGGTTTACAACAGATGCCATTTCATTGCTTTATTTCTCCTAAGAGAATTTACTCAAAAAATTCCTGAAAGTGATAATTCTATGTATCTTGTGACCAACCTTACTCTCCTGGTCATATGATTGAATAAGGAGGTTCAATCTTCAATCAGATTGTATCTCCTAGTTATTTGAAACTGGAACAACAGGAGACTGAGTCAGTTTATTGAGGAGAATAAAACAATCTGCCCTATGAAATATATCTAGTTACTAACAAGAGTGGCAGTAGATGAAGTTAAGATTCCATGCATGGGGACTCTGGAAGTGTCTTGGTTTCTAAACTTGTTCACTGGTTCAGTGTTTCCTCAGATCTATGAAGTATACCTTCTTATAAAAAACTTGGGATATTTTAAATGGCTTTCCAGTCACTGACATTAATATGTCTCTAAAAAATTTCAAGGAGTGAAATTAATTTGTTTGGATGAAAATCCATGCTTTGGCCACCTTTGGCCACCTTTGCTTTACAAGATATACTGCTTGTTTTTCCCCTATGAATATAAATAATACATATCCACCACCAAAATCTTTACATACGTCTTGACATTTTTATATAAAAAATAGAAGTCATCTATAAGCCAACTGCATATTAAACATTATACTATAAAAATTTATAATTTATTGTAGAATAATTTTGTTCTCCCTTCTTAAATTTGGTTCTTGCATTCTTTCATGTCACTTGACTTAGCTATTCTGTATGCATAGCTATATAATCACATGTTCTTTCATTTTCTAATGCATTTCCCTTTTGTGGTTATTAATTTTACTGTATTTGTTTACTGTATCATTATATCAGGTTTTCTAATGTCTTCTTTATTTCATATACATATATATACACACACATGCAAATATCCATTGATTTAACAGGCACTTGCCCTGTTCGAATATCATTATGATCTACTTGTCCAATAAGCATATGGAGCAATTCAAGCACTTTGAGTGTGACCAGTGGAATTGACATGTTCTGTGAGGATAAAATAAGCACTAGATTTTCAAGACTCAGATTGCAGTTAGGAAAAAAATAAAATATTTTAATATTTTATATAAATTAGATATTAAACTTATAATATTTTGGATATGGGGGTTAAGTAAAATATGTCATTAAAATTAACTCAACTTTTTTTTGAACCTTATTTAATGCGATTCCTTTAAAATGTAAGGTTTTATATTTGGCTCACATTTGTGATTTCATCTTGTATTTCTATTAGCTAGCACTGTTCTAGATGATAAAGTTGAAATGCATGTTTACTTTAAAAGAATATATAGAAAGTATGCAATAATCATGCACATGACAAAAATATCATAATATAAACATCATATGTTACAGGTAACGCAATATGTTTCACAGTGAAAATTGAATTTGAGTTGAGATTTGAAGAGTAGATAGGAGTTTATGGTTAAAAGCTAGAGACAAATTTATGGCATTTATGATGGCTAACTGATATTCTCCAATACTTACATGTGAATGATATGAATACGAGCAGGGAGACTAGACATTTGTAACCAGCTAAGAAGGTTTTGTGAGGTATTACAGTATCACATATACGTCTAGGGAATTGTTAGTCTTTTAGATATCATGTTCAAAGAGGCATGATAGTCCAGAGTGACTATCTCCATAGAGATCTGAAAGATATTTTTTAGGAGGCAATATCTCTGATTCAGAATTGTATTTTATTTTAAAATTTACTCTAGTAAGCCCGATTTGCTTAAATCCTTGGAAAATGTACACAATCCATCTTTCTTTATAACTGTATATTTTTATTTGCTATTTCTCAATATCAAGTTTCTTAAAAAGATTAAAAGCTTGGGCACTCACTGTATATGATACATACATGAAGCGTAGTTATTTGGGAATTCAATAATTTCCATCTAGCTTTGATATTTAAGAGCATTAAATTTTGAACTTAAATGGCCAAAGAAAATGAAAATAACACTACTAGTGATTTCATGGTCTTGTTTTACCTCATTATCTCTTGTTGAGTCTCCTACTGTTTATAAAATTGAAAAATCATGCTGAGTCGAATGCTCAATGGCCTGAATAAAATCAATTTTAACATTGCGTATCCCTCATCTTAACTTAGTCATTGATGGCAATGTAAAAAAAGTATTATAGTCAATATTTTCTTTATGTACTACATCTATAACTGCTGTTTGTTTATGCTGTGAATTTGCCTTGTCACTGATAGAATTAGAGATCAGGATCACCGTTCAAAAAAAGAAAAAAGAAAAAAAAACAAGATCAAGGCAAATCTCAATCCTCTCATTAAAATGGTATCAAATGACACCTAGAATTTAATAAGAAAATATATTTTAGATTAACTATGTATTTTAGATTACAGAATTTGTATTATTTACATTTGAAGGAGATGGTAAAATATAGAAGCATGTATTATTAGAAATTCACATGTTGTTTCAAAAATACTTTATTGAGAATAGATGTCCAAGATGACATAGCATATTAAATTAGAGAAAGAAATTCTAGCCCTTTTCTGTTCACTTCAAACATATATAAAAAACTGTAGACAAATTTTTGTTTCTACCAAGTAAGTATAAAAATATGGTCAAATAAAAAAGTAGTAATGACAGAAAATGATTTTGCTTTATTTTGTAAATCAGCAACAGTCTCAATAAAATTATAATTACTATAAGTTTTACTACTACATTATTTTTTGCCTTGAATAATTTCATGTGAATTTATTAAAATAGTCTGACTTGTATTTCCAGAATCTGGGGGCAGGAGGTTTTTTTAAACCAAGTTCAAAAACCCTGCTCTTCATGCTAATAGGATGATACTTGTTTTCTTGACTGACTCAGTGCTTTAATTTAATTAAACCGTCCTGCTGTTTGGAGACCATTGTTCAGGAATTCTGTTTTGTACAAGGAAAAGAAAAATTACGGCAACATTTTCAGTCTTTTAGAGGATGGTCCACTGGGAAGTTGGATCCCAGTGTCCCAGAAGCTATTAAACATAAAAGTAGCTTGGCACTGATTCACCTTAGCACAACTGCTAGAAAACTAGTTCACATTAAGCAGCATTTAAGTAATTTAGTGTAGTAATATCTTTCTCTTAAAACATCTCTAAAAATATGCTGAATGTAAACATAATATTCACATATCTAACTGCCCTTAGGAGATTTTGATCTTTCCTTGACTCCATAAGGGTAATCAAACTTGAAATGACAATTTTAAAACCACTCATTGCAACAGATTTTGTAGCTTGTTTTTGATACTGATGCTTATTTTAACAATATTTACAGGGGAGTTGACAAAAGCATAAACTTAGGAATCATTATCTCTAAACATTTTTTTACAGATGTCTTCTATTTTTCAAAAGGACAAAATTATTTTTTAAGAGTAGCCTCATTGGGATGCCTGGGTGGCTCAGTCATTTAAGCAGCTGCCTTGGGCTCAGGTCATGATCCCAGGGCCCTGGGATTGAGTCCCACATCAGGCTCCTTGTTCAGTGGGGATCCTGCTTTTCCCTCTGACTGCCACTTCTCCTGCTTGTTCTCTCTCTCTGACAAATAAATAAATAAAATCTTAATTAAAAAAAAAAGAGTAGCCTCATTGATTTTCATAACAGATATAAGAATAGTCTGGATATCTGATGAACAATTAGGTACAAAATAGTTTGAAAAATTGAAAATGGGGGCACCTGGGTGGTTCAGTCAGTTAAGCGTCTGCCTTCAGCTCAGGTCATGATCCCAGAGTCCTGGGATCAAGCCCCACATCAGGTTTCCTGCTCAGAAGGAGCCTATTTCTCCTTCTCCTTCTGCCTATCTCCCCTGCTCGTGTTCCCTCTCTCTGTCAAATAAATAAATAAAATATTAAAAAAAAAAACTTGAAAATGCAGCATAAAATGTAATTATTATTCAACTAACTACATGAGCATAGTATTACATGACTGTTGCTTATTCATTCATGCTATAACCTAATCCATGCCCACTGGTTATTGGTGGGGAAAAGATTGCTTTTTCTTTTTTTCACTTTATTAGAGATAAATATTATTACTTTTTGAAAAATTGAAGTAATACCATTCCCTTTTAAGCTTTACAAAAAATCTTTCCAGGAATTGATTTCAGGTATAATCCTTTCTCTTCAAGATAAGATATATAGAATTTATCCCAATAAGAATATATTCTTGGAAGTAGAGAGACATTTCCTACTCTTATAATGATAGTAAGCAACATTAAGTAATAAATGTCTACTAGTTCAAGTGTCCAATTTCTTAATATTTCTCACACCTTTTCTGGTTTGAAGGGTGGAAAGTATGTTACAGATACTGCTTTAAGTATCCGGTCCTCACTCTGTTATTTATTCTCATAAAGATATACATGCAAATGACATAAAAGACCAATAATATCATATATGTTACGAGTTAATGGGAGGATTGTTCTATGCCCAGATCTTAATTTATGAAGCTTTCACTGAGTACCAACATGGAAAGGTCAATGCTACTTGAAAATATATATTACTTACATTTCCTGAGAGAAAGGGGCATGCATGCCATCTAGGGCCACGTAGGAAATACCAGAATTGAGTCAGGAGGCAGAAGACCGGAGTGAGGGGAAAGTGATGGGGTGCCTGCGTGGCTCAGTCTTTTAAGCTTCTGCCTTTGGCTCAGGTCATGATCCTGGAGTCCTGGGATCGGGATGTCCCACATCAGGCTCCCTGCTCAGTGGGGAGTCTGCTTCTCCCTCTGCCCTTCACCCTGCTCTTGTGCTTTCTCTCTCTCTCAGATAAAGAAATAAAATCTTAAAAAAAAAATAAATTAAAAAAAAAAAGGAATGAGGGAAAAGTGATCTAGAACCTTCATAAAGATTTCCACAGAAAAGCAAGACAGGGCAGGTTATACGGTTTAGAATGGCCAGTTTGAAGAATTTCCAGTGGGCTTTGGGCTGTAGGGTGGTATCTAGTTGCCTGGTACCTGGCCCTGGGATTTAGGGGAGGGGAAATGTTGACTTGGTATGTGAAAATCAGATAAGAAGGCGGGTGGAGGCAAAGCCTTGGATCAACTGGTCTGCATAAGAAAGGCCAGTTTCAGGCAAGCTGACTTGCAAGAGAGAGGTAAGCACTTTGGCTGGTATTTTGGTCCTGTGATTAATGGATGCCGAATGACGTACAGAATCTAAGAAAACACGGTTTGGAACGATGATAAATACGGCAATTTTAAGTATGACACAAGACAAGTGAAGGTGGTATACTTTTGTGTGGAAAGTTCTCTGTATGCTCTTGTGTAGCTATTTCTTAAAACCACCAGTTGTCTGGCCGTTTCCTAAAAGGGTACCAGCCTGACAGCTAAATAATAAAACAAACTAAAAGACTCAACACTGTGGTCACCTGCAGGACTTTCCAATTCAATTTAGATGTGACCTAAAGAAGGAATTGAATTAAACTATTTTCTTGAAGACTTTGCTTGGGAAATCTGACTGAATTTCAAATCTATGCTCTGATCAAAGCTAGTCACATGTTTTTTAAAGAATCTCTTGTCCTTCTCTCTAAAACTGGTAAAGATAATAATAGTTAAGCAACACAATAACACAGTTATTGGAAAAATTAAAAGTAATACATTTTCAAAAATGCCTAGATTTATGCCTTGCTTAAAGTAGGCAGTTAATAATTAACTCCCTCCCTAAATAGAATTACCATACAATGTGGCTAAAGAGGGCATTGCTGTTACCCTCATCCCACAACAGTAAGGTGTCCTGTTGACGGGGGGGGCTTACTTGTTTTGAGCTAGAAACTGGTCATTTTTAAGAGAACTTCTCTTACCTTGAAGTCTATAAATTTAACCTCACCAGAGAAAGTAATATAAATTGTGTTGAACATATAAAGTTAAAATAAATTAGTTTGAATTAAAATATCATTAACTTTATAAAATTGTAATATCAAAATTTTTCAATTATTGCAAATTGTTAAGAACTAAAGAAGACATTATCCAATCTGTTTATTGGTCAATGTATATCATCTAAAATAATCAGACTAAACATTAAAAATATCTAGGGTTGTGGGCTCCGTGGCTTAGCTGGTTAAAGCGCCTGTCTAGTAAAAATATCTAGGGTTATAAAAGGAACTACAACATTGCTAAAAAATAAAGCTTATCATTTTCTTGCATTATTGGTTAAATAAGAAATTAAAATTTGTCTTTTAACTCTAAAAATAACATCATAATGATTAGCAATTTATTCAAGAATAATTAACACTTAGATCCATGGTATTAAAAATCTTACCACTGGGCGCCTGGGTGGCTCAGTTGGTTAAGCGACTGCCTTCGGCTCAGGTCATGATCCTGGAGTCCCAGGATCGAGTCCCGCATCGGGCTCTCTGCTCGGCAGGGAGTCTGCTTCTCCCTCTGACCCTCCTCCCTCTCATGCTCTCTGTCTCTCATTCTCTCTGTCTCAAATAAATAAATAAAATCTTTAAAAAAAAACAAATCTTACCACTAAAGCCCAAAACAACTATAAATCTGCCTCAATACAGTATAAATTTTAAATACACTTGTTGATTTGAATTTCTCACTTTAATAAATAATTTAAGGGAAAGTGAGTCACTGCAACTAAGACAGTATCTGTATTACATTAAGCATCAGTACAACATCTAGCCACAGGGGGCACTCAGAAATGATTTAAGACTATTTTAAGTTCATACATATATGTTGAATAATATTGTGTTTAAGGCACTGTACTAGATAATACAGAGTACATGAAGAGGAAGAAGATAAATTACTTCTAATCAAGAAGCATATTCAAGCAGGGCATACACTTAGTATAAGCCTCATCTGTTCTTTTGCAACTTTTTAATGAATAAATAGACATTCTTAGAGAACAAATATAAAAATAAATTGCGACTAATCATATTTGCACTAAAGAAGTCCTAAGCCTCTCTAGACAATTGAAGAAAAATTCTCCCCTGAATGTTAAGTGGCAAATGAAGAACTGAATGTGTTTTAAACCTAAATTTATAATCCATCACTTAAAGAACAGTAGATCTGATTATTGTTGCAACTTTCTATTTAGTTTATGCATTTTATTCTCTTTTCAGCAGGCATACTATTACTTTTTCTACATCAAATATAGCTAATAGTCTGTAACATATGGATGACTAATTGTACCAAATGGTGGTGGCAATGATGAGTTTAATAGAATACGGTGTGATTATTATTAAACAGTTTTAGATTGATTTAGCATTTAATTTCCTGGCTTGTGAGTAGGAAAAAATAAAGGAGCACTTAATATATTTTAACAGCAACTAAAAAAAGGGGGGGTACAATGACTATTTTAATCTTTTTCAATTATTTATTTTTTCATATTTATTGGATATTTGATATTTTCTTACTTCAGGACTATAAGAATAAAGAGTTAGAATTGATGGAAGTCCCAGGAACCCATGAGAGTGTGATTTTCTATAGTATCATTAACTGACCTTTGGTTTAAATACAAGCTTTATCATGAAATTTTGTCATTGTTCTTTACATAGTGAAACACTATTTTATCTACTACAATCACTTAGTGATTTTTATCATTTATATCAAAATATCATATATCACACTGGAAACAAATTTGCTAGTTTCTGGATTTCCTCAGCAAAGTATGATAAGGAACAGAAATTTAATTTCCAATTATTGATCTCAAGAATGCTAAAATTTTCTGGTGTTTGGAGGATGTAATTCAAAGAAAGGCATAACACAACACTGTCCATTTTGAAATGCTTTGCTCTCGAAATTTATAATACTCTCTAAAGCATAAAACAGTCACTCTCATTGAGGATATCATTGGCATTTCAAAACCTACTCTACCAGCAATACAATTTTCAATATCTACATTGTTCATAAAACATGACAGAAATTCACAACACAAAGCAATATTAAATTTGAGATTGTTATTCAGATTTAGTTTTTATTTAAAAATGTTTATGGAAATGGCATAGAAAATATTAAAATATGTCTGTATATATTGATGTAACTTCTCAATATTTTCAAGTGTTTATTTGTCCCTTTCAATATACCCAGATTCTGACAGGCTTGATTACAAGCATACTTTGACTACTGGCAAACTGAAATATTAATATTTGTATACAATTTGAAGGATTTAAAATTTTTAATTATTATTTTGCCATATGTTCCCAAGTACTTTAAAATTTTGGAATATTGTTTAACTGCCAAATGTTCTTTATGTCAAGATGATTAAATATTTCCATTATTTGGCAGGCTAAGTATTTCAATAACCTTCTAACATGCTTTCAATAATCTTTCTTAGCTGATTTATTACATTAGATATATCCAAATCTAATTGAAAATGTACACATTGTGGCTTTTTAAAAAGGCTAAATTTTAAAAGCTTTTTCAATATGAATTCAGTTTGACTATCAGGACTGGACATTTAAAAATATCTAGCTAATGTCAATTATATTTTATTTTTTATTTATAAATAATTTTGGTATTTGTTTATTTATTTATTTTTAAAAAAGATTTTATTTATTCACTTCACAGAGAGAAAGAGAGAGCACAAGCAGGGGGGAGAGGGAGAAGCAGGCCCTCCGCTGAGCAGGGAGCCCTATGTGGGGCTCGATCCCAGGACACTGGGACCATGACCTGAGCCAAAGGCAGATGCTTAACCAACTGAGCCACCCAGGAGCCCCAATACTTTTGGTTTTAAATAAAAATTTTAGCTTTCAACGTTTTATGAAAGACAAGGCTTGGTCATTCAGAACCTAGAATAGGCATTAAAACTGGTGAAAAATTATTTTTATGATAGTTCTCTAGACATCCTAAATTTTATTTAAATTTGGCCATCACAATTTATGTAAGGGAAAACAGTATCAATAATAATGAAGATAAAATTTTCTGCTTTAAATCTCAATGTATTTAGCACCATCGAAGTAAAGATGGGTAATATTTATTGGGTTTCTTCCAAGCTCTAAGACCTGGTTATAAATTTTCTGATATAAGTTTATAGCTTCAGAATTGACTGCTCTCAGGAGACATAGACTGCTTGATTGATGTAACTCCTTGTTTTACTCATAGGCTTCTCAAGTTAATATTTCCAAATCTGAATTTTTAATTAATTGCTACTAAACCTGTTGGCCCCCCAGTCTTCACTATCTCTTTAAAAATTTACTCACTATTTAATCAACCCTTGATTACACATGAATAAGTCATCAATAAATCTTTGTCTTCTTTCCAAATTATAATCCACTTAATTCTATTGATTTTTTTTTAAATTATGTACTTTTCAAGATACACTCATGCTCCAACTAACAATGGCAATAGCCACATATTCCTTTCCATATTTGCTCATCCAAAAATATTCCCTTCATGATAACCAAAGTGGTTTCTTGAAATAGATCATAAGACTCATATGACTTCTAATTTACCAAATAAAATATAAAATCCTTAATCTGGCCTAGGATGACCTCCATTATATGACGTATTTTTAGATTTTTTCTCATTTATTTTCAGTAGGAATAAATTACAGTGAATAAAGAATGGAATAGAGAGATAACTAGGGAAATGATTACAGTAATCATTGTTAAGAGATGCTGGCAACTTGGACCAAAGTGCTAGCAGTCGCTGTGTAGGTAGTAGATGGTTGCCATATTCTGTTATATTGTGAAAGATGTGCCACCTGGTTTCTCTGGTTGATTGCAATTAAGGTGAGAGATAATCAAAGCCATCAAAAATGACTCACAAATTTTGTCCTGAAAAATTGGAAAAAGAGGTTTTGCAATTTGCTGATATGAGCAAAAGCATAGGAGAATCCAAATTGGAAGTGCTGTTGCAAAGATTAGGCATTTCTTTTAACACATAATAATTTTGAGAAGCTTATCAGATATCAGAATGTAGATATCAAAGAAGCATTTGAATATGTGTGCTTCTACTTCAGAGATGTACACTATAAGGTTGGGAGTTGTCTACATAGAGATGATATTTAAGACCTGGGATAGACCACCAAAGAAGTCAGTTGCTATGGAATGAATATTTGTGTCCCCCTCAAACTAACATGACAAAATTCTAACCCCTAACGTGATAGTATGAAGGTGTAGGACTTTTGGAAGATTTTTAGTTCATGAGGGTGGAGCCCTCATGAGTGGGATTGATGCCCTTATAAAATAGACCCTAGAGAATTCTCTCTCCTTTCCACCATGTGAGGACACAAGAAGTCAACAGTTTGCATTTTGAAAGGAGACGATACCAGAACCTGGCCATCATGATGTTGGACTTCCAGCCTCTAGAACTCTGAGTAAATTAATTTCTGTTTATGGTATTACCTATTTTTCCTTAGTATAGCCAAAGGTTTGTCAATTTAGTTGATTTTTCCAAGAAAAAAAACTCTTAAATTTTGTTGATTTTTTTCTATTGTGTTTCTATGTTCTATTTCATTTATTTCTATGCTAGTATTTGTTATTTCTTTCCAACTGCTAACTTTGGGCTTAGCTTCTTCCTTTTCTAGTTCCTTGAGGTGTAAATGTAGATTGTTTGGGGAAACGGGACAACAGAGATTTGCTCTTCAATGGGTACAAATTTCCAGTTAGGCAAGATGAGTAAATTCTAGAGATCTTCTGTATAACAGTGTGTCTAGACTTAACAGTACTGTGTTGTAAACTTCAAAATTTGTTAAGAGTGTAGATTTCATGTTAAGTGTTCTTATCACAATAAAAAAGAAAAAAATGATTAAGATCATGAATTATATATTTTGTATATTTTACAATAGATAGTGCTAAGCACCAACCCCCCCCCAAAATATTAGTTTTACTTTCCTTTATTCTTTTATAATTTGCAAATAAGGCATTACTTTGCATGACTTTGCCCTTATTAGACCTTGGACCCTGACATGAATGAATTACACCTGTTTCTAATCATAGCTTATGTTTGTTTTGCTATTTAGATAATATTTGGACACATATTTTCTTTTTTTTTTTAAAGATTTTATTTATTTATTTGAGAGAGAGAGAGTGAGAGAGCACAAGAGGGGGGAGGGGGAGAGGGAGAAGCAGACTCCCCGCTGAGCAGGGAGCCCGATGTGGGACTTGATCCCGGGACTCCAGGATCATGACCCGAGCTGAAGGCAGTCGCTTAACCAACTGAGCCACCCAGGCGCCCTGGACACATATTTTCAAGTTATAAGCTTTAGATTATACAAAAAGGGTTTTAGAGATAACTAATTAAACCTATTACTTTGCTTTATTACTTAATAAAAATACCTTGGGATATAAGACAGATCTGCATTCAAATCCTAGCTTCACTAAATATTATCTTCACTGTTCTCTTATGATGAAACTGAACAATTCTTGATTTCTTCCTTTTTTAGTTTCTTGAAACAAATCAGTTATAGAGTATTCATCATATGCACCAAACAGACATGAGTTTTCAAGCAACATAATGGATTTCTAAAACTGAATTAAATGTCAATATATCAAGAATTGAATAAATTTAATGAATAAATTTAGGGAAACTATATCAAAGAGATTATTCATCTTTGCAAACTACTCTCTACTTAGGAATCCAACACTATTTATGTGACTTTGGAAAAGATTGTTTATAATATTTTCTAAATACAGTATATATGTATGTATGTATATACATATGTCCATATATATGTGTGTATATAATCATGTTATCAAAAATTATTTTAGAGAGGGAGGGAAGGTGGCAGAAGAGTAGGGGATCTACATTCAATCTGAGATCTATGAAAAGAATTGCTGCAATTCTACAACTAGAAAAGTGACCACTTTTTGTAAGATAGGAGGTGTGGAGACGTGAATCTGAAGGGATACATTGGAAGATAAACCACGGGGGGAGAGAGCCTCTGTAAGCTGGCTATTGGAAAGTGATAGAGCAGGGGATCACAAAATTGGAATTTTTAGAAGTCTGCTCCTGTGAGGGATGTCCCTGCCTGAAAGGTGCTCAGGTGGCAAATCAGGGTGGAATCCTAGGTGGGACAATGTGGTCTCAGGATTCCTGGGGTCACAGTAAGTACAGGGGTGCCTGACTGCAGCAGAGTTCCCAAGCATTGAAGTGGGGAAGTGGGCCACAATTAACAAGCCCTGGAGTGGCCTTTCAGCTAGGTGTTGCCATAAACTGTAAACTGTGTCAAGATCAGGCAACCACTCTCCAAGCAAGGGCCCAGCAAGTGACATCCACTGTAAGATCTGACTCCTTCACCAAGAAGAGCAGCATAGGTATGCAAACAATGGGGCAAATGCTGCCCAAGCAGGGACCCAGCAAGTGTCAGGGCTGCTGTGAGATGCCCCTCCCACCCCTGGGATGATTTGTGCAGGTGTGCACCACAGGAGACTGGAGAGTTTGGCACACACAAAAGGGATTGACTGCCTTTCCCTAAGGGTGCACCGAAGAGTGTGGGCCCCAATCATTCAGCTCCAGGACTGGAGTTCAGGGCACCGCCATATTTAACTTTTTTTTTTTTGATCCTCTAAAGTGGCACGAAGTCTTCAGGGAACAAAAGCGACATAGAACAACCTGAAGCAGCTTACACTGAGCCAGGTCCCCTGGTAAGGGGTGTGCAACTCCGCCCAGGTAAAAACAGCTGAGAATCAGCACAGCAGGCCCCTTCCCCAGAAGACTAGCAGGATCCTCAGGTGAATACCAAGTTTATAGATCACTCAGAATGGAAAAATTCCTGCATTTGGGAAAAATAGTAATTAGAATTAGAGGTTTTTCACATGAATCTTTAGTCTTTCTGTTTAAATTTTTTTTCTTTTTTCTTTTTTTTCCTTTTCAACTAGTTTCTTATTTTATCAACTCTTTGTTTTTAAGTCTTTTTTAAATTTTCACTTTTACATTTACATTTTATAGGTATATTCTTCATTTTTTGCTTCCTTCCACTGAATTCAATTTTACTTTTGTATATATATAAGTTTTGTTTTCTTTACAATTTTGGGATTTAGTGTCTTCTAAAAAACAGACCAAAATACACCAAGGACCAAGTGGATCACCCTGTTTTGTCCACCTATGAGATTATACTCTCCCCCCACCTTCTTTTTCCTTTTTCGGCTCCTGACATTTTTGTATTTGTCCAGTGTGTATTTAGCTTGGGTTGTGACTGATATTTTTTTTATTTTGTTCTCTCATTCATCCATTCTTCTCTGGGCAAAATGACTAGAAGGAGGAATTCACAACAAAAGAAAGAACCTGAGGTAATACTCTGCCACAGAATTAATTGATATGGATATAAGTAAAATGTCAGAAATTGAATTCAAAATAACGATTATAAAGTTACTAGCTGGGCTTGAAAAAAGCATAAAAGATGCTAGAAAATCTCTTAGTGCAGAAATAAAATCTAACCAGACCAAAACTAAAAATGCTTTAACTGAGATGCAGTTTAAAATGGATGGTCTAACAACTAGGTTGTAAATGAAAGAGAAAAGAGAGTCAGTGACATAGAAGACAAGATGCTGGAAAAGAAGGAAGCTGAGGAAAGGAGAGGAAAAACAACTAATGGACCATGAGGGGAGACTGAGATATCAACAATACCAAAAAGTGAAGCATATTAAAATTATTGGGGTCCCAGAGGAAGAAGAAAGAGAGAGAGGGACAGAAGGTATATTTGAGCAAATCCTAGCTAAGAACTTCACTAATCTGGAGAAGGAAACAGGCATTCAAGTCCAGGAGGTAGAGAGAATCCCCCTCAAAATCAATAAAAATAGATCAACACCCTGAAATATAATAGTGAAGCTTGCAAATTTCAGAAATAAAGTGAAAATCTTGAAAGGAGCTCAGGACAAGAACTCCTTAACCTACAGGGGTAAGAACATTAGACTGACAGCAAACCTATCTACAGAGACCTGGCAGGCCAGAAAGGGCTGGCATGATATATTCAGGGTAATAAATGAGAAAAACATGCAGGCAAGAATGCTTTACCCAGCAAGGCTGTCATTCAGAATGGAAAGAGAAATAAAAAGCTTCCAGGACAAACAGAAACTAAAAGAATTTGTGATCACTAAACCAACCCTGCAAGAAATATTAAAAGGGATCCCGTAAGTGAAGAGAGAGAGCCCAAAGGTATCATAGACAAGAAAGAAACAGATAATCTACAGAAACGGGAATCTTATGGTTAATACAATGGCGCTAAATTCATATTTTTCAATAGTTACTCTGAATGTAAATGGGTTAAATGCTCCAATCAAAACACACAGGGTATCAGATTAGATATAAAAGCAAGAACCATCCATATGCTGTCCACAAGAGACTAATTTTAGACCTAAAGTCACCTCCAGATTTAAAGCAAGGAGTGGAAAACTATTTATCAGGCTAATGGACCTAAAAAAAAAAGCTGGGGTAGCAATCCTCATATCAGATAAATTAGATTTTAAACCAAAGACTGTAATAAGGTATGAAGAGGGACACTATATCATACTTAAAGGAGTCATGGATTGGAAGAATAAATATTGTTAAAATGTCTGTGCTATGCAGAACAATCTACATATTCAATCCAACAAGAAGATCTAACAATTATAAATATTTATGCTCCTAACTTGAGAGCAGCCAATTATATAGACCAATTAATAACAAAATTAAAGAAACACATCTATAATAATACAGTAATACTAGGGGACTTTAACATCCCACTTACTGCAATGGGCATACCATCTGAGAAGAAGAAAAACAAGGAAAAAAGGGGCTTTGAATGACAAACTGGGCCAGATAGACTTCGCAAATATATTCAGAACATTCTGTCTTAAAGCAACAGAATACACATTCATCTCGAGTGCACATGGAACAGAATAAATCACATACTGGGTCACAAATCAGATCTCACTGTTACCAAGAGATTGGGATTCTTCCCTGTATATATTCAGACCACAATGCTTTGAAACTGGAACTCATTCACAAGTGGAAATTTGGAAACACTTCAAATACATGGAGGTTAAAGAGCACCCTACTAAAGAATGAATGGGCCAACCAGGAAATTAAAGAAGAATTAAAAAAAAAAATAATGGAAACAAATGAAAATGAAAACACAACTGTTCAAAACCCTTGAGATGCAGCTAAGGTGGTTCTAAGAGGGAATTACATAGCAATACAAGCCTTTCTCAAAAAATTAGAAAAGTCTCAAATACACAAGCTAACCTTACACCTAAAGGATCTGGAGAAAAAACAGCAAATAAAGCCTAAACCAAACAGGAGAAGAGAAATAATAAAGATCAAAGAAGAAATCAATGAAATAGAAACCAAAACAACAGTAGAACAGATCTATGAAACTAGAAGCTGGTTCTTTGCAAGAATTAATAAGATCTATAAACCACTAGCCAGACTTATTAAAAAGCAAAGAAAAAGGACCCAAGTTAATAAAATACTGAATTAAAGAGGAGAAATCATGACCAACACCAAGGAAATACAATTTTAAGAACATATTATGAGCAACTATATGCCAACAAATTTGTCAATCTGGGAGAAATGGATGCATTCCTGGAAATTTATAAAGTACCAAAACTGAAACAGGAAGAAATAGAAAAGCTGAACAGACCCCATAACCAGCAAGGAAATTGAAGCAGTAATCAAAAATCTCCCAACAAACAAGAGTGCAGGCCAGATGGCTTCCCAGAGGGAATTCTACCAAAGATTTAAAGAACTAATACCTATTCTTCTGAAGCTATTTCAAGAGATAGAAATGGAAGGAAAATTTCCAAACTCTTTTTATGAGGCCAGCATTACCTTGATCCTCAAACCAGACAAAGACCCCACTGAAAAGGAGAATTACAGACCAATATTCCTATGAGCATGGATGTCAAAATTCTTACCAAAATACTAGCCAATAGGATCCAACAGTACATTAAAAGGATTATTCACCACGACTAATTGGGATTTATTCCTGGGCTGTGAGGTTGGTTCAACATTCACAAATATATCAACATGATACATCACAATAATAAAAGAAAGGACAAGAACCATATGATCCTCTCAATTGATGCAGAAAAAGCATTCGACAAAATATAACATCCTTTTTTGATTAAGACTGTCCACAGTACAGGGATAGAGGGAACATACCTCAATACCATAAAAATAATATACAGAAAGCCCACAGAGGATATCATTCTCAATGGGGAAAAACTGAGAGCTTTTCCACTATGATCAGGAATATGATAGGGATGCCCACTCTCACCACTGTTGTTCAACATAGTACTAGAAGTCCTAGCCTCAGTAATCCGACAACAAAAAGGCATTCAAATTGGCAAAGAAGTCAAACTCTCACTCTTCACAGATGAAATGATACTCTATGTGGAAAACCCAAAGGACTCCACCCCCAAATTCCTAGATCTCATACAGGAATATGAGCAAAGTGACAGGATACAAAATCAATGCACAGAAATCAGTTGTATTTCTATATACTAACAATTAGAAGAAAGATAAATTAAGGAATCGATCCCATTTACAATTGCAACAAAAAACATAAGATACCTAGGAATAAACCTAACCAAAGAGGTAAAGGATCTGTACTCTAAAAACTGCAGAACACTTGTGAAAGAAATTGAGGAAGATACAAAGAAATGGAAAAACATTCCATGCTCATGGATTGGAAGAATAAATATTGTTAAAATGTCTGTGCTATGCAGAACAATCTACATATTCAATGCAATCTCTATCAAAATACCATCAACTTTTTTCACAGAACTGGAACAAATAATCCTAAAATTTGTATGGAACCAGAAAAGACCCCGAATACCCAGAGGAATGTTGAAAAAGAAAACCAAAGCTGGTGGCATCACAATGCCAGACTTAAGCTCTATTACAAAATTGTGATCACCAAGACAGCATGGTACTGGCACAGAAGCAGACACATAGATCAGTGGAACAGAATAGAGAGCCCAGAAATGGATCCTCAACTTTATGATCAACTAATCCTCAAGAAAGCAGGAAAGAATATATATATATATAATATATATATATATATAGTGTGTGTATATATATATATATATATATATATATAAAATACATACATATATAATACATACATATATATAATACATACAATATGTTATATAATCACTTAGTGAGATCTCAATAAGTGTTAACTCCTACTACGATTTTTTATGATAGCTCTAGTTCTGACTTAAACCAAGAGGATGTGGGTGGGTAGGTAGTTATTTAACTGTGTCTGTGAAGGACTAGTAATTATTAAAATAAATACATACTTATATGTTGTATATATATTTATCATTGAAACCAAAAATGTATTTTTACCAACCTATATAACTTAGAGGACAACATATTATATTATTGTTCCTGATCTTCCTACACTTTTGCTTTTCCCCAGAATCATCTACTACCTTTCCTTCACCTATCCATTATGTAGCTTTTTTTGTTGTTGTTGTTAAGATTTTATTTATTTATTTGAGAGAGAGAGAGCGCACAAGCAAAGCGGAGAGGGAGAACCAGGCTCTCTGCTGAGCAGTGAGCCGGGTGCAGGGCTTGATCCCAGGACCTGGGATGGGATCATCACCCAAGCCGAAGACAGATGCCTAACCGATTGAGCCACCCAGGTACTCCCCCCCCTTATTTAGCTTTTTCCTTCTTACCTGTCACTTCTTCTCAAAAGACAGTCTGGATTTTATCAAAGGACTGACTAGAAGCTTCTCAAGAATAAAATACAATTTTAATTTTCTAATAAGTATTTAAGGACTCAGAAAATATGTCTTTAATGACTGAATTTAGCTCCATATTTTAAGGGCATATTATGTAAATTTCATGGAAATGAGCTGAGGAGGAGACCAGAAACTGTTTGAGAATCATTTCTTGATGGTGTAAGGATAGTTAATGGTATTTATTATGTACCATAGTTGGAATAGAAGTGTAGAGATGCACAGCTAGAGAGGAATGAAAAAATGTAAAATATGACAAACTGTAGAGATATAGTGATCCCATAACATTTTTTTTTAAAGATTTTATTTATTTATTTGAGAGAGAGAGAGCATGAGAGGGGGGAGGGTCAGAGGGAGAAGCAGACTCCCTGCCGAGCAGGGAGCCCAATGCGGGACTCGATCCCGGGACTCCAGGATCATGACATGAGCCGAAGGCAGTCGCTTAACCAACTGAGCCACCCAGGCGCCCCTCCCATAACATTTTGATTAAAAAAAGGAATAGCAGCATTCTCCAAAATTCTAGGCTTTCTAATTCAAGAATGTGAGACTGATCTGCAATCTATGGGAGGATAACAATTATTAGATATAATAAAGTTTTTATTTTCTTTTTTAATTTGTGCATGTCAATTCTATGTTAGGTAAAGGGAATTGGTATAATGAATCTTAAGAAACAAGGATCACAGTCATGCATCAAGAAAGTGGAATTTAGTTAAGTCTCTGCTCTACACAAGTTTCCAGTGTCTAAATCTCAAAGTGTTAACAGAACTGGGGAGAAATGACAAATATCAGACAGTAGACATTATCAGGGTAACAAAGGTAAATTCCTGGAAAATCTACCTTTAGAAACTTAAATTCCAAACACTTACAATTCTTTGCTTTGGTCCCCAGTTGTAGTAGCGTAAGACTATTTGAAACTCCTTCTTAATATTAAGACTTATGGGGAATAGTCTTCAATTTCACTCTACTCACCAGTTTTTAAGCCAGCCTCTGACTGCTTCATGGGTGCTAGCAGAAGACACGAGACTCCTAAATCCAGGGACAAAGGACTTTATTATTCATGGTAAAAGCTTCCTTTTAGTTTGCATCAATTCCCCTTTGCCCCAAGCTCCACAGGGATTAAAGTGGCCTATGAAGGATGCCTCTACAGGAAAGGAACACTGACTGCACTGGGGCATTCTCTGATTTTACAGTGAGTAGAAACATGCCTGTTCTCTATCCGGAGGGACACAGCCTCATTCCTCAAGGCTGTTTGTTGCAAACCTAACACTGAAAAATGGCCCAGTAAATGAACACTAAGGGCCTTGCATTCTTAGTGTAGTCAGCAAGAACTTGCAGGGAATTTCAGGGCTCATAGTAGATAGCCTCTATGGACACTTAATAGCTCTTAATATAGCTTGTCATGTACGGGGCTAACTCGAGCTAAGAGAAAACTAAGACTGAAAGAAGTGTGGAGTGACAAAGATTAGGTTTGAATGGGCTTTAATCACCACTGAGAGGGATAAAAATAATTGCTATTCCACCAAATGAACAATGAGGGAGGTAATAGGTGTAGTATCTTACTCAGAGATGTCATTTTTTTATTAACATTAATTAGAAACCAAAGAAAATTCACTATATTCAATATTCTTTTAGTCTCTGTATATAGAAATCAACATTTTTAAAAGATCATAAATCTTCCTCAGATGTTCTTTATTACTTTGTTTCAAAAATGCATTTGGAGAATTTTCAGAGTCATTATCTGGGAATTAACTTGCACATAGCATATCAAAAGCTAAAATGTAATTTAGAAACCCTTCAGAATAAATAATAGGTTTTTTTTTTTTTTCATATTGAAATATAGTTTCAAGAGTTTTTTTTTTTTGTTTTAGTTCTTGGGCTTTTTGTTTTTTTTGTTTTATTTTGTTTTGTTTGTTAATACTATTCACTAATAAATAAATGCCAGTACATTCTTTTCAGGGAAACATTAAAATCTCATGCAAATAAATTAATATTCCATGCCCTCTACTCAATTGTCAGGATCAATTTTTTTTTTTTTTTAAGATTTCATTTATTTATTTGAGAGAGAGAGAATGAGAGACAGAGAGCATGAGAGGGAGGAGGGTCAGAGGGAGAAGCAGACTCCCTGCGGAGCAGGGAGCCTGATGCGGGACTTGATCCAGGGACTCCAGGATCATGACCTGAGCCGAAGGCAGTCACTTAACCAACTGAGCCACCCAGGCGCCCTGTCAGGATCAACTTTTAGACAGCAGTTTCTAAGTTGACCCACCTAACCTCTCCACAGAAAAAATATAAAGTATCAAAGTTTTCACATAAATAAGAATTGAGAAGAAATAAGCTTTTTCTTTCTATTGTCATGTAAAAGGTTACAGAATACATAAAAAATTGAATAGGATAGATCACATTTAATTAGAACCATTATATTGTTATTTTTTTATGATGCACAAAATAATTATAATAAACATTATGAAGAAACATACTTAAATTTTAATTTTGTATTTAATTTTGTATTTTTATTATTTATTTATTTATTTATTTTTTAAAAGATTTTATTTATTTATTTGAGACAGAGAGAATGAGAGACAGCATGAGAGGGAGGAGGGTCAGAGGGAGAAGCAGACTCCCTGCCGAGCAGGGAGCCCGACGTGGGACTCGATCCCGGGACTCCAGGATCATGACCTGAGCTGAAGGCAGTCGCCCAACCAACTGAGCCACCCAGGCGCCCTGTATTTAATTTTTTAATATTTATCTTCATTTGGTGAAAGCAAGATTAGCTAAGTGCTTCTAACTTTATTACTAGTGTATGATATGGTAGTATTTTAAGAAAGTTTCATGTAAAAAGGAAAGAGAATGTTTTTTTTTTTTTTTTTTTTTTTTTTAAATTTTATTATGTTATGTTAGTCACCATACAATACATCATTAGTTTTTGATGTGGTGATCCAGGATCCATTGTTTTTGTATAACACCCAGTGCTCCATGCAGTACGTGCCCTCCTTAATACCCATCACCGGGCTAACCAATCCCCCCTCCCCGCTCCCCTCTAAAACCCTGTTTGTTTCTCAGGTCCATAGTCTCTCATGGTTCATCTCTCCCTCCAATTCCCCCCACCCATTTTTCCCTTCCTTCTCTTAATGTCCTCCATGTTATTCCTTATGTTCCACAAATAAGTGAAACCATATGATAATTGACTTTCTCTGCTTGACTTAATTCACTTAGCATAATCTCCTCCAGTCCCATCCATGTTGATGTAAAAGTTGGGTATTCATCTTTTCTGATGGCTGAGTAATATTCCATTGTATATAGGAACCACATCTTCTTTATCCATTCATCTGTTGAAGGGCATCTCAGCTCTTTCCACAGTTTGGCTATTGTGGACATTGCTGCTATGAACATTGAGATGCATATGGCCCTTCTTTTCACTACATCTGTGTCTTTGGGGTAAATACCCAGTAGTGCAATTGCTGGGTCATAGGGTAGCTCTATTTTTAACTTTTTGAGGAACCTCCACACTGTTTTCCAAAGTGGCTGTACAAACTTGCATTCCCATCAACAGTGTAAGAGGGTTCCCTTTTCTCCACAACCTCTCCAACATTTGTTGTTTCTTTCCCTGTCCATTTTTGCCATTCTAACTGGTGTAAGGTGGTATCTCAGTGTGGTTTTGATTTGGATTTCCCTGATGGCTAATGATGATGAACATTTTTTCATGTGTCTGTTAGCCATTTGTATGTCTTCTTCAGAGAAGTATCTGTTCATCTCTTCTGCCCACTTTTTGACTTGATTATTTGTTTTTTGGGTGTTGAGTTTGAGAAGTTCTTTATAGATTTTGGATACCAGCCCTTTATCTGTAGTGTCATTTGCAAGTATCTTCTCCCATTCTGTGGGTTGCCTCTTTGTTTTGTTGACTGTTTCCTTTTCTGTGCAGAAGCTTTTTATCTTGATGAAGTCCCAAAAGTTCATGTTTGCTTTTGTTTCCCTAGGTTTTGGAGATGTATCTTGAAAGAAGTTGATGTGGCCGATATCAAAGAGGTTACTGCCTATGTTCTCCTCTAGGATTTTGATGGATTCCTGTCTCACATTGAGGTCTTTCATCCACTTTGAGTTTATCTTTGTGAATGGTGTTAGAGAATGGTCAAGTTTCATTCTTCTGCATGTGGCTGTCCAATTTTCCCAGCACCATTTATTGAAGAGACTGTCTTTTTTCCATTGCATGTTTTTTCCTGCTTTGTCAAAGATTATTTGACCATAGAGTTGAGGGTCCATATCTGGGTTCTCTATTCTGTTCCATTGGTCTGTATGTCTGTTTTTGTGCCAGTACCATGCTGTCTTGGTGATCACTGCTTTGTAATATAGCTTGAAATCGGGCAACGTGATGCCCCCAGCTTTGTTTTTCTTTTTCAACATCTCCTTGGTGATTCGGGGTCTTTTCTGATTCCATACAAATTTTAGGATTGTTTGTTCCAGCACTTTGAAAAATGTCATTGGAATTTTGATCGGGATGGCATTGAAGGTATAGATTGCTCTGGGTAGCATAGACATTTTAACAATGTTTATTCTTCCGATCCATGAGCATGGAATGTTTTTCCATCTTTCTGTGTCTTCTTCAATTTCTTTCATGAGTGTTTTGTAGTTCCTAGAGTATAGATCCTTTACCTCTTTGGTTAGATTTATTCCGAGGTATCTTACGGTTTTTGGTGCTATTGTAAATGGAATTGTTTCTTTAATTTCTCTTTCAACAGTTGCGTTGTTAGTGTATAACAAAGCAACTGATTTCTGTGCATTGATTTTGTATCCTGCCACATTACTGAATTGCTGGATGAGTTCTAGTAATTTGGGGGTGGAGTCTTTTGGGTTTTCCACATAAAGTATCATGTCGTCTGCGAAAAGAGAGAGTTTGACTTCTTCTTTGCCAATTTGAATACCTTTTATTTCTTTTTGTTGTCTGATTGCTGTTGCTAGGGCTTCTAGTACTATGTTGAACAACAGTGGTGAGAGTGGGCACCCTTGATGTGTTCCTGATCTTAAGGGAAAGGCTCTCAGCTTTTCTCCATTGAGGATGATACTCACTCTGGGTTTTTCATAGATGGATTTTATGAGCTTGAGGGATGTTCCCTCTATCCCCATACTCTGGAGAGTTTTAATCAGGAAAGGATGCTGTATTTTGTCAAATGCTTTTTTTGCATCAATTGAGAGGACCATATGGTTCTTCTCCCTCCTCTTATTAATGTGTTCTATCACATTGATTGATTTGTGAATGTTGAACCACCCTTGCATCCTGGGGATAAATCCCACTTGGTCGTGGTGGATGATTCTTTTAATGTATTGTTGGATCCTGTTAGCTAGGATTTTGTTGAGGATTTTGGAATCCATATTCATCAGGGATATCGGTCTGAACGTCTCCTTTTTGATGGGGTCTTTGCCTGGTTTGGGGATTAATAATGCTGGCCTCATAGAATGAGTTTGGAAGTTTTCCTTCTGTTTCTATTTTTTGAAACAGCTTCAGGAGAATAGGTATTATTTCTTTTTGAAAGTTTGGTAGAATTCCCCAGGGAATCCATCAGGCCCTGGACTCTTGTTTTTTGGGAGGTTTTTGATCACTGCTTCAATCTCGTTACTGGTTATTGGCCTCTTCAGGTTGTCAATTTCTTCCTGTTTCAGTCTTGGCAGTTTATCGGTTTCCAGGAAGGCCTCCATTTCATCCAGATTGCTCAGTTTATTGGCATATAGTTGTTGATAATAATTTCTAATAATTGTTTCTATTTCCTTGGTGTTGGTCGTGATCTCTCCCCTTTCATTCATAATTTTATTAATTTGGGTCCTTCGTCTCTTCTTTTGGATAAGTCTGGCCAGTGATTTATTGATCTTATTAATTCTTTCAAAGAACCAACTTTAGTTTCATTGATCTGATCTACTATGTTTCTGGTTTCTAATTCATTGATTTCTGCTCTAATTTTAATTATTTCTCTTCTAATGTGTGGCTTAGGTGTCGTTTGTTGCTTTTTCTCTAGTTCTTTAAGGTGTAGAGTTAGTTGGTGAATTCAGGATTTTTCTATTTCTTTGAGTGAGGCTTGGGTGGCTACGTATTTCCCCCTTAGGACCGCCTTTGCAGTATCCCACAGGTTTTGGACCGATGTGTTTTCATTCTCATTGATTTCCATAAATTGTTTAAGTTCTTCTTTGATTTCTTGGTTGACCCAAACATTCTTGAGCAGAGTGGTCTTTAGCTTCTAAGTGTTTGAATTTCTGCCAAATTTTTTCTTGTGATTGAATTCCAGTTTTAGAGCATAGTGGTCTGAGAATATGCAAGGAATAATCTCAATATTTTGGTATCGGTTGAGACCTGATTTGTGACCCAGTATATGGTCTATTCTGGAGAAAGTTCCATGTGCGCTCGAGAAGAATGAGTATTCTGTTGTTTTACGGTGGAATGTTCTATAAATATCTATGAGGTCCATCTTGTCCAATGTATCATTCAAAGCTCTTGTTTCCTTGTTGATTTTCTGCTTAGATGATCTGTCCATTGCTGAGAGTGGAGTATTGAGGTCTCCCACAGTTAACGTATTGTTATCAATATGACTCTTTATTTTGGTTAACAGTGGCTTATGTAGATGGCTGCTCCCATGTTGGGGGCATAGATATTTACAATTGTTAGATCTTCTTGTTGGATAGACCCTTTAAAATTGATATAGTGTCCTTCTGTGTCTCTTATTACAGACTTTAGTTTAAAATCTAATTTGTCTGATATAAGAATTGCTACCCCAGCTTTCTCTATAGGTCCGCTGGCATGGAAGATAGATCTCCATCCCTTCACTTTCAGTCTGGATGTATCTTCAGGTTCAAAATGAGTCTCTTGTAGACAGCATATGGAAGGGTCCTGTCTTTTTATCCAATCTGCAACCCTGCACCATTTCATGGGAGCGTTTAGTCCATTCACGTTGAGAGTGATTATTGAAAGATATGAATTAATTGTCATCATGTTGCCTGTGAAGACCTTGTTTTTATAGATTGTCCCTGTAAATTTCTGTTGTAGATCACTCTTGGGGTTTATCTCCTTTTATAGACACCCCCTTAATATTTCTTGCAGGGCCGGCTTAGTGGCCACAGATTCTTTCAACTTCTGCCGGTCGTGGAAGCGCTGCATCTCTCCATCCATTCTAAATGAAAGCCTTGCCGGATAAAGTATTCTTGGCTGCATGTTCTTCTCATTTAGTACCCTGAATATGTCTTGCCAGGTCTTTCTGGCTTGCCAGGTCTCTGTGGATAGGTCTGACATTATTCTGATGTTCCTCTCTCTGTACATAAGGAATCTCTTCCCCCTAACTGCCCTTAAGATGGTTTCCTTGGTTCTAAGATTTGCAAGTTTTACTATTACATGCCGGGGTGTTGGCCTGTTTTCCTTGATCTTAGGAGGGGTCCTCTCTGCCTCTAGGACTCGAATGTTTGTTTCATTCCTCAGATTAGGGAAGTTCTCAGCTACAATTTGCTCAAATACATCTTCTAGCCCTCTCTCTCTCTCCACTCCCTCCGGGATTCCAATGACTCTGACATTGGAATGCCTTGTGGTGTCACTTATTTCTCTGATTCTATTTTCATGGATTCTGAGTTATTTTTCCCTGGCCTCCTCTTTTCCCTTTTTATCTATTATACTGTCTTCCAGATCACTTATTCTCTCTTCTGTCTCAGTTACCCTAGCTGTTAGATTATTTAGATTGGATTGGATCTCATTGATAGCATTTTTAAGTTCTGCCAATTCCCCTTTTATTTCTGCCCTTAGATACTCTATGTTGACATTAATTGATTTCTCCATTCTAGCCATTGTCTTCACAATTGTTAGCCTGAATTCCATCTCTGACATCTTGGTTATATCTACATCCATTTGTAAATCTGCAGCATAAGTCATAATCTCTGAGTCTTTTCTGTTTTGGGGGCTCCTCCTCCTAGTCATTCTGTTGATGGGTGTTTGAGGGAATGTATAGAGTCCAAATTATTGACCAGAACCCAAGTAAGATGCACCTGTTTTCTTGGGACCTTAGGGTTGCTGGCCTCTTGTTTTCCCAGCCTGTCTTCTGCGGGAGGGGACTGCCGCGCTGTTACTCAGGCAACCCTGTTTGGGCGGAGTTGCCCTGTGCCCCTGTGGTGGGGGATGGGCTCAGTGGGAATCAGTCTTTGGGGCTTTTGTTCTCTGGCGCCTTTCCCTGGCGGCTTTCCGCGTCTCTTCCGTGAGTCAGAGCAGAAGAGACTGTTTCCAACCCTCTGCCTCAGAGCAGAGACCTCAGTCTGTTCTTCAGTGAGCTCTCCAGGCCACACCGTCTCTGTTTCTGTCCCTGCTGCTATAAACTGCAGCGTCCTGGGTTGTGCGCCCCTCCGCAGCACTCCCAGTCCTTCCTCCAGGTCGGGGCACGTCTCTGCCCTTTGTGCTTCTAAAGCCACCAGCTACTCTCCATTTGCACGTGCGGGACTCCGCCGCTTGGGGTTTCCACGCCCGGGGGTTGCAGTTCACTGGCGCAACCCCGGCGCACCAGGTTTCCATCTCGGGGCCTGTAGTTCGCGTACACACGACCGTTGCTCTGATTTCTGTCCGGGGGTCTGGTTTTCCACCCCGGGGGCTGCCCTAAAGTCCTTTCCCGACCCTACTGGTCTGCGAGTCTGTGCCCCGTCCGCAGTGCACGAGGCTGTCACTCATCGGCGGAGTAGGATCCCCACGTCCAGGCACCCTCCCGCTGCCGTTTATCCTCTGATATCTGCCCGCAGAATCACGGCTCTCTGCTTCGTACCTCAAAACCAACTGCCTGCGATATTCTGCTTGTAGAGATCCAGATCTTCTTACATCTCAGGCTGGTTTCGTGGGTGCTCAGAGTGGTCTGGTAGATATCCAGCTCAATTCTGGGGACCAGTTGAAATAGGGCCCCCTACTCCTCTGCCATCTTTCCCCCTTCCAGGAAAGAGAATGTTCTTAATAGAGTTTTTGCCTTTTAATTTTTCATTAATTGGTAACAGAAAATGACCCTTAAATTTTATAACTTAGATAAACATAATAGCTACCCCAATTTTTTTTTAATGAAGTTTTAAAGAGAATGAAGTAAAATTTTTTGCTTTGGTAAAATCAATAAGTAAGAGGTAAAAAGAATGCATTAAATGCATTGCTTATTGATTTTATTCATGTTACAGAAATCAGTGGTATCAATTAAACGATTTGGGGTTTGATGCTTCATGTGATGCAAATACTCTTTTCACCATTACTTATATTATTTTAAATAATTTTATATTATTTTAAAATGATGACTCTTATAGAACTTTTGCCTGACCACCATTCCCCCCTTTTATTTCAGTAAAAAATACCCTCTGTATTGGAGGAATCAATTATGTGTGAATCTATGGGAAACTTTGTTAACTAAATGACTACAATTGTGTCATATTAGCCTAGATACAGTGTATTCATTTCTTTTAAAAAAAAATTATTCTTATGTTAATCATCATACATTACATCATTAGTTTTTGATGTAGTGTTCCATGATTCATTGTTTGCGTATAACACCCAGTGCTCCATTCAGTAGGTGCCCTCTTTAATACCCATCACCAGGCTAACCCATCACTCCACCCCCTCCCCTCTAGAACCCTCAGTTTGTTTCTCAGAGTCCATAGTCTCTCATGGTATTAGTTTCTTATTGATTGTTCAGGCCACAAATTTACTGGCTTGAAATAACATAAATTTGCTATCTTACAGTTCTGTAGGTCAGAAGTCCAAAATGGGTCTCACTTGCCTGAAATCAAATTGTAGGCAGAGTTGGTTTAAGTCTCTGGTGGCCCTAATGAAGAAACTGTTTCTTTGCCTTTCCCACCTGTTGAAGGCCACTCACAGCCTTTGGCTCATCACTTCTTTCTGTGTCTTCAAAGCCACCAAGGATAGGCTGGGTTCTTTTTTTTTTTTTTTTTAACTGCTTTATTGAGATATGATTGACATATCATATAATTTATCTATTTAAATCATGCAATTCAGTGCTTTTTAGAATATGCAGATATCTGCACCATCACCACAGTCAATTTTAGAACATTTTCATTAACCCAAAACAAAATTTTATATTGTTTAGCTATCCTATCCTTTGTCCTCTCCTCCCACCCCCACTTCTAACTCCCCAGCCTTAAGCAATCATTAATCTATTTTCTGAATAATAATCCATTATATGGATATACCACTTTTTTTTTTTTTAATTCATTTGTCTTTTGATGGACATTTGGGATTTTCCATCCTTTGGCTATTATCAATAAGGAGGCTATAAAAATAAGGAGGCTATAAACACAAGGATGCTATCTTGTGTGATTGGATGCTTTTATTTCTCTTTGGTATATATTAAGGTATATATTAGGGGTAGAATACTGGGTCATATGGTAACTCTACATTTCATCATTTGAGAAAATGCCAGACTGTTTTCCAAAGCAGCGGTTCCATGTTACACTTCTAACAGTGTATGTGTTCTGATTTCTCCACCTCCTTGTCAACACTTGATATCTGACATTTTTTATTGCAGTTATCCTACTGTGTATGAAGTGGTATGTCATTGAGGTTTTGTTTTGCATTTTCCTGATGACCAATGATGTCAAAGATTTTTTAAGTTGCTTATGGCCTTTTATATACAATTTTTCTTGGAGAAACGTCTATTCATACTCCTTGCCCATTTTTTTAAAAAAATTGTTATTGAATTGTAAGAGTTGTTTGTATATGTTCTAGATATAAGTCCCTTATCAAATAAATGATTTTCAAATATTTTCTCCTAATTTGTGGGCTTTCTTTAGGTGCCCTTTGCAGCACAAATTTTCTAATTTTGATGTAATCTAGTTTATCTAACTTTTATTGTTTGTGCTTTTAATGTCATATCTAAGATTCCTTTGCTAACTTCAAGTTCATAAAGATTTAATTACCTTTATATTTTCTTCTAAGAAGTTTATAGTTTTAGTTCTTAAAATCTTTGATCCATTTTTAGTTATTTTTTGTACATGGTGTAAAGTAAGGGCCCAGTGTTTTTCTTCTGTATTTGGATATCCAATTGTCCAAGCACCATGTAGTGAAGCACTATTTTTTCCCAGTGAATGGTCTTGGCATTCTTGTCAAAAATCAGTTGACAATAGATGTATTGGTCTATTTATGGATTCTTTTTGGTCTATGTGTCTATCTTTGTGCCAGTAGCACATGTTCTTGATTACTGTTGCTTTAATAAGTTTTGAAATTGGAAAGTGCAAGTCCTACTTTGTTCTTTTCAGAAACTTTTCAGTTTCCTGGGTCCTTTGAAGTTCCATATGAATTTTAAATCAGATCTTCAATTTCTACAAAGAAGTCGGCTAGAATTTTCACAGGAATTATACTGAATCTGTATATAACCTTGGGAATATTTCCATCTTAAAAATGTTGTCTTTTGATCCATAAACATTGGATAGTTTTCATTTATTTATATCTAATTCCTTTCAACAATGTTTTATACTTTTCAGGATATGTTTTTCATTTTTTTGTTAAATTTATTTTATTTTATTTTATTTTATTTCATTTTATTTCATTTATTTTGAAAGATTTTATTTATTTGAGAGTGAGCCAGAGAGATCACAGAGGAACAGGGAGAAGCAGACTTCCTGCTGAGTAGAAAGCTCAGCGTGGGATTCCCAGGACCTGAGCTCATGATCTGAGCTGAAGGAAGACGCTTGACTGACTGAGCCACCCAGGTGCCCCTTTTACATTTA
This sequence comes from Mirounga leonina, assembly GCF_011800145.1. Lineage (NCBI taxonomy): Eukaryota > Metazoa > Chordata > Mammalia > Carnivora > Phocidae > Mirounga > Mirounga leonina. The sequence continues at coordinate 30,733,894 of NW_023270323.1, read as the reverse complement.
TTTTAACGTGTTCAAATTTTATGATATTGGGAAAGGAATTGTTGGTTTTATTTTTGGATTTATTACAAGTATGTAGAAATACAATTGATTTTTGTGTATTCATCTTGCATCCTGCAATCTTACTTAATGCATTTATTAATTTAATAGGTTTTAGTGAATTTCTTAGGTTTATCTATATGTAAGATAATGTCATCTATGAATAGAAGTCTTTTTATATTTTTTCCTTTCCAATCTGGCTTGCATTTATTTCTCTTTATTGTGTAATTTCCCTGGATAGAATCGTCAATGCAATGTTAATATAGAAGTAGTGAGAGGGATATTGTTGTCTCGTTCTTGATCTTAGAGAAAAAGTATCAAGGCTTTCACTATTAATTATGATGTTACCTGTGGTTTTTTTTTCTGGTTGTGATCTGGTTGAAGAAGTTCTCCTCTATTCCCTAGTTTGTTGATGGTTTTATCACAAAAGGATGTTGGATTTTGTCACTTTTTTTATCTATTGATATATTTCTGATACAATTAATTTGAGTTTCTTTTTTCATGGTCAATCTAACTAAAGGTTTGTCAATTTTATTTGATTTTTGCAAAGAACTAGTTTTTGGTATTCTTTATTTTTCTCTATTTAAAAAAATTCTGTATTTCATTAATTTCTGCTCTAATTTTATTATTTAACTTCCTTTTACTTAATTTTGGTTTAGTTTTCTCTTCTTTTCCTGATATCTTATGGAGGAAGATAGGTTATTTTCATTCTTTTTTTAAAGATTTATTTATTTTAGAGAGAGAGAGAGTGCAGGGGGTGGGGCGGAGGGAGAGGAAGAGAATCCCAAGCAGACTCCCTGCAGAGCACAGAGCCTGATGCAGGCCTGATCCCAGGACCCTGAGATCATGACCTGAGCCAAAATCCAGAGTCGTGTGGTTAACTAACTGAGCCACCCAGGCACTCCCATTCTTTTTTCTTAATAGTGGCAATTACAGTCATAAATTTGCCTTCAAGCATTGTTTTAGTTTCGTCCCATAACTTTTTTATGTCACATCTTCATTTCATTCATCTCAAAGTATCTTGATTTCTCTTTTGTATGTCTCTGAATAATCACTTATTTATATTGTAAATTTCCAAATATTTGTGAGTAACTCAAATATTTTCCTGCTATTGATTTCTAATTTCATTACATTATATTTGGAGAACATTCTGTATGATTTCAATCCTTTCATATTTACCGAGCTTTTTTTTATTGGATATGTAGTCTATCTTGGAGTACATATTCTGGTATTGTTGGGTAAAGTATTCTAAATATATCTTTTGGGTCTAGCTGGTTTATAATGTTTTTCAAGTCTTTACTGATATTTTGCCTAGTTCCATTGATTATTGAAAAGTGGGATAATAAAGTCTCCAACTATTACTGGTGAGCTATTTCTGCATTTACCTGTCAATTTTTGCTTCATGTACTTGGGTGAACTATGTGCAAATATATATATATATACACATATATATGTATATATAAATGCATATATTTATATCTTTCTGATGGATTGACTCTTTTATCATTGTAAAATGTCCCTTGAGCTCTAGTAACAATTTCATTTGTTTTACAAATCTAACTTATTCTGGTTTTAATATAACTACTGCAGCTTTCCTATGGTTGCTACTTGCAAGATACATGTTTTTTTGTTTGTTTGTTTTGTTTTGTTTTACTTACAATCTATTTGTATCTCTAAATGTAAAGTGTGTCTCCTGTAGATAAGACATAGGTGGATCATTGTTTTTAGTCTGATAGTCTGTACCTTTCGACTGGAATTTTAAGTCTATTCACTTTTAATATTGTCATTGATACAACTGGATTTATGGCTGCCATTTTACTTTTTGTCTTATACATGTGTCATGTCTTTGTTTTTCTATTCCTCCTTTGCTGTCTTTTTTCCATTAAGTAAATATTTTCTAATATAGCATTTTAATTTCATTAATGATTTGAAAAACAGTTTATTTTTTGAGAGGTTTTTTTTTTTTTTTAGAGGATGGTCTAGACTCTATCTTATCCATCATAACTTATTAAAATTAGATTCATATTTACAGAGGCTTACTCCCGGTGATGTATAGAAATGCTACTACTCCTATGTAGCTCTATCTTCTATCTTCTCTCCCCATGTTTTCTAGTATTTTTTTTATACCTATCAAATGTATTAAGGTTCCAAAACCAATAATATATGATTATACTTATTACTTTACTATCTGTACATATTTTCTTAGCCCATTACAGTTTTGCTCCCACCGAACTTCTTTGTGCTATTATTGGTAAATATGTTACACATATATTAAAATTCTATATATTATATGCCCAATGATACATTATATGCATATTATTTTATTATATATATATATTTTAAAGATTTTATTTATTTATTTCAGAGAGAGAATGAGAGAGAGCACATGAGAGGGGGGAGGGGCAGAAGGAGAAGCAGACTCCCTGCCGAGCAGGGAGCCCAATGTGGGACTCGATCGAGGGACTCCAGGATCATGACCTGAGCCGAAGGCAGTCACTTAACCAACTGAGCCACCCAGGCGCCCTTTATTATATATTTTTTTAAATCAGGTAAGGAGAAAATATACACTTAAAGTGTTTTTTATTTTTTATTTTATTTTATTTTATTTATTTATTTTTTAATAAAGATTTTATTTATTTATTTGACAGAGACAGAGATAGTGAGAGCAGGAACATAAGCAGTGGGAGTGGGAGAGGGAGAAGCAGGCTTCCCCCCAAGGAGGGAGCCCAATGTGGGACTTGATCCCAGGACCCTGGGATCATGACCTGAGCCAAAGGCAGATGCTTAACGACTGAGCCACCCACGCACCCTAAAGTGTTTTTTTTTTTTAAACAATCAAAATTAAATTTACCAATGCTCTATTTTTTTGTTTATATTCAGATTATTATCTGGGGTCAATTGCTTTCAGCATGAATAACTTCATTTAATATTTCTTGTAAAATTTGTCTCTAGCAGTAAACTCCCTTGGTTATCTGGGATTTTATTTTTCCTTTTCTTTTGGAAGATAGGTTTGATGGATATAGACTTCTCTGTTGACAATTTTTTTTTTCCTTTGAATATTTTGAATATGTTATCCTACTCTTTTCTGACCTCTGTTGTTTTTATAGAAAAGTCAGCTGTTAATCTTATTGGAGGTCCCTTGTAAGTGATACATCCTTTTTCCTCTTGCTGTTTTCAAGATTTTCTACTTGTTTTTGAATTTCAGCATTTTTACTATGATATATCTACTTGTGGATTTCTTTGCATGGGTCTACTTGGAGTTCATTGAGCTTTCTGGATGTGTAGATTTTTTTTTTAAATAAATTTAGTCAGTTTTCAGCCATTTTTAATTTGAACACTCTTTCTTCTCCTTTCTCTTGCTCCTTTCTTTCTGGCACTTCCATTGCATGTATATGGATACATTTACTCCTACCTAAGATAAAGCTGGGGGTGGAGACAATGGCAAGCTTCTTCTTGTGTCACATTCCCCTTTAAGTCCTTAGCATTCAGTGGAGGCACAGGTGTGGGGTACTCTAGGCTAGCCTCTCCTGGCATGGAATCACCATCTCATGAGCTGGAGGAAGGCTACTGGAACCACAGTATTCTCACCATGCCACACCCAAAGTAGAGCTTTCACTACAGGAGTGGGTGTTGGGCAAAGAAATGAGCTCCTGCCTGTTCACCTGACTTGCCTGGGACTTCACCTTAGCAACAGGTGGCAGGGAATAGGATGACAAATGCTGAAGTTCTGCTCCTCACAGGCAGAAAGCACTCTGACTGGGAACTAGGGAAAGAAGGAGTCTGGTGTTCTTGGATATAGCAGTCTGGAGTAAGATCTGCACATTACTGAGGCATAAAGGGAGTGGAGGGCACAGTCTTGGCTCAAATTTCACTGACTCTCCTCTTTTTTACTGTTTTCTTAGCGTTTTTTGATACATGTTTCTTCATTTGCTGTTCACTTTTAGGACTATTTCCAGAGGATTTGAGTGTTGTTGTTTGGCTGGTTGGTTGTTTTTTTTTTCTGTTTTTGTTTTCGTTTTTTTAATAATTTTCACCAGTTTTGTTGGAGACAGTCAATCCTAGACCAAACTCTAGTCAGACTCCTCTGAGTACTTTCCCATTATGCCTGACCTTTCTGCTTTGTCCTAAAGAACCCAATTTTAGCAAAAATTCTACTAAATCAGTTTAGGGAAATACCTCTACCATTAATACCCAAACAAATTCCTTGTCCCTTATTCTCAATATCATATCACCCTGGTCTGCCTTCAGCAAAAATTCTGTCAACTAACTTTAGCTAGAATCCTTTTTACCCTTAATGTTTCATTCCTCTTAGCAATTTTCCATCCACTGATCTCCACCCTGTTGCTTTGCTATACATTGTTACCTTTCCAGGGCACATGGGTGTCTCAGTCGGTTGAGCATCTGACTTTGGCTCAGGCCATGATCTCAGGGTCCTCAAATTAAGCCCTATGTCAGTCTCCCCACTCAGTGGGAAACCTCCTTCTCTCCTGGTCCCTCCCTTCTCTTGTGCTCTCTCTCTTACTTTCTCTCTGTCTCAAATAAATAAATAAAATCTTTAAAAAAAATCTTTTTTGTCCCTGTTATATTTAGAGTTTGATTTCTCTCCTCTACTTTAATCTTCAGTGTAATAGTTACCTTTAAATAAAAACCTCCATTTCATCTTTAACAGGTGTCATATTTTTTTCTGTTTGTTTGTTTAACAGTTCTCAGCTGTGTAACATATTAGCCATGGGGCGTTGGCCGTATTACTTACTTCTTTATGACAACAGGAAAGTGTAGGTGATAATATACTTATGTATCAGAATTATTATGAATAAATATGTAATAATAAATAAATATAAAATATGTGTGTGTGTGTGTGTGTGTATACAAAAACTTGGCATACGCAAAGAACTGGTTAATATTGAAAGATGCTTAGAATAAGTACTTCCTTACATTTTGCACCTTAGGCATCTCACTAACCTCACTCTAGTTCTGATCCAGTATTTAACCAAGGAGACTAGAATTTAAGACTGGATAAGCAACAAGAATTAATTGATTTGAAGACACTTCCTTGGACAACAAGAGAACACCATGTAGTATAATTTATGCTTAGACTGAAAATGCTTTAATCTTAATTCTGGGAATGTTTTGATATATGACTTTGACTCTTACCTAAAATTCAGACATTCAGATTCACTAAGTTATGTATAAAATTTGAAATTCCCCTGAGAAACCCCAGGATAGGTACATTTACTGATGGTTTTCAATTGCATAACCAGTTAAGATGGCTTGACTACAAAAACCAGAAAGACATAAAAACCCTGCTGCTAGGTTCTGCCTTGACTTTTTGCAAAGAAAGATTTGAGCTGAATCTTGGGCAATATGCTGTTAGAGGTTGACAGTTAATATAAAAAAGGAATATAATAAATATAAAATAAAATAAATATAAAGAAGGAACAATTAAATATCTTTAAATTTAATACATTTAAATAGTAATAATCCAAATAGGGCCAACATGTAGTTGATAATGTTTGTATACTTGAAAGTATAACCATTACTGGGCTGCATATATATTATAAACAAATATAATTATTTATTTTTGTTGATCTCTTTGATACATAAATGACATGTAAGGTTCTCAGATTATTTTTCATAATGCAACTTGTCATAATATCTAATATATCACTATATGATCTGAATCCAAAATTTGGGCTACAGGAATGAATCTAAGAAATTGCACAGGGGCCCCTGGGCGGCTCAGTTAAGTGTCTGACTTCAGCTCAAGTCATGATCTCAGGTTCCGGGGATGGAGCCCCCTAGGCTCCCCACTCAGCAGAGAGTCTGCTTGTCCCCCCCTTCTGTCCCTCCCCCCAGCTTGTGCTTTCTCTCTCTCCCTCTCTCAAATCAAAAA